>NC_133390.1:97331460-97634491 GCF_047511655.1 Castor canadensis | reverse complement strand
GAGACATGTTTTGACTGTTTGTACAGTGCCTTAATAGATAATGTTTTATTAAATTAATTCTTTTTCTACAATTTTACTACATAGATTGAGCACAGTACAGTGGAATCAGAGAACCAGATTTGAATACCACCCTGACTGCTTTCAAGGTATTTGATGTTGGACAAATAACCTTACAAAGTCCTAATTCCCTCTTTTGTAACATGATTTGTTATAAAATTTATAATTTATATTTTTACTTTCTTGTCTCCAAAGACAATTTCTTAGTGAGGGATCTTAGAATCAGCACCTTTTTATAAGCTTTATAAGCCCCTTCCTTTGGTGCTGGTCCTGTGATTCATTTTTATTCTTTTTTTTTTTCTGATGGGATTGGGGTTTGAACTCAGGGCTTTGAACTTGCAAAGGCCTCTACTGCTTGAGTCACAACTCCAGTCCATTTGCTGCTCTAGCTATTTTGGAGATGGGGGATCTCAAGAACTGCTGTCCTGACTGGCCTCAAACAGCAATTCTCCAATTTCAGCCTCCCAAGTAGCTAGGATTACAGGTGTGAGCCACCAGCTTCCAGCATCTGTGACTCATTTTTGACCAATATAATGGTAGAAGTGACTCAGCATAACTTCTAAAGCTAGATCAAAAGAAATCTTAACTTTCACCTAATTCTCTTGAAATATTTCATCTAGGGGGAAAAACTGCCATGTAAGGAGTCTAAGAACCTTGAGATTGTAAGAAAGCCACATTGGCCTATGGAGAAGACTGGAGAGATAAGAGATTCCAAGCCGGCCCTAGATGTTCTCACTATCCTAGCTAAGCAGGCAGACATGAATAAAACAGCCAGGGCAGCTGTCAGGCTCAGTTGAGTCATCAAATGTTTCCAGCCCCAGATGCTTCTCATAACCACTGCCTGAAACCCCAAAGAACTGCTCAGTGGAGTCCAGTAACTCACAGAACCATGAGAGATAAGGAATCATTGTGCTAAGCCCTTGAGTTTTGGGGTGGTTTGTCAAACATTAGTAAATAGGCAGAATGCAGGAGGATGACAATTATATTTTCTGTGTAAAATTGGGTGAGAGAGTATTTTTAGGCACCCAGTACATAGCAGGCAGTTAGTAAAATGCAAAGTATTATAATTGCTGCTAAATTTACTTCTAGCCCTTAAAGTCCTGTCTAAGGTAGTTAACTCATGCATTTGTTCTGTATATGCATATTTTAAAACTCTGAGAGCAAAGAAAGTCTTTACCCATAGAAGGCAAACCTTCATTAGCTAACAGCCCTCCAGATTTCTGAACTCCCTGCCCTTTGCTGTTAGTCTTTTTCTCTAATTCTTTATATTGGTTCTGTTGAGATGGTTTCTGCCCACTCCAGTTTCAGCCTGGGACTAGGATCTTACTTGTTATTCTTTGGGTATTCCTTTGATCTACCAATATAAACCACTTAAAATTAATTACTGTGCTGTTGCCTGTTGGCATAAACTCTTTTCTCTGTCTTCCTCTCTTTCCAGACTGGAAAAGAATCTTTAAAAATCTTTTGATATTACTAAAGGCATTTATTAATCAAGCAACCAGAGGCTCTTATTCTGGGACAGTTTAACCCTAATGCAATTTAAGCAGGGCTGTTCCCATGCTTTTAAGAGTACACAAAGATATATTCATAAGTTTGCCCAGGTAGATGGTCCTGAATGGCTGAAGATTGGTTGGACAGCAAGAGTCACAGACTGACGGTGATAAAGTTAGGCCTAGATAAACAAATGCAGCATGCATTTTTTTTTTAATCAGGAAGAATTTTGTAAAGGATACCAACTGAACAGTCAGAAGACTTGGCTCTGATAACTTTATCTGCTGCTTTTATAGTGGTTTCCCATTTCAAAGTGCTCGCCTATCTGAGGTCTCACCCCGTGCTGGAAGAAATTCAGGACTGAAATTTTCATCTCTATTTCCAGATGGGGAAACTGAAGCTCAGAGAAGTTAAGTGACTTCCTTCAGGGATCTCAATTCACAGTCAGGGACTAGTTTCATGACTAAAGTAGATTTTCTTAGACCAATAAGCAAGGTCCAATCAAGTAAGTGAAAGAAATAGGAATAACCAATAGGTTATTGAGCAGGACTTTTTATGATTTTTTAAAACTCTATGGATCTACAATTTGTTTTTCTTTTGGCGTACGCCCACCTCACTCACTCACTTCTTCTCCCTCTTATTCCACCATTCTCTTCTCTTCTCCCTTTCCTGTTTTCCTCACCCCCTCTTTCCTTCCTTCCCTACAATTCCTTATCTATACTCCTGATAAGGAATATAGTATAGTGGTATATTTTGAAGATTTAGAATATTTCAGATAAATACACTTGCACTCCAGCACGGAATACCATGTAACTAAACCTTAAGTTTTTGTAGCACAATGTATGTGTATTTATGCTAAATGAGATAAAGATTATAAAGTTGATAAATAGCTTCGTGCCAGTTCAGATAGATTTTGCTAAATTCGCTACATATCAAATAAGTTGGCCACAAATTTATAAACAAAAGAAACCAAAATAAAGACATATTTCTCCAGCTGCTTAAACTTTAGAACTGTGAGATCTCATGCAGACTGAATATTATCGTTCTCTCTGTGCTTTCTGCTGCAGGGATCACCACGTGTCTGCCTAGCTTTCTGCAGGAAGGATAGCTTGGGCAGTTTGCACCTGCTTGTCTGTGCTTTTTTTTTTTGGTTATACTATAGTTTGAACTCAGGGCCTCAAGCTTGCTAGGCAGGCACTCTAGCACTTGAGCCACTCTGCCAACTTTTGTAGCTGGCATGGTTACAAAGAAACAGCTTCAGCTATGTTTGAAGGATAGTTTCAGGCTTTGGGGAGACAGGCCAGTAAACCCAGCTAATGAACTCTGCTATCCCTAAGGGTGAGAAGAGAAAAGGCAAAGAAATTCAAATGAAACAGCAGCCTGCTTTCAACTCCATGAGAGCTGATCACATGAAGCCACAGGCATCTCATCAAGAAAGTCCACACATGATGAAGCATTAGACTCATCAAACCTGCAAAAACCCCATTATAAGGTCATCAAGATGGGCCCATAGGAGGGGAATCAAGGCACTAAAATGAAGGCAGTAAAATTATGATACCACTCCCCATTTTAGTCCTGCCTTTAAGATAAGGGTTGGTCCTGACCCCATGTCAAGGACACCTAAGGCTTACAGCCTGTTCATAATTGGCTTTTTTCTCAACACATTCCCAGTGGAGCTGTACAAGTTTTGCTCTCTGGTCGTTATCACTTGGACATCATTGTACATCCAGTGTGATGCATCTTCCTGGGGGTGAGTAAATGAGTGGCATGGGGAGGGGGTGAGTCCAGTGCTATACAGCCCCACAGGGATGGCCTATACCCTTCAGTGGTCTGGTGACATGTACTGACAAAGCAGGGGCTGCGTGTGGCTGACTCAGGGTATGACTCAGTGTATTCTGGGATGATTGAGCAACTGCCTGGTAAACAGTGAAAGGAAAATGTTCACCTCTGATAAAGAGAGAGGAAATGCATTTTGAACATAGCTTTTAAAATTAAAACATTTTTTATTCTCCACTCACATTCATTTCCCTTGCCCTTCATCCATGGTCTTTGGAATCTAATCAATTATTTATTTTCTTCCTTCATAGGAAGAAAAAAATATCAGGACCTTGAATCTCCTCAGGTCTAACTTCTTTCACAGAATGTCCTTTTATCCCCTGGTGCACCTGTCTGTGTGTAGTTTGCAAAAGGGCTGTTTTCTGGGCCCTTCTAGGTGCAGAGCTCTGATGCCACAGATAACTGGGCTTGGAGTCCAGGCCTACCACTTCCTAACCACGTGAATCTAGATAAATTACTTGACCATAATGGTATGAAGTTTCTGTCTGTAATGGTAAAATGTCACTTAGCTCATGAAAATTTGCTGTGAGAATCACATGAGCACTAAGAGTGCTTATTATACAAGAGACACCTGAGAGATGGCTACCATAACTGGATGCTAAGGAGGAACGTAAGAGATAATAACACACACAAATTCTTCTTCAGTGCAGGAAAATATGGAAAGGATTTTCTCTAAATTTTTGTCTCTTTTTTGTTAGTGTATATTAATTTCCCAAAGGAATTTCATTTGATATTTCCATACCTGCATATAGTATACTTTAATTAAATTCTATCCCTTCTCGTTGCATATCTTCTTTGTCCCCTTTTAAACAATTTTAATGTTTCATTATCCTAATTTCATACATGCATATAAAGTACTTTGGTCATATTCCATCCCCCCTTCCCCCTCTCCTGTTACCCTCCCCCTTCAGCTGATTCCCACCCCCTGCTTTACATACATGTCATTCACTTTGGTTTTTAGGTATAGATTCCACATATGAGAGAGAACATGCAACATTTGTTTTCCACAGTCTGGTTTATTTCACCTAACATGATGATGTATATTTTCCTTCAAATTATATCATTTCATTCTTCTTTATGGCTAAATAATACTCCACTGTGTATATATACAATGTTTTCTTTATCCATTCATCAGTTGATGGACACCCAGGTTGATTCCACAGTTCAGCTGCTGGGAGTAGTGTTGCTATAAATATAGGTGTGCAGGTATCTCATCATATATATCTTCCATTCCTTCAGATATATGCTCAGAAGTGGTAAAGAAGGATCACATGGCATTCTGTTTTTTTAGTTTTTTGAGGGACCTCCACAGTGATTTTCAGAGTGCCTGCAGTGATTTACATTCTCACCAACAGTGCGTGAGGATTCCTTTTTCCCCTGCATGCTCACCAGCATTTGTCTGTTTTCTTGATGATGGCCATTCTGACTGGGGTGAGACGGAATCTCAGTGTACTTTTGATTTGCATTTCCTTCATGGCTAAGGATGGTGAATATTTCTTCACATTATGGTCATTTGTGTTCCTTCCTTTGAGAACTGTTTGTTCAGTTAATTTGCCCATTTGTTAGTTGTATCATTTGTTTTGGTATTTAATTTTGGGAGCTCTGTACATTCTGGATATTAACCCTTTATCTGAGGAAGAGATGACAAAGATTTTTTTCCCATTATGTAGGTTGTCTCTTCATTCTGATGATTGTTTCTTTGCTGTGCAGAAACATTTTAATATGATACAATTCTGTCAACTCTCGCGCTTATTTTCTGAGTCCTATTCAGAAAGGCATTACCTATTATCTTCAAGGGTCTTCCCTATGTTTTCATCTAGAAGGTTCAAAGTGTGAGACATTTAAGGTATCTGCTTTAGTTTCTCTACATTGAGGGCACAAATGCTATCTAGTTTTTTAGGGGTCTTACCTATCCTCACCCCTCCCTTGTGTGCTCTAGCTTTTATCTTGTGATCAAAGTTCAATCCCCTTGTTGTGTTTGCCCTTGATCTAATGTCTGCATATGAATGAGAACATATGATTTTTGGTCTTTTGGGCCAGGCTAACCTCACTCAGAATGATGTTCTCCAGTTCCATCCATTTACCAGCGAATGATAACATTTCGTTCTTCTTCATGGCTGCATAAAATTCCATTGTGTATAGATACCACATTTTCTTAATCCATTCGTCAGTGGTGGGGCATCTTGGCTGTTTCCATAACTTGGATATTGTGAATAGTGCTGCAATAAACATGGGTGTGCAGGTGCCTCTGGAGTAACCTGTGTCACAGACTTTTGGGTATATAGAAGAAGGGGACCAGGAACTAGAGAATAGGTTAGATCAAGAAGAATTAACCTAGAAGGTAACACACATGCACAGGAAATCAATGCGAGTCAACTCCCTGTGTAGCTATCCTTATCTCAACTAGCAAAAACCCTTGGTCCTTCCTATTATTGCTTATACTCTCTCTTCAACAAAATTAGACATAAGGGCAAAATAGTTTCTGCCAGGTATCGAGGGGGTGGGGGGGAGAGGGAAGGGGCAGAGTGGGTGGTAAGGGAGGGGGTGGGGGAAGGGGGGAGAAATGACCGAAACACTGTATGCACATAGGAATAAAAAAAACAAAAACAAAAAAAAAACAAAGTGTGAGCCTTACTGAAAGTTTGAGCCTTAGGTCTTTGATCCATTTTGAATTACTTTTTGTACAGGGTGAGAGATAGGGATCTAATTTCAGTTTTCTAGATGTAGATACCCAGTTTTCCCAACACTATTTATTGAAGAGGTTGTTATTTCTCAAATATATGTTTTTGATGCCTTCGTCAAAAATCAGTTGGCTGTAGCTGTGTGGGCTCACTTTGGGATCTTCTATTCTATCCCATTGGTCTACAAGTCTGTTCTTGTGTCTGTACCATCCTGGCTCTGTAGCATAATTTGAAGTCTGGTGTTGTGATACCTCCAGATTGCTCTTTTTTTTTTTTTTTTTTTTTTTAAATCGGGATTGCTTTGGCTACTTGGGATCTTTTGTGCTTCATCTGAATTTTAGGGTTGATTTTTCTATTTCAGTAAAGACTGACATTGGAATTTTTATAGGGATTACATTGAATTTGTAGACTGCTTTTGGTAGTGTAGCCATTTTCACAATATTAATTCTATCAATCCCGGAAATGGGAGATCTTCCTATTTTCTAGCATCTTCTTTGATTTCTTTCTTCAAGGTTTTATAGTTTTCATTGTAGAGGTCCTTCACCTCCTTTGTTAGGTTATTCCTAGGAATATGATTTTTTTGAGACTATTGTGAATGATTTCTGATTTCTTCCCCAGCATGTTCATTGGTATATAGAAAAGCTTCTGATTTTTGTAAGTGGACTGGCATCTCAATACTTTGCCAAAAGCGTTTATCAGATCTTGAAGGTTTTTGATGTAGTCTTTGAAGTATAGGATCAAATAATTTGTGAATATGGGTAATTTGACTTCTTTCCTATTTGTATCTCTTTTCTTTCTTTCTCTTGCCTTATTGTTGTAAGAATTCTCGCACTAAATTGAATAAGGCTGGGAAGAGTGGACACCCTTTTCTCATTCCTGATTTGAGAGGAAATGGTTTCAGTTTTTCTTAGTATGGTTTTTATTATGTTTAGGTATGTTCCTTCTACTTCTAGTTTCTTCAGGGCTTTTATCATAAAGGAATGTTGAGTTTTGTCAGAGGCTTTTTCTGCATCTATTGACATGATCATGTAATTTTTGTCCTTATTCTATTTATGTGATATATTTTATTTATTGACTTGTATGTCTTGAACATCCTTTTGTCCCTGGATTAGAACCAACTTGATTTTGATGTATGAGCTTTTTAATGTGTTGTTGAATTCAGTTTGCAAGTATTTTATTGAGAATTCTTATATCTATGTTCATCAAGGAAATTGGTCTGTAATTTTCTCTTTCTGTTGTGTCCCTAACTGGTTTTGGTATTAGGGTAAGCATTACTTCTCTTTCTATTATATGGAATAGTTTGAGGAGCATTGGCTAGTTCCTCAAAGGTCTGGAAAAATTCAGTGAATCCATCTGGCCCTGAGATTTTCTTTGTTGGGAGGCTATTACTACTGCTTCAATTTCATTGCTCACTATAGCTTTTTAGGTGGTATATATCCTTCTGGTTCAATTTTGGTAGGCCATATGCATCTAGAAATTTATCCATTTCTTTTAGACTTTTTAGTTCGTTAAAATATAAGTTTTCAAAGCACTAATATCCTATGGATTTCATTGATGTTTGTTGTGACATCCCATTAAGTTATGGTGGGATTATGATATCTCACCTCTAACTTAATTAATTTGGGTCTCCCCTCCTTCTTTTGATTAGTCTGGTTAAGGGTTTATCAATTTTGTTTATCTTTTCAAAGAACCAACTTTTTATTTCATTGATTCTTTGTATTATTCTTTTAGTCTTCATTTCATTATCTCTTCCTTGATCTTTATTCTTTCTTTCCATCTACTGACTTTTGTGTTTGGCTTGTTATTGTTTTTCTAAGAGCTCATGGTACATCATTAGGTTATTTATTTGGGATCACTGTAATTTTTTAATGAAGACAGTGATAGCTATAAACTTTACTCTTAGCAATGTCTTTGCTGTATCCTAAAGGTTGCAATAATTGATTCTAGGAATTTTTAATTTTTTTCCCTTACTTCTTTGATGACTCACTGATCATTCAAGAGTGCATTGTTCAGTCTCCATGCATTTAGATATTTCCTATAGTTTATCTTGTTATTTATTTCTAGTTTTATTCCATTGTGGTATGAAAGAATATAGGGGGTTATTTCAGTTGTCTTGTATTTGTTAAGACTTTCTGTCTGCTAAGATATGATCTATTTTGGATAAAAGTCTGTGGGCTGCTGAGAAGAATGTGCATTCTGTGGCTGATGGGTGGAATCTTTTTTAGGTATCTGTTGAGTCCATTTGATCTATAGTGTTGTTTAATTCTGAAGTTTCCTTGTTGATTTTTTTTTGTCTAGATGACTTGCCTATTAGTGAGAGTGGATTATTAAAGTCATCCAATATTATTGTGTTAAGGTCTATCCAAGTTTTCGTGTCCAGTTATGTTTGCTTTATGAAATCAGGTATGCCATTGATGAATACAATTGTTACCTCCTTCTGGATTTTTTTCTGTTGTCTCTTTCTTGATTGTTCTCTTTATCAATATGTGATAAAGTTTTTGCTTTGTCAGATATGAATAGCCTGCATGCTTTTCAGGCTCCATTTGCTTGGAAAATCTTTTTCCATTCTTTTGATCTAAGTCTATGCTTGTCTTTGTCAGCAAGGTACATTTCTTGTAGGCAATAAATCGTTGTTTCGTTTTTTAATCCAATCTGCGGTCTGTCTGTGTTTTTTGATTGTAGAGTTGAGACCATTAACATTCAGAGGTATTATTGAAAGATACATTGCAATTCCTTCCATTTTATTGGTTTGTAGTGCTTTATACTTCCTTAGTCCTCATTTGCTTATTTATACATCTGGTGAGATTCATTCTCTCCCGTATTTTCATGGATGTGTTTATCTTTCTCTTCTCTGTGTAGGATTCCTTTAAGTATCTTCTGCAGTGATGGTTTAGTAGTAATGAGTTGCTCTAGTTTTTGTTCACTGTAGAAGGGTTTTACTTCTTCAGTTGTGAAGGAGAGCTTTGCTGAGTACAGTAATCTAGGTTTGTAGCCATTTTCTTTCAGCCTTCAAATACATCATTCTATGTATCCTTTGCTTTTAAATTTCTGTTGAGAAATCTGTTATTCTGATAGGTTTACATTTGTAAGTGTCTAAAAGGTCTTGCATGCTCCATTTGTACTTTTTAAATTTTTTTCTCTGCCTTCATCTGCATGTTCTAACACATCTTCAAATCCTGATATTTTGCCTTCATTTTGATCCATTTTAATGGACAGACTTTCAATGGTGTTTTTTATTTGCATAATTTGGCTTTTCATTTCCAGAATTTCAATTTGATTTTTTTCAGAATTCCTATGTACTTACTGAATTCCTCTTTCATGTTCTACATTTTCTTCTTTATTTCATTCAGCTCTTTGAGTTTTCTTGGAATTCACTCAAGCACTTATTTATGCCCTTTTTAATTTCATTGATCATTGTTATAATCACTTTTGAACTCTTTGTCTGAAATTTCATCCACTTCACTGTCATTAGTGTATGTTAGTTGAAGTTGTTGAATTTTGGTGGAGTCACATTGCCTTGTTCTTTCTTATTTCTTGTGTTTTTGTGTTGGAATTTATACATCTGAGGACAAGTTGTTCATTGGAAGTTTTAATCACCTGGAGTCTTTTAGTTGAAATATTCTCAAGCAGGATTGCGTACTGCCCAGGTCGAGGTGCTATAATGATAGAAGGGGGAATGGCTCAATGTCAAGCATTTGATCACATGCTCAGAGCCCTGGGCTTAATCCCCAGCACTGTTTAGGTCAAGGTAAACTAACTGGAGACTCTTGTAACAGGTTTGGATGTCCACTTCTGGGCTCCTTTCCCTATAGAAGCTTTCCTTTGGGTACTATGAGCCACAGCTGGCTGCAGGGAGCTTTACAGCAGGTAGCTTGGGCAGGTTCCCACTTTCTCTATAAGCCCCCCAGTTTGTATCACCAGGGGTAACAAGCATGCAAATCTTGGTCTAACCCATGAATTGTTAGCGAGTGTGGAGAGCAAATAGAGCACTGAATTCTGCACTGAATGGGAAAGAACCAAGGAACCTAGTCATTCTGCCTGCTGGTCTCAATACTTTCAGCAGCTTACCTCCTGGTTGTGAAGAGCAGGGTGTGGATGTGTGATTCATAGGGTCTGGATTCAGTGCCCTCAGTCCTGCCTGGCAGTAAACACATGCCAAGATGTAGCTCCCAGAGGTGGGTCTCAGAGCTTTCAGGCCCTGACCAGCAGTTGACCTCCCTGTGGAGGGGAGTAGGCTGTGGAGTCACATGATTTAGAGGGTCTGGGATTGGGGCCTTCAGACCTGCCTGGCAGCTCATACACACTGACATACAGTTCCTGGATGTAAGCTTCAGCACTTTCAGACCTGCTCAGCAATTCTCCTCCTTGCTGAGGGCAGCAGGCTGTGGAAATCAGGTGGTTGGGAAGGCCTGGGCTCCATGCCTTGAGTTTCACTTGGCAGTAAACACATGCTAAGGATGAAGTTCACAGAGGTGGGCCTCAGTGCTTTCAGACCTGCCCAGCAGTCCAGCTCCCTGTGGGTGAGAAGAAGATGTGGATATCATGTGATATCCTCTGACCTGCCTTGCCGCCAATGCATGCAGCCAGGAGGCAGACCCTGGAAGCCAAATACTATGCCAGCCGCAGGCTTGGTGCTTTGTTTCCATGGCAACCGTCAGGCAGCAGACGTTGCTTCTTGCCAAGGAGGGCAGAGACTCTGACCACTGTGCTCTCTGCTGTCAAAAATGCTACTGCTTAAACTTCTCTGTCAGACCATTACAGACCCTCCCTTTTTCTATAACTGCCTCTCATGGCCATCTTTCACCCAGAGAAAATCTTGGTATCCCAAGATTCCATGATCTGTGATTGTTCCTTGTTTCAAGCTCCCAGTGTAACTCAGTTTCAAACAATAGGCCCTCTTTCAAGATGGCATCTAGCTAGCCCTCTGGACAAAGGGATTAACAGAATGTCTTTCTTCTCCAGTGCTGACCTTCCACACTGGAGCAGTTGCTGTCTCACTAAATCCTTACACTGGTTTAAAGACTTGCAGGAGGGTAGGCTTATCTTGTAGTTGGAATTGTCAGTCTGTTGCCAGGGCTATCTTCATCTTCCCCTCCCTCTCCCAAGGAGCTCGGGAGAGACTTGAAACTATTTGTTGATTTTCTCTGTTGCCTCAGTTTCTCCATGATTTTCTGCTGTCTTGCCACTGCTTTTGTGATTCCTGATGTTCTCTCTCTCTCTCTTCAGAATATAGTGTCTTCCATTTTATCTGACTCTTCTCATTCACGGAGTCAAAATGGTTGACACTTCTACTCCACCATCTTTCCCCCTCTTCAATGGACAGGATTTTTTTAATGTTTTGAGAGCACAAAGAGCATGGCAATTAATTTGAACTGTGTAATGGAGGGTGGACACTTGGTTTGGACCAGGATAGACACATGGACTATGAATTAGCTGGGTAAAGAGAGTAAGGGGACTAAGGAACTCATAGGTAGCTCTGGGCAGGACAAAAACCATGACTCAGAGGCAGGAAAGAAATGGCAAGGAAAAATTGTATCAGAAGATCCAGACTTTTCTAGTACTGTACAGATTGAAACCATGTTTTCCCAATATCTACATTTATTCCTTAGTTTGTCACAGCAAATATCCCAATTTGGGGTTTGAAAAATAATCATTCTTGACTCTATTCTAGCACTGCAACACCTAATCAGTATGAGGTTACATGAGAGGAGGTTAGTTGATTAAGAGTGCAGAGAGCCTCAAGTGCCACAAAAGGACATGAGACTTCCTTTAATTTATAGTGTGGAGTTCTAGTAGACTTTGGTCCTTCATAACATGAATTTGGGAAGGCTATACCATCAATATGCAGGATGAAATAGAGGAGAAAGAGAAGAGGGGAGGGCAAGATTAATTAGACAGGAAAAAAGAAATAGGAGGGTAGGGAGAGACAAGTTACAGAGGGGTTTATCTCTGCTTATTGAGTAGATGTGGAGAAAAGAAAGGTGTGATGGTTGTCAACTTGGTTGGATTGAGAAATGCCTAGGAGATTAATAAAGGTGTCTGTGACAGCTTTTCCAGAGATAATTAGAGCATGAGGGCTCTGACCTAATGATTGAATTAATCCCTTGATGGATTCATAATATAATAGCATTTTGGGGATGTTGTGAAACGTAGGCAGTGGGGTCTAGTTGGAGGACACTGGGGACATGTCCTTAAGGGTTATATCTTGACCTAGATCTTTCCTATATTCCTTTTTCTTTTCTTCCTGTCTGCTTTGATGAACTGCTCTGCTTCACCATGTTCTGCCCACCATGATGGACTGATGCCATGAACCAAAATAAATAAATCCTCTTTTTAAGTTGTCATCAGGTATTTGGTCACAAATGGTAGTACAAGTAACACTAAGATTTCTAATCCAGGTAATAGAGAGAAGGGGGTCACCTTTATCTGGATAGTAGAGTAAGAAGACATGGGTTCAAGAAGGAGTTTAATTAATTCCATTCTATGTGTTCTGGTTTTGACCTGATAGAGATGTACTTATAAGGTGGTTTGGAGCTCATGAGAGAGTTGGTGACTAGAACTGTAAATATAGACAGCATCTTAATGATGTGATAGGAAGAGTGCAAGGTGGTCAAGTCATGGAGAGAAAGTGGCTAGTACTCAGAGGGAATGATTGAGACAAAACTCCCTCTTCCATAGCTTGGAAATTCTCAACTTAATTCATTCACATCAAAGATTAACTAATTGATGTCATTTTAAGGTGTTACACCTCTTCTGGTGATTTACATTTCACTAGAGATCAAAATGTTGAACTAAGAAATCAAGTAAAAAATGCAAATGTACTAGGAAAAGTGACCAGGTGACCACCACTGAAGTCCTCTAATATGCAAAAGCCAATAGAATAGCCACCTCCCTGCTATTCTGAAAGAGTACAATGAACACAAGAGAGGTTTTCCCAAAGTACAAGTTGTAAGTATGCATACAAGGCAATCCTCACTATTTGCATGGTCCTTATTTGCAAATCCACCCACTCACTAAAAATTTTATAGGCCCCAAATTAATACTTGAGGCACTTCCATGATCATTCTTGGATGGGCACAGAGTGCCGAACATTTCGAGTTGTTCCATAAGTACATTCGCAGCTAATGTCAGGTTAAGATGACTGTGCTTCTTGTTTCAGTTTATACTGTAAACAATGTCCTTTTTTTAGTCTATTTAAGGCTGCATTTTTCATGTTTTTCAGTTCTTGCTGGATATTTTGCTGTTTAAAATGCCCCCTGAGTGTAATGCTGAAGTCTGTATAATGTTCCAAAGTACCAGAGGCTATGGTGTGTCTTATGGAGATGTGTGCATTAGATAAGCTTTGTTTATCCCTGGGGTATAGTGCTGTTTGGCTGTGGTTTCAATGTTAATGAGGCAATGATATATAGTAAAGAGGATACTTTTAAAGAGAAAAATATAAAAACAGGGTTACATATTTATCAGTTAATGAAAGTGTTGGGATCAGAAACTCCCAGAGACCCAGCCCTGCATTTCCCCCAGAAACAATTGCTCAGTATTCACTAACTCTGTGTTTGCAATGATTTTGTAGAGCACAACCACTATAGTGACAGGAATCATCTGTATTTCTATTAGTTTTGTAAAACTATTTCCCAGTTTGAGAAATTAACAAATAAAAATAGTATATAGCGTAGAAAATGGTGTTTGGATACACATACACATTGTGAAAAGATTACCATAATGCAGCTGATTAACATACCCATAAATTCACATATTTGCCATTTTCTAACCATGCTTTAACATGTTTCTAGATATCTATTCTGCCTGGGATAATGCAACTATCCTGCACACAATTAAAAATGCACCATTCCCTTCCTCAGGATTTGGCTTTCTATCCCTTTTATATAGCCTTTTTTTTTTTCCTGTGAGGATTTTGATTTTCAAAATTTTGCTTTTCTCAATTTTAACCTTTGGGATTTCAATCTTTTGGGATTATGCTCAGCACTGCTAACATGAAAATGTCTTACAGATAAGTCTAGAGTAATTGCTACTTCTTGCGCCCTAGTTCCAATCAACATGATGAACCAGTGTGATAGCTTACAGAATCAGGACCTCACACTTGATAGGCAGGCGCCCTACCACTTGAGCCATCCTGCTAGCCCAATATCTTACAGAAGAGAATGACGTGGAGATCCCTGTGACCTAAGTCACAACTCAAGGCTGGAGAGTTGATGTACCTGAGTGAGACAGTGAAAGTATATTGCTGGCCTTGCCAGCTGAAAGCAAGCTATTTCTGGTAGACCTCATAGACTGGTCTGGAGAAGAAGACGTTTGCTTGATCAGTAACTGTATTCCTGCTACCCAGGATGTGTGAATGTGCTCGTGCAATGAATTCATACTTAGGACAAAGGTGAGTTTGGAGTCACATCTGGTTGAGCTTACAGTAATTCGCTGTCCATGATCCATCTGTCTTCTACACAAGTCAAGTAGATGAGTTGTGTGGGGATGTGATGATAGCACTATGCCTGTGTCTTTTAAGACCTTGGTGGCAGCACTAATGCCTACAATCCCTCCAGAAATGTGGTATTAGTTTTGGTTTATTGTTTTTCTAGGTAGAGGCAGTTGTGATGATGTCCACCTGGATTTTCCCACAAAAATAGCCCTCACTCCCCAGGGCAGGGAGCAATGATGAGATTCTGCTGGCTGCTAAGATGTCTATTCCAATTGTATATCCTGGAACCGGGAAAATAACCACAGAAGTGGCTTGGTGAATTAGAAGGAATATGATTTGGAAAACTGATGACAAAGAAATTTTGAGAGACAGAATGAGAGAGATCCTTACCAGTTGCCCATCTGTCTTGCCCCTAGGAACATCACGTTCTATTTGTCATTTCTATTGATTGCTGTGGGTCAGAGATGCCTGGCTTCCATTCTGACCTTGCTGTCTGTTATATTCGTTATGTTCACCTTGTTCTGATGGTTAAGCGTTTTCATTTGGCTCTGCTTTTCTGAATCTGTTGTTACTAGGAAACCCAGTACTATAAAGGGTTGTACTATAAAACCCAGTACTCCACAGGGCAGCTGCTACTGATCTTTTCCATAATGCTGGCAGCTCTCTGACCATGCTATTTTCTCTTGCCTTTTTGAAGTCAGAGTATTCTCTAGGCCCTCTGTATCAGTTTGCAAGGGCTGCCATAACAAAATACCACAGATTAAATGGCTTGAACAGAAATTTATGTTCTCATAGTTCTTGAGATTAGAAGCCCAAGATCAAGGGTTTGTTTTTAAGTGAGGCCTCTGTTCCTGGCTTGCAACCTGTTGGCTTTTCATTGTATCCTCAAATGCCTTTTCCCTGTGTGTACATGCAGAAACAGGTCTCTGCTATCTCTTCTTGTAAGGGCATCAGTCCTATCAGATTAGAACCCTTCTGTTCTGACCTCATCTATCATTAATTACCTCCTTGAAGCCCTTCTTCCAAACAAAGTCACACTGGGGTCAGTGTTTCGACAAATGAATTTGGAAAGGACAAAATTCAGTTTATCACAACTGCCCAAAGAGCTTGTCAGTTAGTTCTTTTTCTGGTTTTATATAGTAGATCTTGGCTCACGGTTCTGGGGTTTTTGGTCCCTTCCTTCAAGCCACACTTTAAATGTGAGTCACTACTTTTTTACACAATTCCAGGGCCTCCATATCAGCAGATTAATAAGAGCACACTTCTGAGGCCGTGCCAGAGTATTCAGTGCCTGCTTCATGGGAAATTGGTCATATGTGCTCCCCATTTTGTAGCTTTAAATTTCACTCTATTCCCCTGAACATGGCACCCTCCAGACCCTCCCAGGGAAAATGCTCCTGATCCTGCTGGTCTGTGGCATATGGGTTTTTCGCCTCTCTTGGCATGTAACATTTTCCCCTTCTTTTGCAGGCCCAGTACCTCCCCAGTCAGGTTTATCCTTAGCTTAGGCCCTAAGGATTAGTCTCAATGCCAGAAGGGGAAATGGGGCAGAGATACTAAGGAGGAAAAGCATTTGGCTTTAACTGGGGTTTTTGCATAGTGTTCAAGCAAGAAGGAGAAGTAGCAAAGCCAGAATAATTGAGGTGGATCAAGAGTCCCAAGGGCCTCTACCTAGCTACCTCCACCCTAATGTTTGGATTCCCAGCCCTTTAACACCACAACTTTGACTTTGGCATATGGTTTGTCTACAGTGAAAATTCATTTTCTTTTCAAGCTCTCTTTCTCTTACAAGGATTGGGTGTGTCTCCCCTCAGCTCACTCTGCCCCTTCTGGGAGAAGGAAATGAGGGTGTCATTAATGCTGGATCTCCCTTTGGCATGTCCATTTTGCTTTAATGTGGCCACTCAGTTTTGCATTATTTAGAGTCAATTTTCCTCATGTCTTTCAAATGTGAGAGACATTCCATGAATGAGTGCATGCCCCTCCTCCTGTATACTATCCTTGTTCTCTACAAGTGAAATTTGGCAGTTGCTCTATTACAGGATGATAGGAATTATGTGTGCCCACCACCAGCAAAGAAATCCTCATTGTCATCTGGTGGGTGAATGAACCAATTTCCAGAATTCCATCAGTAGAGTCACTCTTGCTTTTGGTCAGTTTCCCTCAGTGACTCACTCCTAAGAAGAGGTTTCTTAAATAAGTGACTTAGTAAGGGTGTGCTCTTAGGTGAAACTGAGAGGGAAGCAGGACACACCAGGGGAAGAAGCCCCAGCTGGGCTCAGCTAAAACCTAGCTTTAGCTCAGTCCCATGGAGGCGCTCCAGAATGTGAATGGCACCATAGATTATCACACTTTGAGCAAAAGGGCTGAGCACTTACAGCAGACAGTCAATGATTGCACACTCCATCCTGGGAGGGTGGTGGTTTAACTTCCTATGGACAAAAGGGAGTTCCTGTGAAAGGGTGCAACCATGAGCCAACATCAGCTACCATTCAGAACTGGTGGTTGAAGGCTCTTGCACAGGGTGTCTTAGGGTCTAGGAGGTCTTTGTAGAACCTGTTGTATTTTTCATCTATGCTCACTGTCTTACATATTGAGAGAACATCACATTACTTTTCCAAAGTATCATATTGTTAGCACTTCCTAATGGCATTATTTTTTTCTAGCTTGTATATCTCCTGGATATATAAATATCTTCAATTATTTATTCTTCTGTTGATAGGTCATTTCAAAGTTTGCTACAGTAAATAGTGACAGAATAATTATCATTAGTCTTCATGAATTCTTATTTTCCTAATTGTTGGGTTTGATTTGATTAGATTTTGATAATTTTTGCACTTATATCTAAAAGAGAGATTGGCCAGTAAGTTTGTTTTCTTTTAATGGCTTTGACTAGTTTTAGTATCAGGGTAATGCTATATTTATAAAATGAGCTTGGGAGTTGAATTTCATCAGGTTTTTTTTCTTTTTAAAAAATATTTGTTTGTTTTGAGACAGGGTCTCACTATGTAGCCCCATCTGGCCTTGAACTCAAGTTCCTCCTCTCTAGCTCCCTGAGTGCTGGAATTACAGATGTGCGCTGCCAAACCTGGCTTATATCTTTCTCCTTGACTAAGATTTGTAAATCGTGACTTTGGAGAAATTTTTCTATGCCTTGTAAATTATGGAATATATATATATGTATATATATATATATATATATACATATATATATATAAAATATATATATATTTTGTGTGTGTGTGTGTTACTGGGGTTTGAACTCAGGCCTTTGCAATCTACCACTTGAGGCACACCTCTAGCCTTCTTGCTCTGGTTATTTTGGAGATACAGTCCTGTGTTTTGCACAGGCAGGCCTGGTCCACAATCCTATTTTGTGCTTTCCACCATTGTTGGGATGACAGTTGAGCACACCTGTGCCCAGCTGTTGGTCTAGATGGGATCTTGTGAACTATTTGCCTGAGCTGGCCTGAAACCTTGATCCTCCCAGTCTCAGCCTTCCAAGTAGCTAGGATTATAGGCTTGCACTATGGTACCCAGCTAAGTTATGGAATTTTTTGTCATAAATTTATTTATAGAATTCATTTATTACTTTTAATAACTGCAAACTCTGCAGTGATGGCCCCTGATGCTGATATGTTGTGTCTTCTCTTTTTTTTCTTGATCAGTCTGATTAGGAGTTTATAATAGCATTGATATTTTCCAAAGAGCTGACTTTTAGGGTCATTGATTTTATCTGTTATTTTTGTTTTCCATCTCCATGGTCTCTGTTATTGTCATTATCATTTTTTCCTTCTTTTTACCTTGAGTTTAATTTGTTCTTATTTTTCTAAATTCTTAAAGAGGACACAGAGACCATTGACTTGAGACTTTCTCTTCTAATTTGAGCAATTAATGCTATAAATTTCTTTCTCAGCACTATTTTGGTAGAAACCGCAGATTTTGATGTGTTGTATTTTTTATTTCAGCCCATTAAAACATTTTCTAATTTCTGTTTGTGATTTTTTTCTTTGAGCCATGGGTTATTTAAAAGTGTTATTTTCCCACATATTTGAGAATTTTCCAGATGGCTTGCTGTTGGTTTCTAAAGTAATTTCACTTTTGTCAGAAAACATACTCTGTATGATTTTAATTGATTTAATTTATTGAGATTTCTACTTTTTAGCATAGAGTATGGTCTATAATTGTAAATTGTTCTACTGTTGTTGGGTGAAACATTCTATAAAATATCAGTCAAGTTGGTTGGTAGTGTTGCTCAAGTATTTTATTTGCTGACTGATTTTTGCCAACTTGTTCTCTCAGTTTCAAAGGAAGGAATAATGGAATCTCTAAATATAATTGTGAATTTATCCATTCTTTCCAGTTTTATCACTTTTTGCTTCATGCATTTTGCAATTATATTATTAAAAGCAAACATACGAAGGATTTCTATGACTTTTTAAATAAATTTCCTTATCATTATATATCATTCTTTTTTTGTCACCAGTGCAGCCCTTATTCAGAAGTCTACTTTGATATTAATAGTCACTCTAGCTTTTTTTCTTAGTGTTTGCATAGTCATCTTTTATTGTCTTCTTTCAATTTGGCTATCTCGTTTTATATAAATTGACTTCCTTATGGACTATATATAATAAATCTTTTTTTAAAAAATCCAACCTGACAGTCTCTTTTAAATAGATTGTTTAGATAGCTTATATCTGGTATAATAGTTGATCTGGTTAGGTTTAAACATACCATATTGCAGTTTGTTTCTTTTCCTTTTTTTTTTGATCCTTTTTTATTGTCACTATGAGGTTATTATCTGTACTTCTTTAGTTTTAATGTTGTTGATTTATTTTTAGTGCTTGCTCTAGGATTTACATTATACATCTTTAGCTGATTATATGTATGGTGTGAGAATCTTTCATCTAGTTCCCTGTTGGTCCCTGATGCTAATATTGTTGCTCATATTACTTTTACATATGGTAGAAACCACACAATAAAGAATGAGAAAAATGTTTTAAAAACAGTATTTTCCTGGCCCAACACCAGTGACTCACACCTGTAATCCTAGTTACTCAGGAGGATTTCAGTTTAAAGCTAGCCTTGGGCAAAGAGTTCATGAGACCCTATTTCAAATTATCCAACACCAAAAGCACTGGCAGAGTGGCTCAAGTGGTAGGGTGCCTGTGTGAGGCCCTGAGTTCAAACCCCAGTGCCGCTGAAAAGAAAAAAAATTTTTCCACCATTTCCAGTGTTTTTTACTCCTCTGCTAGATTAAAACTTCCCACTGAGATTAGTTTCCTTCTGGCTCAAGAACTCCCATTAGCAATTCTGTAGTAGGGATCTATATGCTTTTTTTATATGAAAAAAACTTTACTTTGTCTTTGAAAGACACTGGGAATGGAATTCTAGATTGATGTTTTCTTTTGCACTTTTAAGTTTTTATTCCATTGTTTTCTGGTTTGCATAATTTCTGACCAAAAATATGCTCTAATTCTTTTTTGTTCCTCAGTATGTAAAGGTGTTTCTTTTCCCTGGTCGCTCTTTATTGGTTTTTCAGCAAATTAAATATAATGCACTTTCATATATTTTTTTCTTGTTAAATCTGTTGGAAATTTGTTGAGATTCTTGTTTCTAAATGTTTGCCTTTTTAATTAAATTTTGGAAATTCTCAGCCATCATTTCTTCAAGTCCTTGCCTTTTAGTATTCAATTTATCACTTGATATTTCTCAAAATGTTATTTCTTTTATTTTTTTTCCTCCCTGCACTTCATTTTTGAGTAATTTGTGTTCTTGGGTCTATACGTTCACTAATTTTTATTTTGTACTGTTAATCTGCTGCTACTTCTATTCAGTGTGTTTTTTATTTAATACATTGCATTTTCATCTGTAGGTATTTCAATTGGGTTTTTAAGAAATCTTCTCCAGTTCTCTTATTACTAATTTGTGTTTTCTTTTATAGTCTTGGCATATAGTGAATATTTCTGGTAATAGTTTTGTAAGAAGTGCTGAAACTGCTTTTGCTGAAAAGTATTGACTCCTACTTGGGCCCACAAATTAACTACTAGCAAAATAAATGCATGGCATCTGTCTTCCACTCTGTCTTTGCTCTAAGCCATTCTCTTTGCAATCACCTTGGATTCCAGCAAAGACAGATGATAGATAACATCTTCATGACAAGGGACAGAAACTACGCTCAACAGTAGACCTTCCTCAGGATGGACCACTTGCCTGTTGACAATGAATCCAGATAACAAATTCCCAGAACCTCTCAGAACAAGAACTGAGATAATGGTCAACCAGAGCACACATGTGACGGGGACTGTTTAACTATACATACCTTTGTCCCCTGCCCCCAGTTCTTTTGTCTACTTAAACCTATAGCTCATGTCTGTACCCCGAAGATGGCTGAAGATGAGCTGAGTGTTTACTATGTCTCTTCCCACAGCGTGTCCCCTGTCATGTAATAAATCTCTTTTCTCTGCCTTCACCATGCCTCTTTATTTGGCTTTTGGAGTGTGGCTGGACCTGGCATGTGGAATCCCAGGAGTTTGGGCCTTGGGTCCAAAACTCTGGTTTCAACTCATGGCCTTTTTTCTCCAATTCTATCATCTCTGTAACCACTCCATTTGTTTGTGCACGCATATGAGAGTTCAATGATTGTTATTCTTAGTGTGAGTCCTATTTTCGTGCTTGTGTTTATGTCTGCTAATTTTTTTTTAATTAGGTGATAGACACTGGATATTTTTTGCCTGTTTGTTTTATTTGTGGGGGTCTGACTTTGCTGTATTCTCTGAAGTAATTGTGGACTGTGTTCTGACATGCAGTTAAGTTTCTTGGGAATAATTTAGTTTTTTAAAGCCTTGTTTTTTAAGCTTCAGTAGGTTGGATTCAGAGAAGCTTTTGTTTCAGGGTTAATTTAGCCCCACAAGGAGGCATTATCTTTTGAGGGACGGCCCTGCCAATGAATACCTGTGTATTATGGGGACTTTTTTCTATGACTGATGGGAAAGTGAACATCTCCCAGTTTTTCCAGCCTCATGGTTTGCACCCCACACAAGCCCATGTCAGTATCAGCCACCTTATCAGCCCTTCTGCAGAGCCCCACTTTCTGTCTCTCTCTGACCCTCTCCCCTCTATCTTTTCTCTCATTTGTACTTCTCTTTTTTGTTTTTCTGAAAACTGCCCTCCATCTCCTCACTCAGAAACTCTGTATTCTGCTTGGAAGGGTCTCCTGCTGGTGCTACCCCAGGCAGTAGCTACGGTGGTCAGGGCTGCAGAGATCATTCAACAGAAGCAATGTGGTAGTGTGTCCTTTCTCTCAGAAGTTGCAGTCCTGCTTTGCTTTTGGTCCAAGTCTAAAAGTTGTCTCATGAGTCTTGTCAGATTTTCCACTTTTATATGTCAAGGGGCAATTCCAATGGCAGTTAATTCTTCATGGACAAAATCACAAACCTATTTACACTTTTTAGGCATTTTCCACCACTGTCTTCAAGTGATTTTTAGTGTTCTTGGCATTATTTTAAATATAATTATATGAGACCTATGTGTTTTGTGTGCATGTGTGTATCTGTGTGTTTATAATCATTACCCAAAATTTGTTAGATTTCTGAGTTCAGATGGAAATATTCTTGACAGAGATTTTAAATAGATGACAACTTATCTAGATCAATTTGTTTCTTAATTTTGAGAAAGTTGGGAGGAGACAAGTATCTCTGTCAAGTTCTGCCTTGGCCCAGCCAGAAAAAAGAGAGAAGTCAAAGTGTTTAATAAAAGAAAAGTAAAGAAAAAACATGATTTTGAGATCAGTGGTCAAGAAAGATTTAGAGAACCAATAAGAATTCAAACACTCCTACCAATGGGAAGCAGTTTATACATCTAGTCCTAATGTGAGCAGTCTCCATGACAACTATAATCCTAAAAGAACTGTTGCCCAATCAGATCTGTGTCAGAGGGGCTCAGCCACTGTCAGTTGTGGCCTGGTTCTGAGGGCAAGGCATGGGGCAGATTGTAGGTAAGATTGTTTAAAAGCAGACCCTGAGTAAATGGATAATCAAGACGTGAATAAGACAATAGAGGAGCCAAGATAGGCAAAGCGATGCAAGAGTGCAAATTCAAGCAAACACGACCCAGCCCAACCCCACAGGGCCACAGTGAAACTGATATGTAAACTGTTGCACATTGGCTTGTCCCACCTCAAAGCAAGGTAACTGGGCTTTCGTCTTTTGTACTAGTCATTGGCTAATCTTCAGGGAGACCTGAGCTCTTGGGTACTCCCAGCTTTCTGTGGGCACTGGGTGAAGTTGCTCCAGTTGCCTAAATGTGGTTTCTGAGGAAAGCTGCAAGTGTCACCCAACAGAAGCAAAGGACATAGAAACTGGGAAGTAAGCCTTCAGAAACAGGCATGTGAGTGTGGCACCATAGTGTTTACACAGAGGAGGGAAATAGGTACCCCCAAACACTAGTCATTGATCTCCCGTTGGCCATACTCAACTGTGAAGCTGGGGGACGGAGCAGCCCTGTGATGCAGCCATAGGCTCAGCCTCTTGAGGCATAAGGTAGGGACTGGAGTGTGGAAGATGAATCTGGAGAGCAAAGCGAGAGTAATTAGAACAGGAGAGATAGATCCAAAATTGTATACTTATCTATTTGGCCCATGAGTTCAAACAGTGATAGTTTGAGTGGATACCAATATGTGTGTGCTATGTCTGTAACTAAATTTACTGGGCTAATAGCCATAATATAACAGCATGGATTATACCTTTAATGTTTCTTTTCCTATTGTGCAACAGCCTCTCTGAATTAATTCCTCATTTATGAAAATTTTTAACACAAAAGTTGGAGTCTTCTGCTAAGCAGGGAATGATTGTGACAAAAACATGCCAAGTGGATGGGATGAAAAGAACTCCCTCTGTCTCTTACTTAGCACTTGAAAACATCTCACAATTTTTTGTGTGTGAACTCAAGTCCCATGTACTGATGAGGTAGCAATAAAAAGGAACCCTGGTAAAATCTTTAAGGAGTTTGGATCCTAAAAATGAATTTAACAAAAAGGCATTGATACTTGGGATCTAAAGAAAGCCTGAATAAAATCATTGCTACCACTTAAATGGGATTAAGTAATTGACTAGAAATCAAATAAGACCTCAGAAACAAGATTCCAGCCAAGTCCAAAAGCAGCACATTTCCTCCATTTACCTGAGGAGTTAGTGTGGCCTCTCACCTCAGAGTGTTACATCACGCATGGCTCCAAACTGGACTTGGGAAACTGGTCTGTCACTCACTCATTCAGTCAGTCAACCAGTGTTCACTTAGCATCTGCTGTCGCAGACCCTGTGCTCTGCATGGTGTTTGATATTTATCTATCAAAAGACTGTCTCTGCTCAATGGAAAAACAGAAGATCCTCAGATTTTGGGTAAAGTGCAGTTGAAGAGGAAGCCTCCTAAAATCTGTATAATCTGACAAGATTCTCCTTGAAACCACACAAGGGAATTTGAAAAAGCTTTCAAGGATAGGAAATTATAAATGAAAATTAAGTATGTAGTATCCATTGTTACTAACTCATGATTTCTAAAAATATCAATGATATTCTCTTAAAAGCACAAAGTACACTGTTTTGCATTGGACAAAACTCCCACAAGCAAATTACCAACAGAACACTTCTGGGAAAATAGCTGATGTATCATGTGAGTGAAGCCTCACTTGAAAACCTTCAAAGACTGCCATTACACACATATTGATGGGTATTCATTAATTATAATAATATTTTCTGGACTCTTCAATCCTTTCATCCCTAATTTTCAAAGTGCTTTACATCTAGTAATTAATTCCTCCTACATCCTGGGGACAAATTGAAAGGGAACTTTCAGCAAACCACTAATGCTCAAAACCCTTTCTCAGACGTTTTAGGTCCAGGTTGTGGTTTAATGTTGCCAGACGTCTTATTCTGAGGAGGAGCTCGTTCCCAAATTGTACCAAAAGGTGATTCAACAGAGAGAACCTCTTCATATGCTGTCAAAGGAAGAGACTCTGAGTGTGACAAAGGCCATAAAATGGTGGCTGCATTTACAACTGGCATGTCTTGTTAGGTAAACCAGAATCTAGTTGGAATTGCTGGCATAAGTTCCCTGGATCTCACTAAAATGCCCAACATCAGCTTTCATAATGGGGAAGAGGCGCTTTCTCTACTGACCCAACTTCACCCATGGTGCAGGACAGAGGTGGCATGGTATAGTGGGGATAGACCTAGCATGAGAGTCTGGGCTGCCATTACTGGTTCTGCTGCTACTTCAATGAGTCTTTCCACTTCTCTGGGCTTCTATTTCTTTGTTCTCAAAATTAGGTTGGATTATTTATGTTGCAAATGGGCAATCCAAGCAACAATGACTAGAGGCTGTATTTTCTTTGGCTCACATGGCATTTCAAAAAATGCACGTGCTTTCTGGTTTAGTGCAGCCCCTACCATTCCTTGTTATGTCCAGTCTTCTTCATCTTTTATGTCACTTCTTTGGTCCCTGTAGGCCTTTGAGTTTGCAATCATCTCTGACGCTGCTTCTAAGTCTGATCCCCAGAGAGTCTAGGTCAGAGGGCTACTGAACCTCAATAGTCCCATCTGAGAAGCCCAGGACAGTGAAGCTTTGGAGTTCTTTTTTTATACATTGCAGACTCTTCCATCTGGGACCTGATGATGTAATTGCCTAGGCCTCTTCCTACAAATCCCCTGAAGCCAGGCTCTACATTCTAGTCACAGAAGAACCTTTTCTATCTCTTGTTCACAGTAAGTGATACCACATGGCTTAGGTCTCTCACTTATTTTCTAATTCTTTCTCTTGGTTCTTGAATACCAGTTAATGGCAAAGAAACTCTTATCAGGAGAAAGGCTTGAATCAATAATGGGTTAAAGAGAGAAGAGAAAGAAAAGATAAATGTAATGGGTGACTTTATTCTCCCAAATTTAAGTTTGAAAGGAGTCTGAAAGACAGTTTGGCTATTTCTAGCATTCTTTTCTATAGATTCCTGAACTTTTTGACTCTTTTTAGCTGAACCAGCTGTTAATGAACACATTCTTAGTCTCACATCCATTTTATGTTGCTGTCTGGTGGGGCTCTCTCTCCACAGAGGATTTGTTCGTGTTGACCTAAGGGCACACAGCTGCTGTGGGCGTCCCCGGCCCAGGCTGTCCTTACAAAGCAGCCCTGTATTGTAGGATCTTAACCTGCACATGTCCTCATACAAGAGTTCTGTCATTAATGTGGTCTTGGTCACTGGGTGAAATTCATGAAGGGTGGGGAAAATAGTTTTATTCTCAAACGCTTTCTTTTTGTAAGCTTTGGCTCCCTGACAGATGGAATTTTCTTTTGTAGCTGAAAAAAACATATTTCTCTCACACATACCCCAGGCAGATGTATGTACTCAAAGATCTGCTGACCAAACAGGTAAGTAAGACATGAATTGAGGAAGACCTAACTTCTGAGTAATTTTCTTCAGCGTACAGTTTTCTGACTATAAAATCAGGAAGCTGATTCCATAAGCCACATAAAAATTATAGTTTAAGGTTGGGCACAGTGAATGCTGTTATGTAATCCCAATTACAAAGGATGAAAAGGTAGGAGGATAGCGGTCAGAGGCTGGCCTGAGCAAAAATGTGAGACTATCTGAAAATAACTAAAGTAAAAAGGGCTTGAGGAACGCCTTAACTAGTAGAATACTTGCCTAGCAAGCTCAAGGCTCTGAGTTCAAACCCCAGAAATGCTGAAAAACAAAAACCCCCCAAAATTGTAGTTTAACAATTGCCTCTCCTTTCTTAGCTAATTTCCCTCAAACAAGAAAGCCAATCATTCCCACTGGAAAACAGAGGCAGTAAAGAGCAATCACCAATAACCTTATCACCCAAAGATTTCATTTCAGCACATTTTACAGAGAGTTTTTACTATGCATAAACATATCTGTTACAATGTGGTTGAGATCATTCTAGTCTTATCTCTTAAAGTCACACTACCTTTTCAATACATGATGAACTCTCTCTGAGGGAAGATGGAAGACTTATGTAATTTAATTCATTCCTAATAAACTTTTTAGTGGTCTAGGGGAGAAGGGAATGTCTGTCCAGGACAACAAAGTTTTGGCCATTGAGAGAGTAGATTCAACACTAGTAGAAAATAATTCCATGGATTAGAGTTTTATTGGAATTAAGTCATGCAATGAAAATCTCAATTTCTTGTTCATGTACATCTTAGATGTGACTTCTAGGCATCTGTTCAGATTTACCACTAATAAAAATACTTAGGCAAACTTCTCTATTTTATTATACCTGTTATTATCTCCTAGAACATTTCTGATATTTGACTTAGCATCTCTACATCTTAAAGCTGTCTTGGGACAGTTCCAATGTAACCCCAACATCCCAAGGATTTTTGCCCTGGGATTATAAACAAGTGGTTTTTATGAGAGTGTGGGTCTCCACTAGGGAAAACAAATCTGATTGTTTTCAGTGTTAAAAATAAATGAAAAAAACCTCCATACTAAATGACCACATTTAAGCTTTAAATAGACAAAGCAGCACCATCTAGAAAGCACATGCTTCAGCAAAGAAAGCCAATGCCCCATAAATACATTGTGCCTGATGTATTCATCTTCTAAGTGCAGACTCCCAGATGAACACTGGGTGAGGAACTCTGCAAGATGAATGGGCAACCATAGCAGCTGTACAGTTCTTGTTCTGACCCAGCCTGGCCAGATTCAAGGCTTAGGGACTGCAAATGCTGTGTCATGCAATACAGCTCTCAAAAGTGCAAATGTATTCAGGGTTCTTGTCTCTGATTAGAACATGCATCAGAGCTGTACTGATGGCTAGTCCTCCATGCAGTAGTTAGAGAGATGAGCAATTCTGACCTCTTAAGCAGTTTAAAGCAAAAACAGGGAGTCAGAGAAAATGAAATGCTTTTCTTGTGTCAGGAAAGTAGCTATGTCCAATTATGTGAACTTTCTTGATAGCCCAGATAGATGACAGCTTTCAGAATTCTTAGCACCTAATTTATTGAGGTGTTGGAAAAGAAGTGATTTATCTGAAATTGAGCATGTACTAGATGGACATAGTGCTCTAGGGAAAGAATGCTTACGAGCGTTGCTGAAATATACATGATGGTTATTTTTGATTTACTATGTCCAACTGGCATTAAGACTAAAATTCTCATCACCCAGAATTCAACTATTCAGAATTCATTAACTAAAACTCTGGTATTATGCTGATTTTAGGTGAAGAGTGCATAATAAGAAAACCAAGGCTTGCTTATATATAAAAATATTCTAATATTATTACATATGTCCTGAGACTAGAATAAAAATCAGTGATGGTCTTCTTACCTAGATCTGAGGCAGCATGAAGTGGGAATGTCCCTTAATTTATTTTGAATATGGAAACTGTGTCCTTTCCTTCTCTTTCCTTCTCATCAACCAACAATAAACGCCTGTTGTATTAGTCAGACATTTTCATCACTGTGACAAATACCTGAAAGAAATGGTTTGAAGGAGGAAAGATTTATTTTGGTTCAGGGTTTGGGGGGTTTGAGTCCATCATGGAGCGGAAGATGCAATAGTTCATATATCACAGCAACCAGGAAGCAAAAAGAGGAGTGCCTGTGCTCATGGGTTTCCTCCTTCTTTCCATTTTATTCCTTCTGGGCCTCCAGCCTATTGCATGATGCCTTCCCCCTTAGTTGACACTCTGAAAATGCTATCACAGACATACCCAGAAGTGTGCTCTCTATTACTCTCCTAAGGGCTTCTCAATCAAATCAAGGGTAAAAATGAAGACTGGCCATCACATTTGTTGATTAAAAGTGGTAGCTTTGTTTCACATTTAACTAGGACTTGGAACTCTCTTAGCAACCATCATGGCCAGAAAGCATACCATGTTTCAGTTCTGAGGTTTGTGAGACCTTAACAAACCTCTGGCCTCTGCTGTGTTGAACTCCATCTGTTTATGTGGGGCTAAGCACCTCACAGCCCTCTCTGAGCCAACAACTGACTTAGGCAGGAATGCTACAGCAGGTTTGCTCTTGGGAGACTCCAGAACTCCCCTTTGGCCTTGTTGAAATGCTCTTAGAACTGCCAAGTGTGATAAGAGGAATTTTTTCTACCTAACTTTCTTTCCTCTGCTCTCTCCTCCACAGGCCTCAGACCTGCATTTTGGCTTGATGACTTTCCAAACTCTCCTGACTTCCACCCTTTTTCTCTTGGGTGCTTTCCTCAATAAATCACCTACAGGTCTTGGGAATCCCAAACTAATATACCCTATTTGACAGCCATCATCTGAAGTAGATAGACAGATTCTCAACTTTTCACCTTATAATAAGTTGACAATGGATTTTGAGAGGGATATTAATGGGTTATATCATAGTTTTTCTCTTGAACCTGTAAGTAGTTATTAAGACACCCTCATATTTAAAAATAATTTACTTGACCCTACAGTCTCAGTCCTTATCTGACTAGACTTCTTATATCCACTTGGTAGGTTGGCTACATATTGCTTTGTGCTCCTGTGAATCACTTTGTTGAAATCTTTTTCCTAATCTAGTCTTACATGTTGACATTACACAAGGGTTCTTCTTTGTCTTTTCCTTCTTCCATTCTTCCTTACCCATGATTTCAGCTGTTGCCTACACACTGACCACCTCTTGATCCATAGCTTCTGTTGTATAGAATGAATAAGTGTTGTAAATAGTACTGAAGTTCAATTTTGGCTAAGAGATCCATCTTCTTTCCATGTAGTTGTTTGATTGGTTACAATAACCCCGATTTGCTACAAGATGTCCAGTTATCTGAAAAATGCTGCTCATACACAATATACTATAAAGCAGGAAAAAATGCTGATTTTTTAGTAAGCTTTTTTTTATCAAGATTTGCCAAGTGATGAAATAAGAGATTGTAAAGTGTTAAATAATCTATTAAGAATATATTTCAAATGTTAACTCTGTAAATGCTAAAGACTATTCTACAAGCAGAAAATACTGTAATGGACAAGATAGTTAAAACTGCTCTCATTAAAACAAATGTGTACACAAGATAATTCCAGGAAGTAAGAAGTGGTATGAAGACAGTAGAAAAGGCACATGTCACAGAGAATGGTAAAAGGTATAGAGAATGAACTCATCAAGGATGGTGGTCAGGGAAGACCTTGTTGAGGAGTGAGATTTGAATTGAGACTTGAACCATGAAAAGTCAAATATGCAAATATCTAGGAGAACACTCCAGGTAAAGGGGAAAGCAGGAGCAAATACCCTGATCTTGAAACAAGCTTAACACCTTACAGTAATAGGAAGTAGCCATTTTAGAGTAATAGAAAGTAGCCAATGTGAGTGAAATAGAGAGAGAGAGAGAGAGACAGAAACAGAGAGAGAAAGAGGGGAGAGAGAGAGAGAGAGAGAGAGAGAGAGAGAGAGAGAGAGAGAGAGTAATATAAAATAATTGTGTGCTTTGTGTGTCTGCGAAGCATCCACACATTAAAGGCTTGATTCCCAATGTGATGGTATTGGGAGGTGGCAGAACATTTAAGAGGTAGGAGCTCCTTGATTCACCAGTGGGGTGCCTTTGAGAAGAATTAAGGCAGCTCTCAGGTGATTCTTGCCCCCTTGGCAGCTCTCCAGAGGATAAAAGGAGCAAGCTTGAGCCCTCCTTTCCCTGCTTTCTGGCTCCAGATGTAAGGCTTCCTCCCCCACAGGCTCCATCAGCTGTCACAGGGCCCTCACCAGAACCTATGCTAACTTTCTGCCTCCAAAAAATGTGAGCTAAATAAGCCTTTTTATTTTATAAAGTTGGGCTGTGTTGAGTATTCCATTATAGTGATGAAAAACTTACTATTATAGAAAATGACTCCTCTTCCTCCCTTATGGAATGGGAAAGTTTATCATGTGCTTACCCCACTGCCTTAAATTGGAAAGGAATGACTTATTTTGATTTTATAGGCTCAAACTGCCAGACATTTGTCTTGAGTCTCAGATGAGGCTTTGGAGTTTAAACTCCAAAGTGCTGGAGTGAGTTGGGAGTTTGCAACTATTTGGATGGAGTGATTGTCTGTTGTATGTGAGAAGGACATTACTTTCAGGAAGCCAGGGATGGAATGCTATGGTTTGGAGTTTAATCCCCAAAGTTTTATCTTAATGGTATAAAGAGGGTGGAAAATTAATCTATAGTGTTAAAAGATAGGGCCAGCTGGGTGCCAGTGGCTCACACCTGTAATTCTAGCTACCCATGAGGCAGAGATCAGGAGGTTCGCAGTTTGAAGCCAGCCCCAGAAAAATAGTTCACAAGACCCTATCTCAAAAAAACTCATCACAAAAATAGGGCTGGTGGAGTGGCTCAAGAAGAAGGATCTGAGTTCAAACACCAGTACCACAAAAAAAAAAAAAAAAAAGAAAGAAAAAAGAGATGGAGCCTTTAGGAAGTGATTAGGATAAAGTTTAGGAAGTGATTAGGATAAAATCATTAGGGTAGAACCCTGTGATTGAATCCTGGTGGCTTTATAATCTCTCTCTCTCTCTCTCTTTCTCTTTCTCACCCCCTCCCACACACATCCTGTCTCTTAGCACTGTCTCTGCCCTGCCTCTCACTCTGATAGCAAGAAGGCCATCACCAGATGAGGCCCTTAGACCTTGGACCTCTAGAGCTGTGAGCGAAGATATGCCCACTCTCCGCCCCCCTTTTTTATGAAGTAGCCAAAGATGCAGTGAAGATCCAGGAAGTTGGAGATCCCTGGAATGTATAGCTTCTGCCGAGAAAAGAGGCAGGCAATTGATGGAGGCAGCCCAAGAGAGTGACCAGGTGGGCTTCAGTCAGCAAGGCCATAGGGGAGGTTACCCAACCCCTTGGGAGTTCACAGTCTATCACCATGTACCCTAGATAGCGCCAGACATGAATCTACAGAATTTAACGTTCACCCTTCTGGGTTTTAGTCTTGCTTTGGTCTAATCCTTCCTTGCTATCCTCCCATTTCTCCCTTTTGAAATGGGAATGTGTATAGGTGCCATTTTATCTTTGAAGTATATAACTTGTTTTTGATTTTATAGTTATTCACAGCTAAGACTTTTTGTCTTGCATCTCAGAAGAGATTTTGGACTCAGACTATTGAGCAGTTCTGGAACTGTTAAGACTCTAGGGACTCTTGGAGATTAACTGAATGCATTTTGCATCAGGAGATGGGTAGGAGGCTTTGGGGGCCAGAGGTGGAATGCTATGGTTTTATGGAGATGTGTTTGGGTGTCAAGCTGATGAGAGTGGTTAATCAAGATGGTTAATCCTGATTGTCAACCTAATTGCTTCAAGAAACCACTAAGAGATTAGTAAAGCACATCTGTGATGTGTCTGTGAAGGCATTTCCAGAAAGGATTGACTAAGGGGGAAATACCTGCCCTGATTGTCGGCAGCACCATCATTAGGCTTGGGGCCTGGATGGGCTAAAAAAGGGGAAAAGGAGAAAGCCTGTTGGTACTGGCAGTCTATCTGCTTCCTAGTCACCATGATGTGAACTACTCTGTTTCCTTAGCCTCCCCACCATGATGAAACTGAGTCAAAATAGGTTTTTACTTCCTTAAATTGCTTTGCTCAAATATTTGTCAAATGATGGAAAGTCTGACCAATATACCATTAGAAATCCTGTAATAGATTTTGTGTATACTTGTCAGATAGGAGGTTGGTGTTGAGAAAGACCAGGGTTGAGAATGGATGAGCATGTCTTGAATTGAAAAGGCAGCCAACATTTAGAAGCACAGAAGGAAGAATCAAAAGGGAGACAGAGGAGTAGCCAGTGAATTTTGAGGAATATTTAGAATGGTCACATAATACCAAGTGTTCTAGAACTGTTCCAGTAAGGAAATAATGGACCACTGTGTCAAACAGTGCTTGAGAGGTTGCTGAAAGGAGGTTTGAGGTAAGCCTCTTGCTCATGACTTGTTGTAAATTCCAGAGTGATTCACTTTTTGTGGTACAGGGGTTTGAACTCAGAGCCTACACCTTTAGCCAATCTACCAGCCCTTTTTTGTGATTTTTCTTTTTTGAGATAGGGTCTTATGAACTATATTCCCAAGCTGACTCTGAACCATGATCCTCCTGATCTCTGCTTCCTGAGTAGTTAGGATTACAGGTGTGAGCCACCAGCACCCAGAAGAATGAGAACTTCTGGAAGTATTTCTTTGGCATCTTTTGCAGTCCTCATAGAGGAAGGCTTTCTTTTTCCCTTTTTTTTTTCTTTTTTGTGGGGAAGGGGCGGTACTGGGGCTTGGATTTAGGGCCTCACACTTGCTAGGCTTGCTAGGCTTGCTAGGCTTGCTAGGCTTGCTGGGCATTCCTTTGCCTTTTGAGACAGGGTCTTGCTATGTAGCCCAGGCTAGCTTTGAACTCACAATCCTATTGCCTTGGCCTCACCAATGCGGAGATTACAAGTGTGTGCCACCATGCTTAGTGGAGGAAGGTTTTCAATGAGTGGAGACATGCAGGTGGAGCAAAGAGTATCGAACTATGCACACAACTGGTATTTGTAGAAAACAGTGTTTGTGGCTAAGGAGATAGAGAACAGGAAGATTATTTTATTTAATTTTGTTTTTGTGGTGTTGGGGATTGAATGTAGGGCTACGTGTATGCTATGCAAGCACTTTACTACTTGACCCATGTGCCAGTCCTTTGTCTTTACTTTGTTTTTGATACTCGGCTTGCTGTGATTGAGCTGACATCAAATTCACTATCCTCCTGCTTCTGCCTACTGAATAGCTGGGATTACAGACATGATTCACCACACCTAGCTTGGGAGTGATCATTTTAAACCAGTTCCTTGAAGAAATGCTTATAAAGCTCCTTACTCCTTATGATAAGGAGACTACCAAGGGAAAGCAGGAACCCTTTGCCAGCTGCTCAGATGGTTCTCCCATTCCTCAGAACGGAGACTACTGCTGTTCCTACTCTGCAGTTTTGGTTGCCAAAAAGTGATTAAGGCAGAAAACCCATGAGCCTCATCCCAAGAATTGCCTATACCTGACTAGCTCCTTTGGTGTCAGTCATGGCTGACATGGGATGAAACCTGGACACCGACTGCTGGGCCTGTGCCACAGTGCTCTAACTGCTGGTCTTGATGCCATCCCAGCATCCCCTGCTCACCTGTCCCATCTTGTCAAGAGTGGAACCTCATGCCGTGTATCTGAAACCCTAGCTATGCTAGTCCATCTTCCTTCTGGATTACTAACCCAAACTTCCTTTTCCCAGAAAATTATTTATTGAGGTTATTTATTTATTTGGAAAACTTAAAATATATTTTGGTTATATTTTCTTCTCACCAAAACATTGTAGAAAATTTAGAAAATACAGGTACGTACCAGGGAGGAAAACTCTACTCACTTATCAGAGATAACCACTATAAATATTAATATTTATCCTTTTAATCCTTTTTTAAACATATTTGTTGGCACGTGTTTATACCATAATGTTAATTATTTTGTAGCCTATATTTTATTGTTAATAATGTAGAAAGATGATCAATGTATGTTAAATATCCAGTTCGCCAAAAGAGCACTTTTTCACACTTCCAAATGGCTGACTCATGAGGTCACCAACTCCGACAACGCTGCATGCTTTTGCCCCAATCTTGAGAAGACTATTGAGTTGCCAAGGAGAGGTGTCCAGGCACCTCAACACATTCTGGACCCTCACAGATGAACACAAAATGAAATATAGACCTAAGAAGTGCATATGCTTCTTATGAGAGACTATGTGGCAGAAAATAAGGCAAGAATGGTGGAGAATCACGGAAAGACTCATGACTCAAAGCCAATACATGTGACAGTCAAGACCCAGGACAGAGACAGCGGCAGAAAAGGCTGCTCATTGTCAGGGAATTGTCTTGCTCAGGGAGGTGGAAGCAGGGGAAGCTGCTTTTGTTCCGGTCAAGCTATGCCCGCTGGCACAAGTCTGCAGTGATGTACCATTTCTCCATCTCTTCCTCTGCCCCTCTGGAAGTTAGCAGAAAAGGCCCACTGCCTCTGGAAATGTGTCAGAAAGATTACAGAGTCTTTACCAAGGAACAAAACTGTTGAGGGAGAGACAAGAGGCAAGGCAAGCCCTGCACAGAGGTAGAAACCCAGAGCCTCTGATCAATGACACTGTAGCGTAATCCTTGGATTTCTAGCGACATTTAAACCTATCAGAATGAATCATGGCTGCTCTTGAAGTACACCAAACACTCTGCCTTCCCATGGCAACAGTCTTCTTGCTGAAAGGTAAACCAGGGTTTCTGTTTTTGTTTCTGTACAGTGCTTAACCCGTGTGCTCCATGGCTGAATGCCTAGAAAGTGTTCTTTTAGCCTACCTTTTTAGCGCTCATAGAGGAAAGGCTTCAATGAATGGGGATGTCAAGATGGAGCAGAAAGTATTTCACTCCCTACATAATTTTGTCCAGGCAGAAGGTATCTCTCCCAACTTTGGAATCAAGCTAAGCCAGCAGCTGTAACTTGGACTTCCATGATTCCAACAAGTGTTTCCTAGAAAGTCACTTCTTGATTCTTACTTTGTTTCGCAAGAGAAACTGCTAGTGCTTAGCTGTCCATTGTGTTGTTGAAGGTGAAAGTTAGCAACAAAACTTGTTGTTTTCGTCTATATTTTGTTACTTAAAGCACAGATTCTATGGAAATGGTATGGGACAGTGTTCTACTGACACCTCATCCTTGAGTTCTAATCTCTGCTTTCCATCTGGCCTGATTTTTAGAGTAAAGTTAGCAATATTTTGCTTAAAAAAAAAACAGTTGGTTTTAAAAATCAACTTTTATTTTTCTTGTATGGACTTTTTTTGTTTGTTTGTTTGGTGGCACTGGGAGTTGAACTCAAGGCCTTTTGATCTACTTCTCCAGCCCTTTTTGTATTTTTGAGATGGGTTTTGCTTTAAGCCCAGGCCAGTTTGAACTGGGATTCTCCTATTTACTCTTCCTGTGCAGCTGGGATGACAGGCCCACACCATGGCACCCAGTGATTGGTTGAGATAGTGTAAGGGGAGCAATGACAAAAGTGACATCATTTTGGATAAGATGCACTTTAAAAGCAGACATCTAAAGAGGTGTGGGAAACTATGGGCTTCTCAGAAACATAACAAGCCTTTCACCCAAGTAACAAGATGCAACTGCACAAGGTGATTAGTGGGTCCAAGGCCAGGACAAGTTGGGCAAACTTCCAAGGTCAGGAAAAGCTGACCAAACCCTTCTGGAATGTTCAGTTTGATAAGAAGAGGAACGGACAGGTAGTTGGATTTAATGAGAAGGTGCCAACCAATCACAAATACAGTTTCAAGGTAGAATAGTTGGACAAAAGCCAGTTAATGCACTATATATCTCCTAAACTTCAGCCATTCTTTGGCTAAGCTCTTTCACTAAGTCCCACTTGTCAGGATGCTTTGCTGTCCTTTCAATAAACTTTGTGCTTGCTTTAACCCTTGATTCCTGGTCTGATGTCTTCACACCAAGTACACTAGGACACGAACTCAAGAATAGCACTCCAGTATCATTGGGAATTTGCAAACTTCACTTGGGCTGGCCTTGAACTGTGATCCTGCTGATCTCTACCTCCCACGTATGAAAATCAACTTTTAGAAAAACACTTTGGTTTTTATGTGAATTCATTCATTCAACAACTGTGTATCAAATTTTGCTGTTGTGTGGAGTTCTGTAGGAAATGCAATGATGTAAAAAGACAGGTCTGTCCTCCTATTGTCTACTAAGATGAATACAAAACATGCTCACAAGAAAATGTATAATTTAATAAGAACTGTAAGAGAAATACAGGCAAATCCTATGAGTGATACTTAGAAGTACTTAGAAAGATAAAGGAAGATGCATGGTTTGATGACATGGGAGCTGGACCTTGTAACGTGTGGAGGGAATGCAGGACGCTGCATAAGCAAAGGCACAGAGAGAGCAAGCTTGAATCTGGAGCACATTCAGTTTTGTATGATTTGAGTATCAGATACATAAAGGTAAGAGTAAGAAAAAAGATTAAAAATAAAATCTGGGTGGATGCATATTTTCAGAGCTCTTGAACATCAAGTTAAAGAGTTGGGACTCTAGGGTGGATACCCCCGTGGCGATGGCCGGTACTCGGGCTGTGGGGGTGCGGGCGCGGGCCGGGGGTCGCAGGGATGCTGATCAGGGACAAGCTGTACTCGGGTGTGCTCATCACCTTGGAGAATTGCCAAGCTCCGCTTCACACCGTCCATGATGATCAAGCCGTCTCGACACCAACACGGAGACCGGACTCCGCATGGTGGGCTGCGAACTCAGCCAGGCTGCCGGCATCCTGCTCTGCCTGCTGTAGGTGGCCATGGCTGCCGGGGAGGTGTTGTTCCAGCGGTTCTTTTACACCAAGTCCTCTGTAAAGCATTCCATGGAGCATGCGTCCATGCCCTGTGTACACCTCGCCTCCAAAATCGAAGAGGCTCCAAGAGGAATCCTGGATGTCACCAATGTGTTTCATCGCCTTAGACGTCTGATGGAGAAAAAGAAACCTGTGCCTTTACTCCTGGATCAAGAGTTAACGTAGAGAACCAGATCTTAAAGGCAGAGAGACGTGTCCTTAAGGAGCTGGGCTTCTGTGTCCACATGAAGCACCTTCACAAGATAATCGTTATGTACCTTCCGGTGTTAGAATGCGAGTGTAATCAACACTGGTCCCGACTGCATGGACATAAAGGACAGCCTTTGCACAGATGTCTGCCTGTGGTTCCGGCCTGAGAGCATTTGCCTATGTCTGCATCTTCCTTGCTGCCTGGATGCTGGAGACTCCTCTACCCAATCATCCACATTGGTTTCTTTTGTTTGGAGCAACTGAAGAAGTAATTCAAGAAACCTGCTTAAAAATCCCGCAGCTTTATACATGGAAAAAGGCCAATCTGACACCTGGAAAGTGAAGTGGGAAAGAGAAGCCATGCCACGGAAGAGGTGAAGGCAGGAGCCAGGGGCCTGCTGCCCGGGGGCCCTCCAGTGCTGAACAGCTCTGCACGGTTCTCCCCTGTCCCCAAACTGGTAGAATCCCTCAAAGAATGGAAAGGAATCAAGGCTTCCCACTCTCTGCGAAGAATGCCAAGAGGAAAGTGGAGGGTAGGAAGAAAGCTAAGCCTGACAGCCCTGTGAATGGCTTGCCAAAAGGGTGAGAGAGTTGAAGCCATAGCAGGAGCCAGGAGCAGAGCTACTCAAGGTGCCCATCACGATCTGCCTCTCCTAAGAGGACGTGTGTGCCTGGGGCTCATCGAAAAAGTGACAGTGGCTCTACCTTGGGTGGGTCCAAGTCACAGAGCCGAGGCAGGTGCCCCGTCGCACTCCCTGCAAAGGCTCTGAGGTGAGGGGCTCTCAGAAATCCAAGCACTGCAAGTACCCCACCCAGAAGCCACACAAGTGTGGCAGCCGGAGCTCGTCCCTCTGTCGAAGCTGGTCACTGAGCGGTTGGATAATTCTAGAAAACACAAGAAGAAAAGTTATTACTATAGAGATCAGTTACTCGAGCGCTCAAGGTCATATGACAGCACTGGCCATCGCTCTGAGCCAGACCATCCTGGGCACAGCATCGAGGTGAGATAGTGTCCTTGGGGGCTGCCCTTGCCCCCTCTCCATCAGGCAAACCTTGGCTTGAGTGGCCTTATAGCACGATTCTTTGTGGAAATGGTTTTTACTCTGGACCCTGAGGTGAATTTGGAAATGGAATTGGGGGGATAGACAGCCAGGTGCCCTTCAGGTTGACCTGGGGCGTGGCACATGCCTGTGCAGGTTGAAGGGCCACCTCAGCTGAAGCTAAGGGCTTCTTGATGGAAATGTAGTGGTACACATCCCTGTTGGTGTGGCTTGGTCTATGAACAAGCTGTGTCTTCACTCCTGTACTGATACTCATTTACCTTAAGTCAAGAAAGATGATTTTGAGAATCTTTGCCTATATTAGGTTGTACTTAGGTGCATGTTTTTCAGTGTTTCACAATGAGAAAATGGGCTTAGTAGCCCCTTATTCTCTATCCACGTTGTAAATAAACATGTGTTCAATACAAATGAAAGCTATATATAAAAACTCAGAACTTGAATTCTGCCAGCTGAAAACCTGTGTAGAGAATTCTGATTTTTAAAATATGAAGGTATTTAGGTCTGTGTTATTTTTATCTGTGCAATGCTGAGTGCAGGCCACCAGCTCCTAAATAGAAAATTTCCTATATATGCATTTTATGTGGTTGAATAAACACAATGCTCTTCTCAGGGAAAAAAAAAAGTTGGGAATTTATTCCACTAGCTGCATGATGGCAGAAGGCGATGCGGATTGGAAGAAACGGAAGCATGAGAGGGAGGGGAGTGTGGAGGTAGGAATGGAGAGTGATGTACAGTAGAGGCATGAGTTAACAGGATCTGAACCAGGACAAAGGCAGGTCAACTAGAGGAGGCAGAGGAAGAATTTGCAGAATTTAACAACTAGTTAGATGGAGGGGTAGACTAAAGATTTCTGCCAATGGCATTCCTAGGTCTGTGATTCTTAAGCTTTAGTGCATCAGAGTCACTTGGATGATTGGTTAAAATACAGCTTGTATATTTTAAGAAATTGAATTCTTCCTGACATGGTGGCTCAAGCCTGTAATCCTAGCTACTTGGGAGGCAGAGAGTGGAAGGATCAACGTTACAGGCCAGCCCTGGCAAAAAGTTTGCTAGACCCTATTTTAACCAGTGACTGGTTATGGTGGTGTGAGCCTGTCATCCTCAACTACCCATGGAAACACAAATAAGATTGCAGTCCAGGCCAGCCTGGAATAAAGCAAGGCTCTATCTCAAAAATAACCAATGTAAAAAGGGCCAGCGGAGCAGCTCAAGTCAGTGGTAGTACAACTGCTCAGCGAGTGCAAGATCCTGAGTTCAACCCCCAATGCCCTAACCCCTCAAAAAAATATTGGATTCCAAAAATTTCCAGGAGATAAAATATCATCGATCTGAAGGCCAAATTTTGAGAACCTCTGCTCCAGGTCCACTGTGGCTTACCTCTGTGACTGTGTGGAGCAGCAATGGGACACGCAAGGCAGAGGAAGAAAAAAAGTCAATGCAAGTGAATTCGAGGAGACTTTGTTTATCCTTTGAATTTACATTATTCCAGATGCCTAGGGCAAAAAGGATTCTTGCTGCATAATGAACAGTTCACCTTGAAGCTGAAGTATAGCAGGACACTTAGGAGCTCAGCTTTTTTTTTTCTCTGAAAACATGCAGGTCCTAATCTTATGAGGCAGCAGCATTATGATGTAACATTACAATCAACAGCCATAGGTTCAAATCCTGGCTCTTCCCCTTGGGCTGATGACTTTACTGGGCTATGAACTCAGGGTTTGCACTTACTAGGTAAGCCCCCTACCACTTGAGCCACACTTCCAACTCAATGACTTATCTTCTTGAAATCTCAGTTATTCTATATCAAAATCAGGATGACACTGACTTGTGTAGAGTATTGTGAAGAATAAAAGTGGAAACCCACAGAAAGTACCTGGCACTATGCCCAGCACACTGTGGGGCTCAGTGAATTTCGGTTTCTTTCCTACACCAACCCTTCCTGTGGGAGCGAAGATGCCACAGCCTCTGGGGAAAGCTTTGCAGGCACCAGTTGATCAAACAACCCCTCAGGGACACTGGAGGTGCCACAGTTGGTCATATCTTTGGATTAAACACTGCCCCTTCATAGCTCTCTACAAATGTCAGCATGTCAGATACCAAAGAATATGGGAAATTCAGATGTTTTCTGCCTGCTGAGAGAGCTCTGGGAAGGATGGAAATGGGGATGGGAAATGGGACAAGGACCCACAGGGAGGAGATACCGGAACAAAGGGAAGTTTTGTCCTCTTTGGAATTTTGTTCTGGCCAGAAGGCCCTGACCAGAGTGGTTGTCCTTGCTATTCTTGTGGGCCAGAAGACTTTGATCCTGGAGGGGAGGATGTGTGAACCTCAGAGGATTTTCAGAGTGCAACTGTGTAGCTTTTGTCTCCAGTAAAGAAATGAGCTGTAAGCATTTTTTCTTTAAGCAGCTAAGTCTAGTGTCACACCATCCCCAGACAGGAAAGCAGAATGCAGACTTGGCAGTGAATCGCAGAGGGGGGAGCATCACAGGTTTAGCCTGTGCCATGGGAACTGGATGACAAACGTGACTCTGAGTTCTCTCTTCTACCCACCCTACAGAAAGGGCTTGGGAAACACACACCCCTTCAATTCAGCCTGGAGAAGAGGGAAGGCTGAGGGAGCCTGGAGGAGAGGAGGGTGACACACCCTGGCTCTCCAGCAAGCAAAAAGTTAATTTTAATAGGAAGGCCAGGACTCTGCTCATCTGCTTATTAGGGAGCTGGCAGTTTAGGACAGATGATTCTTTGTTGGGAGGAGGTGCTGACCTTGGCAAGCTGGAATGTTTACCAATATCCTTTACTTTTACCTGCTAGATGGCCAAAGCATTTCCCTGCCCCCAGCTGTAATAACCAAAGATGTCTTTAAATGTGGCCAGTATCCCAGGGGACAAATATCATCTGGATGAGGACCACAGTTCTATGGTACTGTTCTCCAGTGACAACACTTTCACTCCTTACTGCTGGGAAGGAACTAAAACATCTCCTGAAAGAGGAAATTGGAAGAGAACATCTGCATGCAGTTTATGGAATACAGTTTCCAAACAGTCAGGTGCTGAAAGGCAGGGAGGGAAAATGATAAAATAAAGCCCATTTTTCAGATAAAGAAACTGAGACAACAAATGTATAATTTGCCTCGGGCACTAAGTTGAGTCAGAGAGAAGCCAGTAAGAGAAGCATGAAATTAGGCTCTGATTTTAAGAAGAAGAAAAACAATTTTTATCAGTAGCTCCTCCCCCACTTCACTTCTGGATCTTTGTGAGAACAAAGAAAGAAAGGTTTATTCCTTCTGGAGGCTGATGAAACATCAGGAATTGAATGCAACATTTAGAAATGTTGCTTTTCAATGAAGGACAAAAGTTGAAGGTGGAAAGAACTAAGACGCTAACAAGAAAAATAGCCATTGTGGGCCAAACACTGTAAAGTCTTTCACTCATGTTATCTCCTCAACTCCTCCCATCTGTTCCTGGCCCTTTTATTGCGGACACATGTGGAGTTGAGGGTCTGAAGTTGCCTGAGTCCTTACATCCAAACAATGAAGACCAAATTTCAAACTAGGCCTCCTGATTCTCAGGCAGGGCAGGTACCTCTTGGCTTCCTGTCTCTACACCATCAACAAAGCCCATTTCTGTAAGAATGTCACTGTCTCATTTCAGAGTGTTTTCTGAGAAACCTCTCTGATCACCTCAACATGGACATGGGTAAGAATCCCCATCACTCTCTGGAACAGGGCGTCCAACCCAAAGCTTATCCTGGAGGGGGTCCCTTGTATCCTAACAGTGCAGGAAAGTCAACAAAATCTTGCTGTGGAGTTAGACCACATGTCAAGCAGGGCTGTCACTGAACCATACAGGTGACTCCCTTTGGGCTTCTCCTGGTACATAGTGACTGCCTCCCACCCTGCCCCCACAGCCCTCTGGCTGTTTTGCTTTCTTTCTTTCACTAACACAGTAAGGCAGGGCACCACTGTCAGGTATTTTTTTTTAAAGAAAAAACAATTTTCTTTCTTTTTTTTTTTTTTTTTTTGCAGTACTGGGGTTTGAACTCAGGGCCTACACCTTGAGCCACTCCCCCAGTCCTTTTTGTGACTTTTTTTTTTGAGAAAGGGTCTCTTGACCCTTTTTTTGAGAAAGGGTCAAAGGATGGCTTTGAACTGCCATCCTCCTGATCTCTGCCTGCTGAGTAGCTAGGGTTATAGGTACCAGCCACCACTGCCAGACTTTTAAAGAAATTTCTTGATATTATATTTGATATTCTTAAAAGGGGATTTTATAATAAAAGTCAGTTTGTTTTCAACAAAAGGAGGACTTTAGGAGACAGGTGCTGTTTTCAAATTTCCCCTTGTGTAAAAATACTTTGTGAATTATTTGACCATGTAAGACAGATGTTACATGCCTCCCCTTTACCCTCAGGATGACAAATAATTATAACAATGATAACAAATGGTATAATCTATGTACTCTGAACTATGCACTATGAATGAACCATGCCCTTTAACACTTTTAAACATGAGGCCCAGAGAAGTGAAGGGACTTGTCCAAGGTCACACACTTAAAAAGCATAAAACCTTAAAAAATAAAAGAGTGGCAATTTTTCAATATGATTAAAAAGAATTTCTGCTTTCACCACAAACTGCAAATAGATAGTTCTGAGAGTGCAGACTTGCTTCCTTCCACAAATACTTATTAAAATCCTACAATAAGCTCTTCCTAGGAAGGCAGTGCCTCAGATAAGATTAGAACTCCTAGACTATGGTTTCAGCACTGGGTAGACATACGATGCTATGGAAAGTCTCTGCTCTATGAAAAGCCTCTTTCCTATCTAATCCCTCCCCTCCACATGGCGATACCTCTCTCATCTCCCTTCCCTTCACAGCAGCAGACAGTGAGGCCAGCACCCATTGTCTGTTCATCCTCAGGTCTCAACACAGGACTTTGAAACTGCCTTCCAAGGCCCCTAAAGGTTGCGCTCAGTGGGCACCAGAGGTCTTACCCTACTCGTCTCTGTGGCATTTGACACTCTTAAACTACTTTTTCCTTGAAACTCCCTTTCTTGGAACTCTGGCAACTTCTAAGGCCACCTTGGTCCCAATTCCCTTTCCACTCCTGAGTTGCTCTTCAGTTTCTTTCATTATAATTATTCAAAACTTGGGATTTTTAAATGTGCTCTGGGCAAAATTAACTCATAATAGTTTTGAGTAACAAAAAATCAGCACCATGCTCACCATCGTGATGGGAAAGAGGGAGGAAGACCCACTGTGGATCAGAGTTTGCCTGGTGATTCAATGAGAAGCCAGGCTCCAGCTTTGGCACAGTAACACATTTGGCTGTGTCTTGTGGGCACTCACTGTCAACCTTCAAGGCAGGAACTGTTCATGGGTTTCTATGTACTGTATTTAAGAAGGACAAAGTCCAGTGGCTGATTTGTGTGGAAGGTTGAGCTTAAAGCCCTAGACATGTGAACATTGTCTAGTTCCTCAGGTGTCAATTTAAGTGTACGCTTCTGCTAACTCTGTTAGCCCCAGTTTCTGTTAGCCCTGAGGGTTACAGGTTTTCCTTCCTGGTGACAGATTGCTCAGCTACATTCCAGAAGATATAAAACTCTTTCCAGTCGTCCCAGAATTAGGTCCATAGATTTCCAGTTACAGAAAAGTGCCATTCTGGGTAACACAGAAGATGTAAATTATGTGCCTGAATTGATTCTGCATTAATTTCTTGTAGGCTACTTCCATGCTGGTTAAATACCACTTTTTAAAGCTACTGCAGTATTGTATTTTAAAAAGTTGATTTGTTTCTATTGCAGAAAGGACTCCAGGAGGCAAGAGCTGTTTTCTAAACCCTTCCTCTTGTACAAAAGTACTTTCACCAGTAAACAGTTCTCATAATGAGCTGTGTGTTTGCACAACTTGCAAGTATGTGTGCTCATGCTGTATCAGTATTCCTCCTTTTGCATGACCCATCATGGGACACAAACTTTGGCTTTCATACTTCCTGGAAGGACCAGCCCAACCACCCACTGCAACGGAGCGAGGCGGTCATGTGGAACACAGGGGTGCAGATACGGCACTGCATGACCTTGCTGCACAGCAGAGCCTACGTGCCTCGTGCTGCTTGGACTTTTTGCTCTACTGTCTTGATTTTGAGAAACATCGGGTGAAGGACAAAAAGACAATCTATAACCACCCCCCCCCACCCTGCTCCCACTTCCTTCCTCTCTACTTTTCTTTCTTTCTTTCTTTCCTTTCTTTCTCTCTCCTTCCTTCCTTCCTTCCTTCCTTCCTTCCTTCCTTCCTTCCTTCCTTCCTTCCTTCTTTCCTTCCTTCCTTCTTTCTTTCTTTTTGTAGAGGACTAGAACTGGGCTCACATTGAAGTCCTGAACACCATATAGAAGCTCTTATTTCCACATTGGATGCATGGACTTTCTTATATAATCAGCTATACAGCATGGCTGGGAATGCTCTCAGTGGTAGAGCCTGTGCTTAGCAGGCCCTGTGTCTAATCCCCAGCACCAAAACAGTTGGCATGGGCGACGGCACTTTGGTTGCATTTCTTCATTGATGTGGCCAATGTGTTCTATGCTTGGGTTTGTTTGTAAGATATTTTACAAGTAGTTTGACGAGCTGACCACCTCAACTCCACTTCAGTACTCAAGTACTGAGTGTATTGAAAATGCAACTAAAAAGAAATGTGCGATTCTGATAGAAATTAAAGCCATGAAAGCCAAAAGAAATGGATGATGAATGTCACACAACAGGACGAAGAGGAAGCCACACAGCATGGAATACGCAATTGACAATTTCAAGTTTGTGTGTGGTGCTCATATTGAGATACCTGTCTGCGGTGCTGATGCTGCAGCTGGCCTTGCCATCTGGTCTAAAGTGGATCTGGATCACCACAGTTCCAATATGCAGCTGGCTTTCAGCTGACCTGGAGCAGGAGGCTGAAGAGTGAAGCTGACGGCAGGTTATACAACAGCCCATCATGAATCAGGAGAAGTCAGAGTCCACTGTGGCCATGTCTCCATCTTCTAGAAGTGGTAGAGTATATGCCTCTTGGAACCATGACCCACCAGGCACCCAACACTTTCCTCAGGGCACAGAAATGTCAAGGATTCATTTGGTGTCTGCTGAGGCACCCAGGCAGGTTGTGGGTGAAATGAGGTCATAGTTCAGCATGTCATTTTCTGAGCATGGTGTGAGCTTCTGCCTCCCTCCCCACCAGCAACTCTCCTTCCTTCCTAGATTTGCTGTGAGGGAGTGTCTTCCTCTTAGCCTGGTATGATGATGTGCAAGGATCCTCCAATGATGGCCTTAGAATAGCTTGGTATTCCAGGAATGGTTATGACCTTCAGAGAATATAGGAACGCCACCCAGAAGGCTGATGTTCTCAGCTTTCAGTGAAATCTTAGTGATGTCCCACACCAGGACTCCAACAGGACCTCCTACCAGGCCTCAGCCACTGGCCCAGGCTATGGTTCCCTCCATGGCTTGGATGTTGCTCCCCAGAGATCCCTTCAACCTTGGGGTGACTCTAGCTGGCTGTCAATAATTGCTGGCTTTAGAATTCCACACCTCTCTTGTGAACCAGTCAGACTCCCAGGAAGGCCCCTTCTATCTGGGCACACCTGCTCCACAAACAGCAGAAAACTTGGGGCACAGGAAGGAACACCCAAGCGGAAATTCCCAGTTTCAAATCCTGACCTGTGCCAATAGAACAACTGTGGAAAAGCTTACAGCAAGCGCTCCCCTTGTGAGTCACCAGTGCAAACACACAGGTGTGAAGCCCTAGAGATGTAGCTAGGAAGACTGTAGATGGTTTTTCTTTCTTTCTGATGAGCTTGGATGACATATGCGGATATACACCAAATATTGACCACACAGATGTCATCTCTGTGTCTGACAGTTAATGAGATCTGACTATCTCAGGCAACACCAAAAGGATTCACCTATGAATCCCCAGAGCCTTAGGCCAACAGTGGGCAGACTGCCTTCTGGCTTTTAAGACCCTTTCCATTTCCTCTCATTTTCATTTCTGTACCTACATATTGTCTGCCTGTGGCTAGTTTGTCACTTTAGTCTAGATGGAGACAGAGGAAGATTAGGAGGCAGTGCTAAAGCCCAAAATGAAGCTCTGGATCTTGTCAGGGATTCCCCCAAACTCTTAAAAATTGTCTTGGATCCCTCACCTCTCTACTGCTTCCATTTATCCAAATGGGAAACACAGAGATAGATTTATTAAAAACCTCTTCACCTCATGTCACTCCCCAGCTTACCCTGAGTGTAACATAAATCTAAGTTGTCTTGTGCGTGTGTGAGTGGTATGGGGCTTGAACTCAGGGCCTATATCTTGAGCCACTTTTTTGTGATGAGTATTTTTGAGATAGGGTCTTGCCAACTCTTCCCCCATGCTGGTTTCAAATTCGATCCTCCTGATCTCTGCCTCCTGAGTAGTTAGGGTTACAGGTGTGCGCCACTGGCGCCCAGCAAAATCTAACTTCTTTATCTTAGTCTTCCACATTTTCCAGAGCCAGACTAATATTCAAATCTTGAACTTACCACTCACTGTGACCTTGGGAAAGGACTTTGGTCACTAAGCTTCATTTCATCTTCTGGAAAATGAGAAAATGGTACTTGACTGTATCAGATACATCATATGTGCCACATCAGATTTTCCCTGCCACTTACCATCTACATGGCTAGAGTTTCTTTCTCTTCCCAACAGTCTTGGGATAGAATATCCCATCTCAGGACATGGGATCTGGTGTCCTATGTAACCATAGCAACCTAGAAGTGTGGTGGAGTTAATATTCATGGGGCAAAATTTGAGTGATACGAATGGGTGATAGGAGTCAAGCAGACAAATTTCTGCCTTCTTGTTAGGCGCTGGTGGCTCATGTTTGTAATCCTACCTATTTGGGAGACTAAGATCAGGAGGAGCAGTTTGAGGTCAGTCCAAAAGTAGTTTGTGAGACTCCATCTCCAAAATAATCATAGGAAAATGAATTGGAGGTGTGGCTCAAGCAGTAGAGTACCTGTTTTGCAAGCATGATTAAACCCTAGTCCCAAGAAAAAAAAAAACCTAAAAAAATTTTCTGCCTTCATTTCCTTTTCATGCATTGCTGCAAGGCATTGTTTCTCCCCAGCCTGTGGGGGACTTCTTCTCCAAGTGCCCAGATTGGAAACCTATCAGTTTGCATTCTTGCCCATTCTTTCCTGCCTCACTTGCACTTTCTCCTAATTCCTTGGGTTTATACCTCTCAAATTAAATATAGATATTTAGTTCTTGTTTCAGGCTCTGTTTTCTAAGTGGCTTGGGGTTAGAAGGCGAGGAGGACAACCTGCACTGTAACTTCCCCTCTTCCCCCACCTTATCCCAGGCATCTGGACCACTCAGATCCAGGTATCAGCTATTAAGGGGCCTATCCCACCTGGGCTTGAGGGATAGTCACTATCCTGTAACTCATCCATGAAGTTTAGAACACAGCAGGCCATTTTACTGAGCAGCAAACTCACAGTAAGAAAGGAATTTGACCAAGCCATCAAGTAGCAGAGCCAGGATCTCAACCAGGATATGTCTGTCCCAGAGATGAGCCTTTTTCCAAAGAGATGGTGCCTTCTATAGGTGTTGACTTGAGCCTAGTCCAGTGCCAAGAACTGTCAAGTAATGGCCACAGAGGGATGACTCAGGTCTGATTCCTATGTTCAAGGACCCTGTGGTCTAGGGGCAGAGAGGTCTGGAACCTAGGTGCAGTGACAATGGGGAAGAGAAGCCTGAAAAAGGAAAGTCAGAGAGGTCTTTTGGAGGAGATGAATCTCCTCCAGTAAGAGTGTAGCATCTACTAATCCCTCAAGTGTTGAAGCAAACTGGCAAGAGGATGAAGAGGGAAGGCTATCCAGAAAGAGGGAATACTGGAAAGTACTCAGGGGCGTCATCCTGCACAGTTCCACAGTGCAGAGCCAAGGCTGCATAGACCCATGGTGAGGAGCACAGAGACAACTAAAAGATGCATCAGGGAAGAAAAGACTTCCTGAAGAGGTGCCTGAGTCATGCCTGAAGGACTCTTGAGATTAACTGTGCTTCCCATTTCCTGAACATACATTCCTGGTAGTGCTCTGTGCTGGGCACTAAGGATTCAGAGTCACATGAAGGCACCCCACCTCTATTACAGATAGGAAAGATCATGGAGAAAGACTCTGAAGGTGTTCAGTGCTACCACGGAGAGAGGCCAGACCTCTGCAGGCTTAAACTTATTCTGGCTTCCAGGAAAGCTCCACAGCCTTGGCTGTGCTGGTCCCTGATCTCATTTCCCTACCTGACCCTGCTCTGCATGGCTGCATGGCTGTGTTGTTAATGGTCCCACACACTTGGGGTGATCATGTAGATGCCTTTTATTCAAACTCAGAGTTGATATTACTCAATCACTGACTCCAAGGACTGAGGTCTAGGGTGCTGAAAAATCTTTCATTCCCAGCTGGACACTAGGTTTCTTCCATGGAGCAAACTGGAGCTGATCTCTGTCTTTTGTCCCACCTACTCTGGGAGTAGAGCCTGCAAGCCAGATTGCTTGTTGGGATGAAAAATGAGTGACCGTTCGTTTGCATATACAGGGTCTGGTTGGTGACCCATCGTTTGGATGTAGGGAGGAACCAGAATGGACAATGTGGTCAAAACAGGACTCTGCCTTTACCCAGTGGAGGAGGGATGTTATTAGAAATAGTTGTGTTATAAGTAACAGAAGAGTGGAAGAACTTCATTAACTAATTTTCTGTTTATTATGGTATCTATTATATCATATATGCAAATTTTTGGTATATAAGCAATTTACAAAATAGTAAATACTTATTTATGCTGTAGGTCAATTGAGTAAAAGCATTTACTAATATATTTAAAACTTGTTCATCCTTCTCCCCAAATGTAACCCCTATCCTGAATTTTGGTAAATCATGCCTTTACTATTTATTGTTTTTATCATATATGTATGTATTCTTAAATAATACTATGATTAGTTTTTCATAGTTTTATTTGTGTTTATTTTGTCTGGGGTTCATTGAACTTTAATCTGAAGATTTATGCTCTTAATAAAACTTAGACAAATTTGAAAAAAAATGAGTGTGGCTAGAAGTCTGAAACAGATTGAATGTCTGTTATCCTAAGGTTACTTCAGGAGAAAACTCTGGGCTCAAAGACAATTGGGCGGAAAATCCCTTTAGGGTTGTAATCACTTAGGGAAAGGATTTCTATAAAGCTGCTGCTTTTATTAGGACCTGCTCATTTTTAGATTCTAGCACCACCTAGAGGACAAAATGAGATAATTTTCATTCTCTGCTGGGTGGATGGACTCTCATTGTTTTTGTTTTCAAAGCACTTTAATATCTCTTTCAATATTCAGGTAACTGTCTTTGAGGCAGGAATTTCTATCTTCATTATACTAATGAAGAAACTAATCCCTCAACAGCTTACTATGAAAGAATTTGACCAATGTTTGTGTAATTGAAGTGTTATCCATGAACTGATTGTTTTTTAAATTAGAGTATATTAATTGTACAAAGGAGTTTCATGGTGATAGTTCCATAGATGTGCAGATGTGCATAATGTACTTTGATCAGAGTCACCCCCCTATATTATTCTCTCTTAACTCCATCCCTCCTCTCCTCCTCTTCAAATAGTATTTAGTGGGTTTCATTATGCTGTCTTCATATATATATATATATATATATATATATATATATATACACACACACACATATAGATAGATAGATCTTTAGATACATGATCTATATATATGGATCTCTCTATAGATAGATAGATAGATCATGTTCACCCAGTAACCTCTCCAGAGTTCCCTTTTTATGCCATGTCCTATTATTATTATTATTAGTGGCAGTAGTAGTAGTATTTAGATCTAGATTCTGCAGACAAGTCTAGATTTAGCAGTAATATTTAACGTTTAGATTCTGCATATGAGTGAAAATGTGATATTTGGCTTTTTGAGCTTGGATTATCTCATTCATTGTGATAATCTCCAATTCCATCCATATTCCTACAAATAGCATAATTTCATTCTTCCTTTTGGCTCCACTGTATATATATACCACATTTGCTTTATGTATTCATTGCTTTGGAGGCATCTAGGCTTATTCCATAGCACGGATGTTGGGAGTAGTGCTGTAATAAACACAGTAAACATGGGTGTGCAGGTATCTGTCTTGGCTATATGACCAAGGGTGGTCTAGCAGAATCAGATCCTATCTAGCTCTACTTTTAGTTTTCCATGAACTTCCATACTGATTTTCACAGTAGTTACACCAGTTTACCAACACCAACAGTGTGTAAGGGTTCCTTTCTCCTGCGTCCTCACCAGCATTTGTTGTTTTCTTGATGATGGCCATTATGACTGGTGTGAGATGAAATCTCAGGATCACTGTGATTTGCATTTCTTTTATGACTAATGATGTTGAACATTTCCTCATGTATTTATTAGCCATTTGTACTTCTTCTCTGAGAACTGTTTGTTCAATTCATCTGCCAATTTATTAATTGGATTATTTGTTCTTTTGCTGTTTAATTTTTTGATCTTCTTGGCTATTTCAGATATTAAACCTTTATCTGATGAATAGCTGGGGAAGATTTCTCTCCCATTCCGTAGCTTGTCTGTTCATAGTGGTAATTGTTTCCTTTGATGTGCAGAAGGTTTTTAATTCGATACAATCCCAATTTTTGGTCCTTTCTCTTATTTCCTTGCCAATTAGAGTCCTATTCAAAAAATAGTTGTCTCTGCTTTTATCTTCAACTGTTTCCCCATTTTTCCTGTAATAGTTTCAAAGTTTCAGATCTTACATTAAGATCTTTGATCCATTTTGAATTATTTTTGTACAGAGCCAAAGAAAGGGGTTTAGTTTCAGTCTTTTACATGTGAAAATGCATTTTTCCAGCACTATCTTTTCAACAACATGTATTTTCAACTTCTTTCTTAAAAATGAGATGACTGTAGCTGTGTAGGTTTATTTCTGGGTCTTCTACCCTATTCAAGTGATCTACACATCTGTTTTTGTTCCAGTACCATGTTTTGTTTTTTTAAACCATGGCTCTGTAGTATAATTTGAAGGCAGGTAGTATTGTGATCAGCATTGATCTTTTTGCTCAGAATTTCTTTTGTTATTAGGGGTCTTTTATGTTTTCATATGATTTTTAGGATTGATTTTTTTATTTCTGTGAAGAATGACATTGAAATTCATTGTAGACTGCTTTCTGTAGTATAGCCATTTTCATGACATTAATTCTGTTGATTCATGAACATGGGAAGGGCTTTCCATCTTCTAGGGTCTTCTTCAGTTTTTTTCTTCAGTGTCTTACAGGTTTTGTTGTAGAGGTCTTTCACCTCCTTAGTTAGATTTATTCCTAGGATATTTTTTTGAGGGTATTTTGAATGTGAGTGTTTACCTGGTTTCTTTCTTAGCCTGTTCATTATTAATATATAGAAAAACTATTGCTTTTTATATATTGATTTTTTTATCTTGATACTTTTCCAAAGGTGTTTATCAGACCTAGAAGCTTTTTGGTGGCTTTCTTAGGGTCTTTTAGGTATAGGATTATATTATCTGTAAACAGGAATAATTTGACTTCTTGCTTTCTTGTTTGTATCCCTTTTATTTCTTTCTCTTGACTTATTGCTCTGGTTAGGAATTCAAGTGCTGTATTGAATATGAATAGGAATAGGGACTCCCTTGTCTTCTTCCTGACTTAAGAGGAAATGGTTTTAATTTTTCCATTTAGTATGATATTAGCTATATGTTTGGTGTACTTCCTGTACCTAGCTAACCCTCCCTTTTCCACGATTGGGGGAATTTTCTGCTATTATTTTATTAAATATGTTATCCATGCCTTTAGCTTGCATCTCTTCTTTTATTCCCATGATTCATAGATTTGGTCTTTTAATGTTGCCCCAAAGGTCTTGCATGTTCTTTTTGTTCTTTCTTAGTATTTTTTTCTTTGTCTTTCTCCTGAGTGTTCTAATTCTTCTATTTTATCTTCAAGCCCTGATACCCTGTTTTTATCTTGTTCCATTCTATTATCAAGGCTTTCAACTGAGTTTTTTTTTAATTTGTATTAATGAGCTTTTTTATTTCCAGAATTTCAATTTGATTTTTTTAAGGATTTATTTATTTTTATTGAATTCCTCTTTCATATCCTAGATTGTCTTCCTTATTTCATTCAGCTGTTTATTTAAATTCTCCTTGAGTTAATTCAGGTGCTTATATAGATCATTTTTAATTTTGTTTATCATTTTCATCACCATTCTTTTGAGTTCATTGTTTGAGATTTTATCCACTTCACTATCATTTAGGTTCTTTATTGTTAAATTGTTAGCTTTCGGAGGAGATATGTTTCTTACTTTTTCATAATACTTGTGTTTCTATGTTGGGATCTATACATCTGAGGCCAATTTTTTTGGTTGCAGGTTTTAATATCCTGTGTCATTTCAGTTGAAGTATTCACAATGTTTAGGCAATGGGTAATGCCTGGGTTGTTGTATGTTTTCTTTTGTCACTGGACTGTACCCAAACAGTCACTCACAGTGCTCAAAACACTGAAAGGAAAAACAGTATTTTGTTCATCCTCTCCAGAAGAGGTTTTTCCCTTTAATCTGAGCCAGTTGTCTGGTTGGAGATTTAGCTCTGTGGGAGAATAGCCTCTCAGGTACCTGAGCCAGGGCCTCATGACGGAAAAGTAGACTTAAACATTCTGATTGCAAGTTCCCATGCTCTCTCCCAGAGAGAGGTGAGGCTCCTTAACTTCCAGAATCTCCACTTGACCTGTGGCATCCTCCTGTCTCCAGACCCACACCAACTCACAGGCTGTTCTCTAAACAACACGGTTCACTTCTCAGGTCACAGACTGCACTGCTGGACTCTGGGTTTGCTGACTCTTTCTGTGATCCACCAGTGACTACAACAGTTGGTGTGGTATCGTCAGTTGGAAATTCCCTGCCACAAAGCTGACCATGCTGGCTTGGGATGTCAGCTGCAGGGCTTCACTCACCAGGTTCCCTCAACAGCCTCCAGACTCAGGGCTCCTTCTGTGCCTGCCGGAGTGCTTGTGAGACACAGGTGAAATCAAATCTACTGTGCTGCCAGCCCTGGCTTCCTTAGCTCTTCTGAAGTGAGTTTGGTGTGAGAATAGCTGTCCAATCTGGTGTGTCCAAGGAGAGGTGCCAGGGATGTCACTCAACCACCATCTTCTGTTGATTATTCTTAAAACAACTTTATTCAGCTATCATTTACATACTGTAAAAGTTTAAGTGTACAATGGTATTCTTTATGAAAATTATTGAGTTGTGCAACTATCACACAGTCCAGTGTCAGAACATTTTCATCACACCAACAAGATCTCTTCTGCCCTTCACAGCTGTCCCCTTTCCCACCCAGATATCAGTCTGTTTTCTGTCTGCATAAAGCCTTTCATATTTGCATTTTCTGGGCATTTTGTATAAATGGAATCACAGATGTGCTTTTTTGGGGCCTTGATACTTTCACTTAGCATGATATTTTTGAGATTAATCTGTGTGTAGCATTTATCAACATTTCATTCTTTTTTCTTGCTGACTAGTATTCTATTGTATCGATAGACTACAATATTTGTCCATTTGCCAGTTGATGGACACTGGGTTGTTTCAGTGCTTTGCTACTCTAAATAATGTTGCTATGAACAGGTGAGTGGTAATTGTCTTTCTAGGCAAAAGCTCTCAAAAGCTCTCATAAACAAGGCAGGAGCAACATATGTGGGAAAACAGGCTTACATAAATTATGTGTGTGAGGGAGAAAATTAGGACAAGCAACGGGACTTGTGTTGGGTATGTAAACCTGGGGACTTGCAGAAATGAAGTGCATAGAAATTATTTAGGATATGCTCTGATGGAATAGCAGCATTCACAGACTGTTGTGACGGGATTTCTTCTTATTGGACCATGCATATGTAGCTGATGCAGACTTGGTAACACTTCTGGGGCTGGGAATTGGAGTCTCATTGTAATCCCTTCTCACACGAAGAAAGGGGTCAAGTGGATCCTTCAAAAGTAAAAACCCATGGGATCAGAAGCATCTGAGTCCAAATCCAATGTCCATAAGACTTGGGCAGCTCAGAGTTCTCATCGGTAGCTAGGAGGCCATGGTGCCTTCTTCACAGGACTCTTAATGAGATTTTTCCAGGACAGTGTATGCATGGTACTTGGCACAGATGCACTTAGCATGGAGCCTGATGCACAGTGAGTTCTGATGTTGTTTTTGTAGGATGGGATGATGCCCATGTGACCCAGAAACAATGACCTTGACCTTGTTTTATTCCTAAGAACCTTTTACATTTTTTTCACTGGATGTGTCTGGCCCATGATTCTATCAAATAGATGTATAAATTTCCTTTAGAGGTGATATAATATTTGTGGAAGTGGAACCTCATAAAAAAACATTACTGCTTATTACCCAGAATGCCATGGGCTGGTAGAAAGATTTAGTGCAAATCTGGAGGGAGAAGTTAGGACTTGGGGGGATAAACACAGAATAATTAGCGTGATAAGTTAGTAACTCATTTTGCATATAAAATATTGCCTAGGACTCTACAGAATTCCTCCTATTTATGGAAGACAGTCAGAGGTCCTTGGGTTTAATCAAAATTTAATACCCTGTAAGGAGAAAGATGAAGAATACAAATTCTCAGTAATAGACAGTATGTCAAATGCAGCAATTACCAGTTTTAAACAGTCTTTCCTGCCATCCTCCTTCTTGTCAGCCTCTGAAGCTTCATTTGCAGTAAGGAAGACATGGCTGGAACCTTATTAAGATCCCAGGAAAACAAAGGAATGAGATACATATTCTGTTGTAGGAAAACAAAACAAAACATTGAAGACTTAACAAAACCACTAGCTTTAAAATGACAAAATGATATATTCAAAAGTATTTAAATCAAGGAATTTTTTCCCCAGGAAAGATTGAAGGCTCTTATTTTATTTGGAGCCAGGCAGATGAGCTGCTCATGCCTGGATATTCACCCAAGCAATAAATGAAGAAGACCAAAGTGACATTGAGTCTCAGAAATTTTTCAGTGGAGGAAAGTTGGAATCTGAGGAGGAAGAGTCACCGAATGTCCTTGTATGTCACCAGCTAAGTTGTGGTAGATTGGCAGTGTCACAGGAACCTTAAGGCAAACCATATAGAACTGACTCAGTGACATTTCCTGTTAGTGTAAGGAAGAGCAATGCTGTCAGACCCTTTGATATACTGATTTGTCTATTATATCTTGTCACTATAGCAGTTGCTATGTGACTTGCACTTTCCCCTCTAGAGGAGAGGCATCCATTTTGGCTTTCAATACATGGCACACTGTGGCCAAAGGCATGTGTATAAAGAGACAATGTGCCAGTTCCAGGCTCAGTCCTCAAGAGACATTGTGTTTTCCATTCCTTGCTTGCGCTTCTGCTATGGTCAGAAGAAGAAAATGCTCCACCCAGTCCAGCAACACAAGTTAGAGAATGAGAGACACCTGAAAACACAAGGACACACTTAGCCTCTATCAGTTACTCCTAGGCAGTCCACAGGTACACAAGCAAGAATAAATAATCTTTGCTGAAAGCCACTGGACTTCAGAGTTGTCAAGCAGCATTACTGTGACAACAAGGGGCTGATATAGATTACTATTTTATAGGACTAGTTGAAAAGGGGAGGCTGAGAGAATTAGTCTAAGAACTAGAAGTTCCTTAGAATATAATCGTATGGATTCTTTATAAATAGTTGAAACCCAAAATTTCTAAAATTGATTGGACCATTTGGGACCCAAAAAACAGTTTCTCCATAATTTATGTGGGATGGGGACTAGAAAAGATGTGGATCCTAGTTTTTATTTATATAATGAATTCTATCTCATACATCACACTCTTAAAAATCAAAAACAAAAACGCTTTTTTTCACCCTCCTCCCCAAATGACAAAGGACTAGGGTGAGAATATTTGTTTCTCATTTGAAGTTCTGTCTTTATAAAGCTAGCTGGTTTTGAGTTGCATTAATTCTCATTCTTCCTTATTGAAGAAATCTGGAGCATTCCAAGAATTGGTGGAACCTTCTTGATTAAAACAAGAGGGGAGGGTGTCAAGAGCCATATTACACCCCAAGGAATTCCCAGAATTTGGGAATTCACAAGAATTTGGTCAAAAATATGAATCAGATCTGAGTTGGAATGCTATTCATTTCTTTTACCAGTTGCTTGTGAGGCAAGCTCTTCCAAATTTTCTATCCCACTTACCCACGGAGATCAAGATCTCAGATTCCAAGCTGAAGTCCCAGAAGCCTGGCTTGGGTGTGAGATTGACATGAACTGGTGGACTGCAGAAGTACTAAACAACAACCAGTCCTAAGCACTGAGGAGAATGGACTGGACAGAAAGATGTCAGACCAGGCTGGGACAGAGAGCAGGCAGGACCGCAGCCTGCAGAAGTGCTCTGGGCTACTCTGTATGGCTGAGGTGTCTTCATCAGGCCTGCTGGCTCTTCCCGGCTAGGGCTCCTGTCCAGTTTGGAAAGAAGCTCTGAGAGATTTAGAGGTGAGAAATTAGACTCATCTAAGCCTCCAACCACTCTTCCAACTTTATACTTGTTTTCTTATCTAAATTCTTATTTCTTTTCGAACAAGATGAGTTATTAAGAAAGAATTGAAAAAAAAAAGGATACCTCTCATGGTCCAGTTTTTTGGCCACTTTCAACTCACTAGAGAAAGGTCTTCTTCTACTCCCACCCACGAAGTTTTGTACTTCAAAATGTCTGTTCTCCTTCTTTCATCTCTCTCCCTTGCTTTGCACTGCTGTATGGCACCACCATCTTTTCTTTCCTTGGGAGACAATTAGGGCTGACCACTGCACATGGCAATAGAGGCTACAACACCCTCAAGTCTAGAGGCCTAGGTTTTCTGGATTGTCTAAGCTTCCCAAGTTTCTTAAAGAGGCTTGGGAGAGGGAGGGATCTCCTTAATAGTGAACCATACTGGCCTTCTAGCACATTGGCAAGATGACGCTTGGGATTTTTGTTGTCTGTGGTACTGAGATCTGAGTTAAGGGCCTCCCACTTGAGCCACACCTCCACCCGCGGTTTGGAATTTAGTTTGATTTAAAAAAACAAAACATGATTATTATTTCCTTTTGGTCTATTTCCCCTTTTATTAGTATGGAATGTCCTTCTTTATCTCATTTGATCAATGTAGGTTTGAAGTCTACTTTGTCAGAGATAAGTATTGCTACTCCTGCTTGTTTTCGGATGCCATTGGCTTGGTAAATCTTCTTCCAGCCTTTCATCCTAAGCATATGCTTATTTCTGTCGGTGAGATGAGTCTCCTGTAAGCAACAAATTGTTGGATCTTCTTTTTTAATCCATTTTGTCAAACGGTGTCTTTTGATGGGTGAATTAAGTCCATTAACATTAAGTGTTAGTACTGATAGGTATGTGGTGATTCCTGCCATTTAGTTATCTTAGTTATTTGAAGGTTTGATTGTGTGTACCTAACTTGATGTTACTCTCTACTGTCTTGCTTTTTCTTATCCTGTGGTTTGGTGCTGCCTGCCTTTTCATGGTTAAGTTGGGTGTCACTTTCTGTGTGCAGGATCCCTTGCAGAATCTTTTGTAATGGTGGCTTTGTGGTCACATATTGTTTTAGTTTCTGCTTATCATGGAAGACTTTTATTGCTCCATCTATTTTGAATGATAGCTTTGCTGGGTAGAGTATCCTGGGGTTGAAGTTATTTTCATTCAGTGCCCGGAAGATCTCACCCCACGCTCTTCTTGCTTTTAATGTTTCTGTTGAGAAGTCTGCTGTGATTTTGATGGGTTTACCTTTGTATGTTACTTGTTTTTTCTCTCTTGCAGCCTTCAATATTCTTTCCTTAGTTTCTGAACTTGTTGTTTTAATGATGATATGTCGTAGAGTAGTTCTATTTTGATCTGGTCTGTTTGGTGTCCTGGAGGCCTCTTGCATCTGTATGGGAATATCTTTCTCTAGATTTGGGAAATTTTCCGTTATTATTTTGTTGAATATATTACGCATTCTTTTCGCTTGCACCTCTTCTCCTTCTTCGATGCCCATGATTCTCAAGTTTGGTCTTTTGATGGAGTCAGTGAGTTCTTGCATTTTCTTTTCACAGGTCTTGAGTTGTTTAATTAATAGTTCTTCGGTTTTTCCTTTAATTACCATTTCATCTTCAAGTTCTGAGATTCTGTCTTCTGTTTGTTCTATTCTGCTGGATTGGCCTTCCGTTTTGTTTTGCAGTTCTGTTTCGTTCTTTTTTCTGAGGTTTTCCATATCCTGGCTGTTTTCTTCTTTGTTGTTGTCTATTTTTGTCCTGAGTTCATTTATCCATTTATTCATTGTGTTCTCTCTTTCACTTTGGTGTTTATACAGTGCTTCTATGGTTTCCTTTATTTCTTCTTTTGCTTTTTCAAATTCTCTATTTTTATTGTCTTGGAATTTCTTGAGTGTCTCCTGTACATTTTGGTTGACCCTATCCAGTATCATCTCTATAAAATTCTCATTGAGTACTTGTAGTATGTCTTCTTTTAAATTATTCTTGTAGGCTTCATTCGGTCCTTTGGCATAGTTTATCTTCATTTTGTTGGAGTCTGGCTCTGAGTTTCTGTTCTCTTCATTCCTCTCTGGTTCCTGTACTAATTTTTTGCTGTGGGGAAACTGGTTTCCTTGTTTTTTCTGTCTTCCTGTCATTGTCCTTGGTGTTGTTACTGTCCCTGTACTCTGTGTAATTAAGTATTTTCTAGCTTGTAATAATAACAATGGTAATATTGAGAATGGAAGAGTGAGCTGAGATGGAAAGCAAGAAGTTAAAGAAAAGGGGAAAACAAATATACAGACAAGCGGGAGAAAGCAGAACAAGGTATCAGACAAGAGAGTTTCAAAGGTATAAACAGGGAGTGTTAGTGTACTAATCGACAGTAAGCTGAACAGACAATAGAGTGACAGAGAGAGGATTGAAAATCAAAGATAAAAAAAATAAAAAATAAGTATATGAAAGTAATATCTATTTATAAAAATGAATTAAAATAAAATGGAAAATAGAAAATTAAAAAAAAAAAAAACAAAAAACCAAAAAACTTCCAAGTTTATATGCAATGCAATTTCAGTCTTAATAATTTGGATGTCCGTCTCAATCTCCAGTCCTGGAGTTGGTGCCTCAGATGTTGTTCTGTAGTTGTCTCATCAAAGGGGATGCATAAAGTAGAACAAAACTACACACTCACACACACACACACACACACACACACAAAAAGCCCCACCAAGCAATAAAGGAAATGCAAATTAAAACCACACTAAGATTCCACCTCACCCCTGTTAGAATAGCCATCATCAGCAACACCACCAACAACAGGTGTTGGCGAGGATGCGGGGAAAAAGGAACCCTCTTACACTGTTGGTGGGAATGTAGACTAGTACAACCACTCTGGAAAAAAATTTGGAGGCTACTTAAAAAGCTGGACATCGATCTACCATTTGATCCAGCAATACCACTCTTGGGGATATACCCAAAAGACTGTTACTCCAGTGGCACCTGCACATCCATGTTTATTGCAGCACTATTCACAATAGCCAAGTTATGGAAACAGCCAAGATGCCCCAGCACTGACGAATGGATTAAGAAAATGTGGTATCTATACACAATGGAATTTTATGCATCCATGAAGAAGAACAAAATGTTATCATTCGCTGGTAAATGGATGGAATTGGAGAACATCATTCTGAGTGAGGTTAGCCTGGCTCAAAAGACCAAAAATCGTATGTTCTCCCTCATATGTGGACATTAGATCAAGGGCAAACACAACAAGGGGATTGGACTATGAGCACATGATAAAAGCGAGAGCACACAAGGAAGGGGTGAGGATAGGTAAGACACCTAAAAAACTAGCTAGCATTTGTTGTCCTTAATGCAGAGAAACTAAAGCAGATACCTTAAAGCAACTGAGGCCAATAGGAAAAGGGGACCAGGAACTAGAGAAAAGGTTAGATCAAAAAGAATTAACCTAGAAGGTACACATGCACAGGAAATCAATGTGAGTCAATGCCCTGTATAGCTATCCTTATCTCAACCAGCAAAACCCCTTGTTCCTTCCTATTATTGCTTATACTCTCTCTACAACAAAATTAGAGATAAGGGCAAAATAGTTTCTGCTGGGTATTTGGGGGGGGAGCGGGAGGGGGCGGAGTGGGTGGTAAGGGAGGGGGTGGGGGCAGGGGGGAGAAATGAACCAAGCCTTGTATGCACATATGAATAATAAAAGAAAAATGAAAAAAAAATAAAAATAAAAATAAAAATAAAAAGAAAAACATAAAAAAAAAAAACAAAACAAAACATGAGACTGAGCAGTAATATCATGCTGACTACAGTTTTACTGGGATCTTGAGGATTTGAACTCATATTCTGCTCCCTCTCCTCATGACCTCTGGAAAAGCCCTTTGTAGCTTTTCCTTGCAGTCTTTTTACTTAACCTGGGCAGTGAAATTCCACTTAGACAAGCACCTGCTCTGGCACGACTGTCATTGAAGTACCAGCATCAGAACCTTTTAGTCTAAAAAAAGAATAAATGCTTGGAATTTTAAATTAAAAAGTAACAAAAATAATGAAAATTTCATAAGGAAAACAAATATAAATTCTGAATAATGGGGGAGAGACAGGAGCAGTAGGGGCAGAAGAAAGAAGCATGGTGCTCCTTTTCAGTTATTACCCAGACTCAGGTATTAGGTTAGAGAAAAAGAACTTTTTAAAGTCAGTGTTGTGAATTAGCCAGATGTAGCAGTGCATCTCAGTAAAGTACCAGCACTTGGGAGATTGAGGCAGGAGGACTGTGAGTTCAAGGCCAGCCTAGGTTACATAGTGAGACCCTATCTCCATTAGGTATAAGTAGCCTTCTACCACTGGAGTTTTGGAACAGCCATAGGTCTCAAACACATGCACAAGCAGCCATGCCTGTTCTTTTTTTTTTTTTTTCTTTACTAGTATTTTTTTACTAGTATTTTTTATATAAATTTTTTATTAGGATATATTTGTTATGCAGGGTGGGAGTCATAGTGACAATTCTGATTAGACTAATATTGTACATTAGTTACATCGCCCCAATCATCTCTCCCAACCCTCTCCCCATGCCTGCTCTTGAAGCTCAGAAAAGAGTTCATGCCCTCTTGCATGGCTGAAGGCTCCACTAACATTCTGACAGCAAGATTGTATTATTTTTAGCTTAAAAGTAACAAGCACAACGTTTAGCTTAAAGCTAAAAAGACAGTCTTCATTGGATCAGGCCCCAGGATCATTCCCTAAGTGCTGGAATTCAGAGCCTAATAGTCATAAATTTGGAGCATTGCTTTGAAAAATGTGACACATTAGAGATAACACTAAAATCTCCTTTATGACATCCTACCAGTCTCACTTAATTCCCAGAGGCAATTCTGTGAGCATTGTCATACAACTTTTCTATGTGTTATATCTAAATGACTTACTATGGAGTTATATCTATATAAACGCAAAATGTATTTAACACACCTAACTTATGGAATAGCGTAGCTTAAGCAACACAGCACACTGTACAGTGTTGGTTTTTTACCTTTGTGATCTCATGGCTGATGTGACCTGTAGTTCACTGCAGCCACCATTTCCACTACCAGAGAGAGTATCATATTGCGAATTGCTACCCTGGGAAAGGAGCAAAATCCAACCCAGAGTATTGTTTCTATGAATGTGTAAAAATTCCACACCATTGGAAAGCCAAAAAATTATTGAACTATCAGAAGTTAGGGACCATTTGTACTCAGATACATATTTTTAGACATTTTATACAATGGTTTCATGTTGTCAGAATGTTCCAAAATGAGTTTTTAAAATTTTTTATCTCTCCATCTTTTTATTAGGAAAAATTTCAAGCATAGTAAAATTGAAAAAGTAGTAAAAGTAATCTTCATATATTGTACTCACCTATGTTCAATGGCTGCCATATTTGCTCTAATTTTCTCTACAAATATGCTAATTGCATACCTTTTAAAAGCAAGGTGCAAATAATACTATATTTCATCCTTAAATACTTGCGTGCAGTTCTGGAAAACATTTCAATATTTTAACATAACTGATAAGCCCTCTAATTTTAGTCCTGAAAGTATTATAAAATCTTTAGGAAGTCAAAAAAGTATAAAGAAGAAAAGACCACCACTCAGAGATAAACTCTACTAACATTTTGCTAATCTTTTTTTCCCTTCTTTTACAGATGCATATTTCTTAAAGTTGATTTTTTGAAGATCATTTCCTTATTTTGATATAAAAATCAACTGCTTAACCTGTAAAGTGTCACTTATTTTTATACCATTGTAGAACAGCAATGGAACAGGAACATCTGCTACTAGCTCCAAAGATATCACGTATGCTTTAGAAAAAGCTGTTTGATATTTTTACTTATTTTTCATTGCTATTTGGAGTCAAACAGTAGGAAAGGCAGATTAATTATCATCCTCACCCGATTTCCCATAATTTTACTGAGTCATTACAGGGAAACCCAGTAGTTGGGATAGCTCCTAATTCTGCTAGAGTCTGGTTAGGATGTGAAACTAGCCACCTGAGCCCAGCTAAAGTATAAAAATACTTTTTCTTCTCTCCTGTTTCTAAGGAAGGAGAGCTTTCTTTTATATCCCTCACAGGCCAGGAGCAGTCTTGAGTTTACAACAAGGAGGTTCTCTTTGGTTACAGCTGCAAAAGCACTTACTAAATTCTTGAGGTTTTGACATCTCTTGGAAAGAAGCAAACAAAGAGACAGACATCATCTGGATTTGCTTAGACAGATAACACTTACACCAGGAGTCCAGTTGAAATTGCCATGCCTGTGCTCATCAGCAAGTTCAGTCACCTCATTGGGACACCCCTCAAATCTTTAAGTGACACATTTGAACTGCGTTCTCACTGTAGAGTCATGCATGGCCTTTGCTCTATCAGCTATTGTTATCTTTTTTGATCTGAATGCCTCAGTCCTTTCCAGCTGTAGCAGCCAAGGTAAAACTTTCATGGTAAAACTTTGTCACGAAGTCTGGCTCACTGACCTCCAGCTGCCTGATGAATTCATTGAGCTCCTGTTCAGCCTAGCCTCTAAACCACTGATCCCAAAGACGTAGCTGGCACTCAAAAAAACAAGGTGGTGGTTTGCCTCAGATATGCTAAGCTGCTCCAGACCATCCAGCAGTGGCTGTAATTTTCCTGGCACTGCCTTCGCTACTAGGTCTTGTAGAAAACGTTCACATTGGTGACCTGACCAACTGGCAAACCAGTGAAGAATGCACTTCATCTCCTGGGAAGTGATGTAAGACCTTGGGGGAGGGGAAGGGTTGGCAATGTTGTCTGGCACTGAGGGTAAAGGAGAAGAGAAGGATAGTGGCAGCATGAGGAAGATGAGTCTAGTGGCATCCTCCCCTCTCAGAGGGCACCAAGAGGCCATCACAAATCCTTCAATTCCAACTATTGCCACAGATTCCATGATTCCTGAAAACCTTAAATAGCACCAGCCGGGCAGCCCACACATTTCCCTAAAGTTGATTTTTAAGGAAAAATCAGCATTCCTTAAGGTGCATTTCCTGAGCCATTATCTGTGATAAAAAAAAATTCCATGATCCATTAATGAAAACACTGTGTTTCATGTTCATCTCTTGGAGATTAATAATCTCGGAATCATGGTAAGTTTCTGTGAACATTTAAAGTAAATTTTAAGCCCTAAATTTTCTTTTTAAATGAAAACTTACTAAAATCTCATGGGATTCAGTAGACTGCCTGTTTGGAAACATTGGTTTCAGACATAAACATACCTTAATTTATTTTTCCTGATGGTTAACAAGTTGACCTTTCAATTTACTTTTTGTCAGAATTTTTGTTTAGAGGTTCAGGTCCAAATGTTTACTTTTTTGGCAGTATTTGTCTGTTTGGATTTTATTGTCATTGTTATTTGAAAGTGTTAGCTTTTTATTTTTTATTATCATGCTATGATTGTACTGGGGGTGCACTGTGACATTTACAAAGATGCTTACAATGTATCCTGGCTAAATTCACCCCGCCATCATTCTCCCAGTATTAGGGTTCAAACTCCGTTTTTGATGCTCGCTAGGCAGGTGCTCCACTTTTTTAATAGTTAAAAACTTGTATTTAAAGTTTAATATTTTGTTTATAACTCTCTTTCACTGAGTTAGAATAAAGAATTAAAAACTAGCTCCACGGAAGAAGATGAACCTTGGGATGGGTGTGAACCCGGCAAACACAGCAACCTGAAAAATGTCTACATTTTTCCTAATGGAAAAGAAGAACCTGGCATCTATCCAGCATTTCCTGACATGCTTCCAAATAATTATCCATCCCTGACCCTTGGGCATGCCTTTCCATACAGAACAGTTAAATGCATGCAGAAAACAATTGCATTGGAAAATCAATGTAGGCATAATTATACGTATGCAAGACACAGAGAGTTCAGGCCATGCACAGTATTCCTGCTCCAAAGATATAGTAGGAATCTTTAGTATGACTTAGAAAAGAGTTTCTGTTGGGGTCCAGATTATTTATGTTGAAGAGCATTGCCTAGCTCTGTTGACTCCTTTCTGTCAAGTCTCCTTTCTGTGAGACTTGCTGTCTTTCCTGAGATGTTGCACCTTTTATCAGGGCCTTTATTATACACAGATTTTATAGCTCCAGATACTCCCAGATTACCTGGGTATTGTTTTTCAAATTTGATTTCAAAGTTATCTTTGGCTCTCTCAGTTAGGCCTCTTGTTGCTCTCAAAGCAAGTTCTCTGTCCTTTGTTTGCTATTTGCACATCTTTCTCTGCTCCTTGCTTTTTAATCTCTGCTCTCTTTCACAGTCACATAGACTATGGTAATGCTCAAATTAGGCTTTTGACATAAGGAATTATTTCGTCATAGACACAGACTGAAAAAGCAATTTCTCAAATGTGAAACAACCCCAGCAAGAGCTCAAAGGCATGATTATATCACCATGTCATCCAGTGTCACATGAGCTTCATGGGCATTTTGTATTTCTGCCCATAGGAGATTGAAGAGAGCTTTGATGACAACAGCAGGCATAGCTTAAGGTTTACTGTCTCAAACCATAATGCCAAGATACTCTTGTTTTGAAAAGCAGATTAGTGGCACTCTTTTTCAATGTTTACTCTCTTCTTCAAAGCAGCATGACATTACAGAATAAAGTTTAAAGTAGAACAATTTCTAGGCACAAAATAGCTGACTGCAATCTGTTATTACTTCCTATGAGCTAAATATTTATGTTGATCTGATTATCTTTGTTTCTCTTCTGGTCCCCGGATGCTCAGTCACATATCTAACCTCATGTACTTCATTTTGCTCTCTAGTCATTTTAAGGTAGGGTTGTTGGATAAAATGCAGGTGCTCAGTTAAATTTGGTTTTTAGATAAACAATAATATTTAGTAAAATGTGTCCCATACTTTAAGTGTACATGAAGGATGCTTATATTTAAAACATATGCATTGTTAATTTAGTAAGAGTTAACTCTGCAGACTCCAACTCGTTTCCAAAAGAAGATATGAATAAATGGAAAAACATCTCTTGTTCATGGATCAAAAAGTTTAATATTGTTAAAATGGTTAATACTCTCCAAATTGATCTATAGATTTAATGTAATCTATTTCTGAGTACCAGCTGGTTCTTGTGGAAACTGAACTGCTATTCCTAAAATTTATATGGAACCCAATGATTCTGGAATAGCTAAAATAATCTTGGGAAAATAACCAGTTGAAGGGCTCTCTTCACAATTTCCAAACTTCTACAAAGCAACAATAATTAAGGCAATGGAGTATTGGCCTAAGGATAACTAATGAAATTAATTAATGGAATAAATTGAAAGCCGAGGAATAAACTCATGTATCTATGACAATTGATTTTCCATAAGAGTCCAAGACTATGGGAGAAAAGAATGGTTTTTTGGGACTCAGAAATTGATACCCCAAGGTATGGGCTGGGTGTGCTGAGTAGTTTGAACTAACAGACTTAGAGGCCTCAGAGGCAAAGTCTCTGATCTTCTGCCCTGCTTTCTTTCCCACAAAGCAGTTCACAGAAATGAGAATTCATCTTCCCCAGAATGGGTATAATGGTGAATCTTAATTATCACTTGATTGGATTCAGAAGCCCCTAGGGGATTAGTAAAGCCCACTTCTGGGTATGTCTGTGACAGTGTTTCCAAAGAGGATTAATAAAGAGGAGGGATACTTGCTTTGAGTGTGGTTGGTACCAACCCTAGACTGGGGCCCCGATGGAATAAAAGGGGGAAAGAGTGAGAGATAGCTTGGCATACTCTCTCTCTCTCTTTCCACTCAGCTATGAGGTGAGCAGCCCTGTCTGCCACACCTCCCCACCATGATGGACCAAAAACCTCTGAAAATGTAATAAAAAATAAACCACCTTTAAATTCTTTTTCTCAGGTATTCATGACAGAAAAAAACCCTAACACAGGGGTCGTACAAACTAGAAATGGTGCTCTAGACTTCCCCTGCTCTTCTGGTAGGAGTTGACAATAAATTTTCTGAGCTATTTCTGAGCTATCCAGAATGGGTCCTCCCCTATTCCCAAAAGGAAGGAATGCTACGCAGAGAGGCCAAGAAGAATTTGAACAGACAGGCCTTGCTTGTCTCCCCTCAGTCTATTACCATTAATCGGACCCTTTTGTCTAAGCACGTATCAAGAAACCTGTTTGTTCCTTATTAAACCTAAGCATAGCATTAAATAGTTTTCTTTTGGCCTTTGGGTCTTCATTTCTGAAGGCTTCCATGTCACAAAAATCTTCGATTAAATAAATTTGTTATACTTTTTTCTTGCTAACACATCTTTTGCTGGAGAAGATTGGCCATGATACTTGATACATTTCCTTCCCATAATATCTTGGGGAAAGGTATCACACTCTTCGGCCCCTATACTCCTTTCAACAAATGGTGTTGAGACAAAGAACAACCACATGCAAAAGAGTGAAGTTGGATTCTTGTATCACCCCATGTGCAAAAATTAACTACAAATGAATTAAAGTCCTAAATGTAAGAGCCAACATAAAAATCTTTCACACATACACACAATACAGCAATCTAAACCCTCTTCATTTCTGACAGGTGGTGTTCCTATACAATGACAACACAGGTATGGTCATGTAGAAAGCACTTATTTTGCCAAGAAAATTGGAGCCTTAGAATTTAAGAAAAATTTATCAAGAGAAGAAAGAAAAAGTCTTTTTGGTATGCAAAATGGGAAACGATCAATTAGGAATTTTGTTTAGTAGGAAATAGTACTCTCATTTTTAATTTTATATATATTATTATATTTTGAATTGGTATGTATTAACAATACAAGGGGGTTTCAGTGTGGTAAGTCTAAACAAGTTTACCCCTTCCATTATTTTCCCACTTCTCTCTCCCCTTCTCCCCATTTTTTATACAGTGTTTGGTGGGTTTCATTATTCTGTCTTCAAATATGAATATATTTCAGTCCTTTCTCCCCCTCGGTATCCTTTCCTTCCCTCCTCACTCCTCCATTGATTACCCACTCAGACCATCTACTTTTCACATTAATGTCCCGTCATCATCATCATTTTAGGTCTAGGTTCTACAGATGAGCAAGAGCATGCAATATTAGGCTTTTTGAGCTTGGCTTATCTCACTCAATATGATGACCTCCAGTTCCATCCATTTTCCAGCAAATGACATTATTTCATTTTTCTTTATGGCTGAGTAATATTCTGTTATATATATATATAATATTATATATAAATATTATATTTTTTTCTTTATTCATTTATCAGTTTTGAGGCACCTTCACTGATTCCACAATTTAGCTATAACTTCTGTAATAAACATGGGTATACAAATACCTCTCTTGTACATTGATTTACATTCCTTTGGATATATGCCCAAAAGTGGTATGGCAGCATCATAAGGTAAGTCTATTTTTGGTTTGAGGAACTCCATACTGATTTCCATAGTGGTTATACCAGTTTACATCCCCACCAACAGTTCTCGACAGCATTTGTGGTTGTTTGTTTTCTTGATGATTGTCAATCTAACTGGAATGAGATAGAATCTCAGTGTAGTTTTGATTGGCACTTCCTTTATGACTAAGGAGACCAAGCATTGCTTCATGTATTTATTAACCATTTGAATTTTTTCTTCTGAGAACTGTCCAATTTATTCACCCATTTATTAATTGAACTATTTGTTCTTTTGATGTTTAGTTTTTTGAGCTCTTTGTATGTTCTAGATATTAATCCTTTATCTGTTGAGTAGCTAAGATTTTCTCCCATTCTGTAGGTTGTCTTTTGATTCTGGTAACTGTTTATTTCAATGTGCAGAAACTTTTTTAATTGAGGCAGTCCCATTTGTCAAAGTTTTGCTTTAATTTCCTGGGCATTTGGTGTCCTATTCAGAGAATAATTATCCAGGCCTGTATCTTCCAGAGTTTTCCCTATTTTTTCTCACAGTAGTGTCAAAGTTGCAGATCTTACCTTATAGTCGTTCATCTACGTGGAGTTGATTTTTGTGCAACGTCTTTTGCATGTAGATAACCAGTTCTCCTAGAACCATTTGTTAAAGAGGCTGTCATTTCTCCAATGCATGTTTTTGAGGAGCCAATATTATAAAAATCTTAGAAAAAAAAAAAACATTGAGAAAGCAGAGTGTTGTGTACATGCCTATAATCCCAAGCACTTGGGAGGCTGAAAGAAGAGGATCATGAGATCGAGACCAGCATTGGCTCCATAACAAGACTCTGTCTCAAAACAAAACAAAAAAATCATTGAAATAAATCTTAATGACCTTGGATTTGGCAATGGATTCTCAGATATGATACTAAAAACACAACAACAGTGAAAAGTTAAACTGGATTTCATCAAAATTACAAACTTTTGAGCTACAAAGAGCACAATTGAGAAACTGAACCCATAGAATAGAAGAAAATATTTTCAAATTATAGATTTGAGAAGGGAAATATATCTAGAATACATAAATAATTTTATACCTCAATAATTAAAAGAAAACAAGTCTTAAAAATGGGCAAAGGCTCTGAATAGTTATTTCTCCAAAGAAGATATTTAAATGTTAAATAAGTTTATGAAAAGATGCTGGACATCACTGCCACCAAGAAAATGCAAATGAAAACTCCAATGAGATACTATGTCGCCCCACTAAGCTAGCTGTAATAAGGTCAGTTGGTAACAAGTGTTGGTGAGGATGTAGAATACATCTTGATAGGGATGTAAAATGATATAGACACTTTGAAAAACAGTGTGGCACTCATCAAAAATTTAAACATTGAGTAACCATATGACCTAGCAATTCTACCTTTAGGACTATACCAATATCCACACCAAAACTTGTATATAAATATTCACAGTAGCATTATTCATATTAGCTAGAAGGTATAAACATTCAAATGTGTATCAATTGACAAATGATAAAATTTGGTATATCCATTCAACGGAGTATTACTTAGCCACAAAAATGAATGAAATAATTAAGCATGCCACAACAGGGATGAACATTGAAAACATTATGCTAAAAGAAGTCAGCCATAAAATCCTGTACTATAGGATTCCATTTATATGAAATGTCCAGAAAAGACAAACCTATGCAGATGGGAAGTAGGTAAGTGGTTGGTTAGGGTGAGAGGATGTTTGCAGGGGGGAATGGTAGGGAGTTTGACAGAAAAAGGGCACTGGTTTTCAGATGGAGGTGATGAAAGTATTCTAAAGTTGACTATGGCGATTGCTGCACACATCTGAGTATACTAAAAAAACATTCATTGTACACTCTAAGTGGATGAGGTGTATGCTATTATATTAAAACAAAGGTGTTATAAAAATTATTTGAAGTTCAAATTTAACTGAGGGTCCTATATTTTTATGTGCTAAATCTGGCAATTATATTTTGAGGAAAAATTGTTAATTACCACCTTAGAAATTGCAACTCCTACTACTCAGCAATGCCTACTCTTCTTCTGTCTTCTTTGGGCCTCGCCCCAGTCATACTTGTCTTGCTGGTCAGAACAACCTGCTCCTCTCATACTTTGTGGCTAGACCACCATTCTTGTGGGATGGCAGGTTAGTTTATGTTCTGCTATTGTGAGGATTGATGTTCTTTTTACCTTATAACATTTAAAACTTTTCAAGCTGAATAGAAAATCTTTAGAGCAATCCTATATATGGTATCTTACTGGTCTAAAGTAATAATGTTTTCTGTTTTGACTGTACTAGGACCTCATGATTGCTAGGCAGGCACTCTATCACTTGAGTCATTCCACCAGCCCTTTTTTGTGCTGGGTATTTTTGAGATAGGATCTCAGGAACTATTTGCCCTAGCTGGCCTCAAACCATGGTCCTTCTGATCTTGACCTCCTGTAGCTAGGATTATAGGTGTGAGCCACTGGTACCTGGGCAATATTGTTTTTTAATGGGAGGTTAGCAGATTAACAGAAATGTTGAGGGTTTTTATTTTTCCCCATTTTTCTTTTAAACCAGTGTCTTTCAAACATTACTGCATATCAACAGCACATGGGGAGATGTCCCCAAGCCACATTCAAAGTCACTTAAATAAGAAGCACTAGGGCTGAGACCCTAGTACAGGAATTTTTAAGACTTTTTGTGTGACCCCAATGTGCTTCTCAAAATACAATGTCCATACAAATCACCTAGGTGCTTGTTGGAGTTCCAGTCCTGACTCAGTGGGGTCAAACATCCTGCATTTCTAGCACCTTTCCATTTGAGGCTGAAGCTTTTGGTTCATCAGTCTTTGAGACTACAGCAACTACAGTAGGATGACGGGTAGCAGATGGGACCTAAATTAGGGGATCACTCTGAGCAACTCTGCTATCGCTGCCTGAAGGCTGCTGCTTAAAAAGTCGAAGGTTATAAGTTTAGTAATAATAACAACCAGCACCCTTGATAGAGTGATCACTATATGTAATGTGCTATGAGACATGGACTGTGCCTCAGAACTTCCCCATGGAGTGGTGCAGCAGACACTGTTAATGCCTTGCCTTGCATCCACTTCCATGTTCATCTGAAATCATGTTGGATAGTTCTTATATAAGCTTCCTACCTTCAGCACCTGAGTCCCTTACTATTCTGCCTGAGGGCTTTCTCCAGAGTCACAGGACAGCCCCGAGAAAGCCAGGGAAGCCAGGAGCACTGTGCACTGTACTATCATGGTTGATTTCTAATCCACTGTTTAAATGCAAGAAGGTTCACTGCAGTCTTACTCATAATAGTCCCAAGCGGGAAACAACTCAAATGTCCATCAGCAGGAGAGTAGATGAATAACTTATAGTTTATTCATAGAATGGAATACCACAGAGCAGTAAAAAGTTAATGAATTACTGCCACGTGTAACAACATGAACACGTTTCACAGATACTATGTTAAGCAAAAGACACCCAATACTGTATATGAAATTATATGACATATTTGACATATTGTAAGAACTTATGGAAATGCCACAATGTACCGCCACCCAGAACAACAGTAAAAATAAAAAAGTAGCTTTGATTTTCAGGGGAAGGACAGCAGGACACATTGACTTTCTTATTCCAGGGCTAGGCTAACTTTCCTACCCTCCTGGATAAAAGATAGTCCAAAAGGTGTTACTTGTTTTTTATTGGCAGAATATTCATCATACTATATTATATTGACCACATCAAGTTAAGCAGAGTTGGTGAGCAGAAAATGGCAAGTTCTCTGCATGCTCTGGTAAGAATGCCAAAGAGAGTGAGAAAACCCTCACCACACTCCAGAGGCTTGTGACAGCTGTGAAGTTGTTAAAAATCCAATAGTTTGAGGCATGCCAGGACATCCCCTCCAAGAAATGGACAAATTGCTGATCTACATTAAGCAAGATGAGCACCTGTCAAGCCCCTTTAGTGATCCCATCACCAACAGTGCCATGCCACCTCCTCAGAGGTCTGGACCCAGCTATGTGGGCCCTCTCCTTTACACTTCTGAATTAAAAACGACAACGAGAAAAAGATCTTTCTTTTGTTCCTCCAGCCCCAGGGGTAGTAGCTGCTTCCTGCTGGTATTACAGCTATGCTACACCAGGGCTCCATACTTTCTGCCTACTTAGTCCTCCAGTGACCTTAGCTGATCCTTACAGTAAATGCAGGAATCTTTCTTCCTATTGGTCAAAAGTCTGCCAGGGAAACAGAACTGGTAAGAGATTTGTTGCAAAGAATAAAAGGATTTATTGAAAGGATTTGTTTATGCAACTGTGGGGCATGACAATATATATCTAAAATCCACAGGACAAACTCTTTTTCTAGTGTGGGCTGCAGCTCAATCCAAAGGTGGAATTTCTTTTCCTCAGGGAAGCCCAGCCCTGCTCTTAAAGCCTTTCACCTGATTGAAACAGGGCCTCTCAGATTATTTAAAATAACCTCCCTCATGGAAGGCCAGCTGGTTATGAACCTCAATCACCTCTGCAGATCTCCAGCGAGTTCTAGTTGAACAGCCAGAGACTCCAGCCTAACCACACTGCCCCCAAACTGATGGAGGCAGTGAAATGAGCTTGCCTCTGAGTTCCCCCAAAATGGTGGCAGACAGTTCCATGTATACCAAGAGTGTCTCATGTCAAGTGACAAAGCATCTCTGTTGCTTCCCTTCAGGCTTTCTCAGGCCACAGGAGTCTCCATTTCATGTGATACCTCTGAAGTGGATTGAGCTCATTGTGCATTGTGGTAGCCTGTTTATCAATGCACTCTTCATTGGCATTTCTCTCTTCTCTGCCTCACTTTCCCCACTCCTCCACTTGTGCTTTCTGGGATCAACTCCCAAACAAATTAGCTGCACCTCAGTCCAATTATTCGGGGTCTGCTTTAAAGCAAACATCAAGTATGACAACTAAGGATCCTGATCAACTCTTTGTCTTCCTTCTCTCATACCAGCCAATGATCAGATGACCTTCTAACAATGTAATCGCATCAAGTCACCCCTCCCAAACCCTCTCATGGCTTCTTAGTCATTAGAAAAAAATTCCAACTCCTAACCAAGACTTAGAAACCCTACCTGGCTGGCCCATGTCTCCAGTGCTATTTCTCATTATTGCAGACACACACACACACACACACAAACACACACACACAAACACAGAGAAAAAGAAATATAAAATTAAAGAATTAGATTTTTTTTTTAAAGCTCCGAAGTCCCCTACCTAACATCCACTATGTGGTCTATTCCAATAGCAATTCAATAGTCATTGTTCCTTGTTGGTTTCCTTCAATAGTTTATCTCACACATAGAATAGACCTCACACCTACAATATACCGCCCATGTCCTCTGACACCTTGATTTCTCCTGGCCCTGTACCTTGGTGATAAGTAAAATAGATATATTTACATATGAATTTCAGGGTGCTTGGGTTTGGTAAACATCTGGAATTGCCAAACTCAAGACAATAATCCTGAAGTAATCTGAACCTATTTCTGGCCTTGGGCACAGACTTTGCTATTGTTTAGATCTTTTTTCTTTCTTTATATTACTCATATGTGCATTTAATGCTTGGGTCATTTCTCCCCCCTGCCCCCACCCCCTCTCTTGCCATCCACCCCACCCCCTCCCTCTCCCCCCAACCCCCTCAATACCCAGCAGAAACTATTTTGCCCTTATCTCTAATTTTGTTGTAGAGAGAGTATAAGCAATAATAGGAAGGAACAAGTGTTTTTGCCAGTTGAGATAAGGATAGCTATACAGGGAGTTGACTCACATTGATTTCCTGTGCATGTGTGTTACCTTCTAGGTTAATTCTTCTTGATCTAAACTTTTCTCTAGTTCCTGATCCCCTTCTTCTATTGGCCTCAGTTGCTTTCAAGGTATCTGCTTTAGTTTCTCTGTGTTGAGGGCAGCAAATGCTAACTAATTTTTTAGGTGTCTTGCCTATCCTCACCCCTCCCTTGTGTGCTCTCACTTTTATCTTGTGATCAAAGTTCAATCACCTTGTTGTGTTTGCCCTTGATCTAATGTCCACATATGAGGGAGAACATATGATTTTTGGTCTTTTGGGCCAGGCTAACCTCACTCAGAATGATGTTCTCCAATTCCATCCATTTACCAGCGAATGATAACATTTCGTTCTTCTTCATGGCTGCATAAAATTCCATTGTGTATAGATACCACATTTTCTTGATCCATTCGTTAGTGGGGCATCTTGGTTGTTTCCATAACTTGGCTATTGTGAATAGTGCCGCAATAAACATGGGTGTGCAGGTGCCTCTGGAGTAACCTGTGTCACAGTCTTTTGGGTATATCCCCAAGAGTGGTATTGCTGGATCAAATGGTAGATCAACGTTTAGCTTTTTAAGTAGCCTCCAAATTTTTTTTCAGAGTGGTTGTACTAGTTTACATTCCCACCAACAGTGTAAGAAGGTTCCTTTTTCCACTGCAACCTCACCAACACCTGTTATTGGTGGTGTTGCTAATGATGGTTATTCTAACAGGGGTAAGGTGGAATCTTAGTGTGGTTTTAATTTGCATTTCCTTTATTGCTAGAGATGGTGAGCATTTTTTCATGTGTTTTTTGGCCATTTGAATTTCTTCTTTTGAGAAAGTTCTGCTTAGTTCACTTGCCCGTTTCTTTATTGGTTCATTAGTTTTGGGAGAATTTAGTTTTTTCAGTTCCCTATATATTCTGGTTATCAGTCCTTTGTCTGATGTATAGCTGGCAAATATTGTCTCCCACTCTGTGGGTGTTCTCTTCAGTTTAGAGACCATTTTTTTTGATGAGCAGAAGCTTTTTAGTTTTATGAAGTCCCAATTATCTATGCTATCTCTTAGTTGTTGTGCTGCTGGGGTTCCGTTGAGAAAGTTCTTACCTATACCTACTAACTCCAGAGTAGTTCCTACTCTTTCCTGTATCAACTTTAGAGTTTGTGGTCTGATATTAAGATCCTTGATCCATTTTGAGTTAATCTTGGTATAGGGTGATATACATGAATCTAGTTTCAGTTTTTGCAGACTGCTAACCAGTTTTCCCAGCAGTTTTTGCAGAAGAAGCTGCTTTTTTCTCCATCGTACATTTTTAGCGCCTTTGTCAAAGATAAGTAGGTTATAGTTGTGTGGCTTCATATCTGGGTCCTCTATTTTGTCCCACTGGTCTTCATGTCTATTTTTGTGCCAGTACCATGCTGTTTTTATTGTAATTGCTTTGTAATATAGTTTGAAGTCGGATATCGTGATACCTCCAGCATTGTTCTTTTAACTGAGTATTGCCTTGGCTATTCGTGGCCTCTTGTGTTTCCATATAAATTTCACGGTAGATTTTTCAATCTCTTTAATGTATGTCATTGGAATTTTGGTGGGAATTGCATTAAACATGTAGATTACTTTGGGGAGTATAGACATTTTTACTATGTTGATTCTACCAATCCATGAGCATGGGAGATCTCTCCACTTTCTATAGTCTTCCTCAATCTCTTTCTTCAGAAGTTTATAGTTTTCCTTGTAAAGGTCATTCACATCCTTTGTTAGGTTTACACCTAGGTATTTGATTTTTTTTTTTTGAGGCTATTGTAAATGGAATTGTTTCATATATTCTTTTTTAGTTTGTTCATTATTAGTGTATAGAAATGCTAATGATTTTTCTATGTTGATTTTATATCCTGCTACCTTGCTATAGCTATTGATGGTGTCTAGGAGCTTCTGAGTAGAGTTTTTTGGGTCTTTAAGGTATAGGATCATGTCGTCTGTAAATAGGGATATTTTGACAGTTTCTTTACCTATTTGTATTCCTTTTATTCCTTCTTCTTGCCTAATTGCTCTGGCTAGGAATTCCAGTACTATGTTGAATAAGAGTGGAGATAGTGGGCATCCTTGTCTGGTTCCTGATTTTAGAGGGAATGGTTTCAGTTTTTCTCCATTAAGTATAATGCTGGCTGTAGGATTGTCATATATAGCTTTTATAATGTTGAGGAACTTTCCTTCTATTCCTAGTTTTCTTAGAGCTTTTATCATGAAATGATGTTGGATCTTATCAAAGGCTTTTTCTGCATCTATTGAGATGATCAAGTGGTTTTTGTCTTTGCTTCTGTTAATGTGGTTTATTATGTTTAATGATTTTCATATTTGAACGACCCATGCATTCTTGGGATGAAGCCTACTTGGTCATGGTGAATAATCTTTTTGATGTGTTGTTGAATTCGGTTTGCCATTATTTTATTGAGGATTTTTGCATCAGTGTTCATTAAGGAGATTGGCCTATAGTTCTCCTTTTTGAAGGTATCTTTGCCTGGTTTTGGGATAAGTGTAATACTGGCTTCATAAAATGTGTTTGGCAGTTTTCCTTCCTTTTCTATTTCATGGAACAGTTTAAGGAGGGTTGGTATCAGTTCTTCTTTAAAGGTCTGATAGAATTCAGCAGAGACTCCATCAGGTCCTGGACTTTTCTTTTTTGGGGAGACTCTTGATTGCTGCTTCAATTTTATTTTGTGTTACAGATCTATTCAGGTGATTAATATCCTCTTGGTTCAGTTTTGGATGATCATATGTATCTAGAAATCTGTCCATTTCTTTAAGATTTTCAAATTTATTTGAATATAGGTTCTTGAAGTAGTCTCTGATGATTTCCTGGATGTCCATGGTGTTTGCTGTTATCTCCCCTTTTACATTCCTGATTCTACTAGTTTGGGCTTTTTCTCTCCTCATTTTAGTCAGATTTGCCAGGGGTCTGTCGATCTTGTTTATTTTTTCAAAGAACCAACTTTTTGTTTCATTAATTCTTTGTATGGTTGTTTTGGTTTCTATTTCGTTGATTTCAGCTCTTATTTTTATTATTTCTCTCCTTCTATTTGTTTTGGGATTTGGTTGTTCTTGTTTTTCTAGGAGTTTGAGATGTATCATTAGGTCATTGATTTGGGATCTTTCAGTCTTTTTAATATATGCACTCATGGCTATAAACGTTCCTCAAAGGACTGCCTTTGCTGTGTCTCATAGTTCTGGTAGGTTGTGTTTTCATTTTCATTGACTTCCAGGAATTTTTTAATTTCCTCTTTTATTTCATCAATTACTCATTGTTCATTAAGTATTGAGTTATTTAGTTTCCAGCTGTTTGCATGTTTTTTGTCTTTACTTTTGTTGTTGAGTTCTAGTTTTACTGCATTGTGATCAGATAGTATGCACGGTATAATTTCTATTTTCTTATATTTGCTGAGGCTTGCTTTGTGCCCTAGGATATGATCTATTTTGGAGAAGGTTCCATGGGCTGCTGAGAAGAATGTATGTTGTGTAGAGGTTGGATGAAATGTTCTGTAGACATCAACTAGGTCCATTTGATCTATTGCATATTTTAGATCTTGGATTTCTTTATTGATTTTTTGTTTGGATGACCTATCTATTGATGATAATGGGGTGTTGAAGTCTCCCACAACCACTGTGTTGGAGTTAATATATGCTTTTAAGTCTTTCAGGGTATGTTTGATGAAATTGGGTGCGTTGACATTGGGTGCATATAGGTTGATAATTATTATTTCCTTTTGGTCTATTTCCCCTTTTATTAGTATGGAATGTCCTTCTTTATCTCGTTTGATCATTGTAGGTTTGAAGTCTACTTTGTCAGAGATAAGTATTGCTACTCCTGCTTGTTTTCGGGAGCCATTGGCTTGGTAAATCTTCTTCCAGCCTTTCATCCTAAGCCTATGCTTATTTCTGTTGGTCTCCTGTAAGCAACAAATTGTTGGATCTTCCTTTTTAATCCATTTCATCAAATGGTGCCTTTTGATGGGTGAATTAAGTCCGTTAACATTAAGTGTTAGTACTGATAGGTATGTGGTGATTCCTGTCATTTAGTTGTCTTAGTTGTTTGAAGGTTTGATTGTGTGTACCTAAGTTGAGGTTACTCTCTACTTTCTTGCTTTTTCTTTTCCTATAGTTTGGTGCTGCCTGTCCTTTCATGGTTGTGTTGGATATCACTTTCTATGTGCAGAATCTCTTGAAGAATCTTTTGTAGTGGTGGCTTTGTGGTCACATATTGTTTTAGTTTCTGCTTATCATGGAAGACTTTTATTGCTCCATCTATTTTGAATGATAGTTTTGCTGGGTAGAGTTCCTGGGGTTGAAGTTATTTTCAGGCACCTTCAGTGCCTGGAAGATCTCTCCCCATGCTCTTCTTGCTTTTAATGTTTCTGTTGAGAAGTCTGCTGTGATTTTGATGGGCTTACCTTTGTATGTTACTTGTTTTTTCTCTCTTACAGCCTTCAATATTCTTTCCCTAGTTTCTGAACTTGTTGTTTTAATAATGATATGCCATGGGGCAGTTCTATTTTGATCTGGTCTGTTTGGTGTTTTGGAGGCCTCTTGCATCTGTATGGGAATATCTTTCTCTAGATTTGGGAAATTTTCTGTTATTATTTTGTTGAATATATTACGCATTCCCTTTGCTTGCAACTCTTCTCCTTCTTCAATGCCCATGATTCTCAGGTTTGGTCTTTTGATGGATTTGGTGAGCTCTTGCATTTTCTTTTCACAGGTCTTGAGTTGTTTAATTAGTAGTCCTTCAGTTTTTCCTTTAATTACCATTTCATCTTCGAGTTCTGAGATTCTGTCTTCTGTTTGTTCTGTTCTGCTGGATTGGCCTTCCATTTTGTTTTTCAATTCTGTTTCGTTCTTTTTTCTGAGGTTTTCCATATACTGGGCCATTTCCTCTTTAATGCTATTTTTGTCCTGAGTTCATTTATCTCTTTATTAATCGTGTTCTTTGTTTCACTTTGCTTCTATGGTTTCTTTTATTTCTTCTTTTGCTTTTTCAAAATCTCTGTTTTTGTTGTCTTGGAATTTCTTGAGTGTCTCCTGTACATTTTGGTTGACCATATCCAGTATCATCTCTATAAAATTCTCATTGAGTACCTGTAGTATGTCTTCATTTAAATTATTCTTGTGGGCTTCATTGGGTTCTTTGGCATAGTTTATCTTCACTTTGTTTGAGTATGGATCTGAGTATCTATTTTCTTCATTTCCCTCTGGTTCCTGTACTAATTTTTTGCTGTGGGGAAACTTGTTCCCTGTTTTTTCTGTCTTCCTGTTGCCCTTGGTGTTGTTTTTGTCCCTGTACTGTGTACAATTAAGTATTTTCTGGCTTGTAATAATAGCACTAGTGATATTTAGAATGGAAGGGTGAGAGGAGATGGAAAGCAAAGAAGTTAAAGGAAAAGGGAAAAACAAATAAACAAGTAGAAAAGACAAAACAAAGAAACAAACAAAAAAGTTTCAAAGATATAAACAGGGAGAGACAGTGTACTAATCAACCATAAGATTGAAAAGGCATTAGAGAGACAGAGAAAGGACTGAAAATAAAAAATAAAAAAGTAAAAGTGAATAAATTAAAAAAATATATGTAATAAAAAAAAAGAAAAAAAATCTCCAAGTTCAAATGCAATAAACTTTCATTCTTAATAATTTTGGTGTTTGTCCCTCAGCCTCCAGTCCTGGAGATGGTGCCTCAGATGTTGTTCTGTAGTGTCTCATCAAAGGGGAAAAATGAAATAAAACAAAACCACACAAAACAAAAAAAAAACCCACAAAGTGTCCCAAGTTCAAATGCAATACAGTTTCAGTAAGTTTTTCAGCATGCAGGTGTAGTTTGGTTGTTGTCTCATCAAAGGTAGGGAGAGAGAAAAAAAAAAAAAAAGAAGAGTCTGGAGACAGTTCTGAGAATGGTATCTGCAGCTGTGGCTAGCCTGTCCGCTGCTGTCAGCCTGCTGTAGCTGGAGATGTTATTTATGCAGATCTCAGGGGTGAGCTTTGTTTATTCAGAGTTCTGTGTGCGAGCCACTGCTACAAACTTTCCCAAGCACACTGGGGGAGGTGACACTGCACCTGCTTTCTCAGGCCTGTGTGTTTATTTACAGTTCACATGGGAAGTGGGTCTTCCCCCTCTCCTGTAGAATTTTCCTCCTACCACCACTCTCACAAGCTTTCCCACTCCTGGTTGCTGGGTGTGCGCCCCCGCTCCCGTCCTCTCTGGCCAGACTTGGCTTGTTTATTTACAGTTCCGGGAGGGATTCCCCTCCCCTCCCTTTGGTGCTCAGGGCACCCTACCCTCTTTGCTATGTGTCTTTATTGTTCTTATTGCTTATTACTTAGTTTCTCTTTTTTCCCTGGGTGGGGGTCAGTCTGTCCAGGGGGCTATGCCAATCTGGCCCAGGGTTGTCTGTGGGAGTACCGCATGCCACTTAGCTTACCTTGTCCATGTCTTCCCAAGCCATCTGGGTGCAGGTGTCTGGCAGCGGCCTGGGGGTCCTCCTGGTTTCTTCATTTAACATGAAGTGGAGATGCTCTGTGCAGACTGGAGGTGTGGAGGGGTCAAAGTTTTGCCTCTTCTTGGTGGTTTTTCCAGTAAGGTGCATCTCCAGCATCTCTCCAAGATTTTACTTTATGAGGCATGCTTTCTGCTTCCTCCCTTTAGCCACCGTCTTGGAATCCTCTCTATAGTTTAGATCTTGAATGTCCCTCAAAGTCTTGTGTGTTAAAGACTTTGTCCCCAGCTTGGTGCTATGGGAAGTGATGGAATCTTTAGGAGATGGGGCCTAGTGAAAAGAAATTAGACCATTGAGGACAAGTCCTTGAAAGTGGTGTTGGGATCCTAGCTCCCTCCTCTTCATTTCTCTTTGCTTCCTAGCCACCATGAGGTCAGCACCTTGCTCTACCACCCACTTTCGCCATGATGTGCTGTCTCACTGCAGGCCCAAATGCCATGGGCCAATGGGCCTTGGACTGAAACTTCCAAAATTCTAAGCCAAAATAAGCCTTTCTTCCAATTAAGCGGATTGATGTCAGGTATTTGCTACAATGACAGAAGGCTAGCACAGGCTTTCTAGTGTATGAATTTTCACAATTTTCATAGTCCTTTTCATATTAACTCATGTATTTCTTACCCTAAGCCCTAGCCTCAGGTCCTTTAACCATAAATTAGAAGGTTGGCCTGTAATGGATGTTCAATTAATACTGTCCACTTTTGATTCCTTGAAATTTCTTTTGTAATTACATTTTACAAATGACATTGGTAACTACAAAACTCTAGAAATACCAGAAAAGCAAAAAAAAAAAAAAAAAATCTCTGTAGTCTGGCTTGAGGCTGACTAGCTTTGGTGACATCTACAAAGGGCATAAATTGGTAGTCTCTTGACTGTGTCTTTCTCAAGTCAGACACAGGTTGAGCAGCATGGACTATGTTCACCTACAGGCAGGTTTCCCTTAGGTGGCTGTTAATGGCCCTTCATGTACTTACTTCAGCACTTTGAAGCCTTCACACATGCTGGGTGCCTCAAAATAGAAGGAATGAGTAGCCAAGGTACAAATTATGCTGCAGCAATTTGCTTTTGTATTAAGGGTTTTCATTGTGGTAACTGTACAAACTTAGGTGAGCTTCTCAGTCAGTAATTTGTCTCTTTGGTCCACATCGTGGAAGAAACACTTGGGTTAAGTCTCTTTTCCCTTGGACTCTCCATTCTCATATATATCCCACCATGAATTGGTAATGGATGCATTTGTGGTGAATGGCATTTTTGCTTCCACAAATTAAAAACAGCAGGCATAGATTTGCATGCCTTTTTACTTTTTCTAATGAAAAAATGAATATTTGGTTCACATTGTTTTGCTGTTATTCATGACCCTTAATCTTTTATTTGATATACATCAATGTCTACATTGGTGAAAAAATTAGAGGGCAATAACTAACAGAAACAAAAAAAATTATTATTTTTGTTTTTTCCTGCAGTATCATTTCAGAGCTATTGTAATGACCATTTCTTATCTGAAAAAAAAAATTGCTGTTAGAAACCATCTCTTTGTTGCAGCTCTCTCTGACCTATAAGAGCATCAAGAGGATACTTCTCCTTTTCTATGTAAATTTTGGCATCTAAAAAGAGGTTTATTAATATATATGGTATTTGAAAATACATTTAAAAAATGAAATCAAGTAAAACAAAAGCCACTACTTACCACAATGAAAAGAGTTGTAATTGGCAGAAGTAAAAATACAATGATATATTGAAATTCAGGGTCCTGAGTTTAATGGACTTCTTTTCCAGGTGCTGGAAATCTATCATATTTTTCCATTTTATGAAAAGCATTTGTTGACCATTTGACAATTCTTATAATTGGCTCAGTATGAATATGAAGATAAAAGTCTTCAGAGTTTTCCCAAGCACAGGACAGTAATGTCCATCTCCTGGGAAGCAGAGTTATCACAACAAATAATCAACTCATGCAAACAGCAGAGGAAAAATACATATGTACCTGGAAAAATAAGAAATCTGAAGGAGAACGGCCAATGTGTATGGCACCTAACCTCCAAGAAGATTCCAAGGCTACCTCTCCTGGTACTCACAGTACTGCGTATAGTCTCTCCCACTGAATAAAGATGACTGGTGTGATCAATAGAATGTCAATGTTGTGATGATTTGTGATTCCAAGGCTAGGTAATAAAAGTCATATGGCTTCTCCTCATCCTGCTAGGATCACTCACTCTGGGGAAAGCCAGCTATCATGTTGTGAGATCACTCAAGCTGCCCTTTGGTCAGAGGATTCTCACCTCACCACGCTCACAATGTCATGATGTTAGGTAGTTAGAAGTGACATGGGTGTCAATTTTGGAAAAGTCTGAGTGAAATGTGATTGTACAACATAAGCCAATTAATTAATTCAAGAAATTAGAGCTACTTACCTGAATATGGTTGGATTTTAAGACAGTGCTATGTCATAAAAAGAATGCAACATACATTATTTGGGTAAAAAAAATTTCAAAACAACAATGCACATTTTGCAAGAACACATTGAAGTGAAAATATGTACATAAAATACACTAAATTGCTTGTTTATGGCAAGGAGGGGAAAATGAATGGGGTATGGACATGAAAAAATTTAAGCAAGAGAAGGAATCTTAATAGGCCTTACACTGAAGTCTATGATTAACTCAAGGTTCTGAACTAAAAGAAAAAAGGTTGGAAAAAAGATGCAAACAGTGAAAAGAAGGACATCTGAAAAGTAATAGAAAAAGAGAAGACTGGTATCCAGCGACACCTAAGACAGTTTGAAAACAGACGAGTCTGTATAGAGCCAGGTCCTTGATTGTCTGGACAAAAGCAGGTAATTAGTGGAGTGAGGAGAAGGAGGTTTAATCTGACACACAAGAACTTTCTGATTTTGATTTCCCACCATGGGATCCCTGCTTCTTTATCTGGGGGATGCATTGCAATGTTGAGTTTCTTGTGAATGAAGAAAGGTTATGAAAAAGAGCCCCAGAAAATAATATGTCTTTATTTTCAAGTACTCTTTTTGTTGTTTCTCATAAATCACCAAGTGTTTGCCTACTGAGTTATCTGGTACAATTCCAAACTGGCTCTTTTGTCTATTGTCTACATAGTGAATAGCCAAATATCATGGGAAAACTATTTAATTTTAATTTTCTATAATCATTCAAATAAGATTTTGACCCTACATTTAGTTCTATTATCACAACTCCGGTGGTATTTTATATTTAAAAAATCATGACTGAGACTTTATAAATGCCAAAGAAAGATTTAGAAGTCCCTCACCCTTACATGAAAACAGCTTTTATTTCTTTGTGTTCTCCTCCAAGCTTTGTGAATTGGCCTAATGAATCTCACATCACATAAGCACAGAAAGTCGTTCCTTTTCTTAGATATCCTGAACAATTCAGAATTGTGATTAAACTCAATATAGAGTAGGAAAAAGGTTAGAATATTTTTATCTTCAGGGAAATTATACACTTCTAGAATGTAGAAGAATTACTGTATCATGAATTACCCCCCAGCTTTATGGAGGTATAGTTGACAATTAAAAATTGTACATATTTAAGGTATAGTGTGACGATTTGATATACAATGTGAAAAGAACACCGTAATAAAGCTCAGTAACATATACATCACCTCACAAGTTACTTTTTTGTGCATGCATGGCGAGAGCATATATAAATATGTATGTGTGTGTATACGTGCACATATATATACATATATTATACATGTGCACGTATATGCCGTGTTTTCTTTGTTCATTCATCTGTTGATGGATGTTTAGGTTGCCTCTATATCTTAGTTCTTGTGAATAATGGAGCAGTATCTCTTTGGCATACTGATTGCATATCCTTTGTGTATATAGTGTACCAGATGGGATTGCCAGATCATATGTTACTTTTGTACTAATTTTTTGAGGAACATCCCTAATATTTACTATGCTGACTGTAGTATCAGGGGAAACTAGAGGCTCGTTCTGCCTGGTGATCCTGATGCCCACGTGCAAAAGCCTTCAGCCTGCCTCTGAGTTTACCTGTAGCTACAGAAGGCAGTTAGCATATTGGCAGCTTCACCCTTGACAGACTTCTGTCTGCTTCTCCATCCCCTCTCTCTGATCCATGTCAGTCAGTTCAATCTGTATTCAGAGACACTCCAGAAGTGCTGGGAATTTGCCACACCAAGGACAACCTTCAACCTCAGTTTCCCCAATCTTCAGATACTCTGTGGGATTGAGCCCCGTTGCCTTTAGAGGTAACTTGCCCTTTAATGAACCCACTATTGGCCTGGCCCTTGACTCTCTGGCTTTACCCACCCTTCTTATGTGCTTCCTGAAATCAAATCCTAATTAAACGCCTTCAGTCAAGTCACTGTTGTGAAGTTTGCCTTGGGGGAGCCCAAATAAGACATATCAGACAGAATATAGTCAAATACCAGCATGTGTAAAAACAAGATGCATAAAAATGAGAATTTTTTATCAGCAGCCCATGGCTCTTTCCTTCCCTTTCCTCTCCAGCTCTTCCACTCTTTCCCAACTCCTTAGTAACAGAGTAAGACAAAAAAAAAAAAAAAAAAAAAAAAAATCCATGCAATTGACACAGGTTCCCACTTGCCTAACTTGTAGGTTTCCTTGGACCATTTGTGAGGTGGGCTGAGAATGAGGTTGCATGGCTGACAGCCCCTACACTTCTCCTTTCCATAGTCAATTTAAATTTGGCTTTTATTAAGGAAATGCAAGTCAAAATCACACTAAGATTCCACCTCACCCCTGTTAGAATAGCCATCATCAAAAATACCACGAACAACAGGTGTTGGCGAGGATGTAGGGAAAAAGGAACCCTCTTACACTGCTGGTGGGAATGCAAACCAGTACAACTACTATGGAAAAAAAATTGGAGGCTACTTAAAAATGTAAACATTGATCTACCATATGATCCAGCAATACCACTCTTGGGGATATACCCAAAGGAATGTGACTCAGGTTACTCCAAAGGCACTTGCACACCCATGTTTATTGCAGCACTATTCACAATAGCCAAGTTATGCAAACAGCCAAGATGCCCCACTATCGATGAATGGATTAAGAAAATGTGGTATTTATACACAATGGAATACTACAGCCATGAAGAAGAATGAAATCTTATCATTTGCAGGTAAATGGATGGAATTGGAGAACATCATTTTGAGTGAGGTTAGTCTGGCCCAAAAGACCAAAAATCATATGTTCTCCCTCATATGCGGACATTAGATCAAGGGCAAACACAACAAGGGAATTGGACTTTGATCGCATGATAAGGAGAGAGCACACAAGGGAGGTATGAGGATAGGCAAGAAACCCCCAAAAAACAAAAAAAAACTAGATAGCATTTGATGTCCTCAATGCAAAGGAACTAATGCAGAAACTTTAAAGTGACAGAGGCCAATAGGAGAAGGGGACCAGGAACTAGAGAAAAGGTTAGCTCGAGAAGAATTAATTTAGAATGTAGCACATATGTACATGAAATCAATGCAAGTAAGCTCCCTGTGTAGCTATCCTTATCTCAACTAGCAAAAACCCTTGGTCCTTCCTATTATTGCTTATATGCTCTCTTCAACAAAATTAGACATAAGGGCAAAATAGTTTCTGCCTGGTAGCGAGGGGGATTGGGGGGAGAGAGAGGGGATGGGGGAAAGGGAGGGGGCAGGGGAAGGGGGGAGAAATGACCCAAACCTTGTATGCACATATGAATAAAAGAAAAAAAAAATTTGGCTTTTGTAGCTCTGGCAGTGACACAGTTTAAACACATCTATTTTTGATAGATCTTGGCAGGTATCCAGCAATCTTCTTTGTTTTTTCCCATCTATTTTTTTCAGATTTATTAATTTTCTTTATAACTATCTATTGTGTGTCTAGTACATCTATAGAACATTAGGGTCTCAGGATGCCTTAATACATAAGACAATCACTGCGCATGCTCTCTTATTGCTTAGGCTCAGAGAATTACTCTAGCAGCCTTTACATGTCAGTGGAAATGCCATGAGGTGTACAGCAGGCTGTGGAAGCATCCAGGAAGCCATGGCACTAAGCCAGAATTGAGGAGGTCAAAGAAAGCATTTCAGCAGGAAAAATTGCCTTTGTGAAAACCTGAAGCAAAGGGTATGAAAGAAGTAAATTGAGAATTGCTTAAAGGAAGAGTGGCAACTGGGAGAGATTTAGGTGGAGAGTTAAGGCGGGGCTGGATGATAAGAAGCCTTGTAAAACTTATTAGGACTTTATCCTATAAAGAGTCTCTTAAAAGGATTTAAGCTGGAAAGATATGACTGAATTTGCATTTAAAAATTATCTCTGACTGTAATGAATGGATTTGGAAAGGACCAAAATTGGTAGAGTAGTCAATCCAGATGAGGTGATGGTGATGGTGAATAAAGTGAAATAAGAAGTAGCATTGGAAGGAAGGAGAAGTGAATGAAAGTGGAGGCATTTAGACAGTGGAATCAATAGACTCAATGACTGTAGAGGCGGGGTGAGGTGGGAGAAAAGGGAGGAGTCAAGGATAATAGTTATTTTCAAGTTGGTAGTTAATGGAGCTGTTCCGTAATATGAACAACAGATGGAGCATTGGGAGAGCATCTGGTTGGTGCTGGAATGGATGTTGATGAAAGCTGCCATTTTGAAAAGACTATGTCGTTGAGCTGCCTGTGGGAAAAGAAAATAGATATGCCCTTTTAGGCATATCTATGCCCAAAGCTCAGGAGAGAGGCTGGGGCTAAAGGTGAGCATATGGATGGCAGTGAAAACCTGGGACTCCTTTGGGATGGCCCAAGCATCTCATAGAATGAGATGGAACAAAAACCAGAACCTAAAAAGGTGAAATGGAGCCCATCACTATGGGAACCTAAAAAGGTGAAATGAAGCCCATCACTATGGGAACCTAAAAAGGTGAAATGGAGCCCATCACTATGGGAACCCAGGAAGTTGCCAAGAGGACCAGTGACATAAAGACTGAATGTGTCCTAATTGATCAAGTTGGTGAGGTACAAAAAGAGCTAAACAGACTATGGTGTCTTGGACAACTCATGCCCATGTAAAGGGGACAGTTGTTCATCTCCAGTACAAATTGATGCATACAGTCCATTGCTTCTAGATATTCTGATTTTTCCATAAAAGTCAGAAAATCCAATTTTTCTTTGTGAAATCTCCCAATTTTTTTGGTTGGCAACTAATACACAACATTATGTTGTCCAAACAAACATGCCTGGTACAGCCTCTAAGCCTCAAACTTACAAATTTTGTACCAGATAAAATGTAAGTAACAGAAACTCCCATTCTTCAGCTAAAAGTGAAAAGATGGGCTGGAGATGTAGCTCAGAGGTAGAGTATTTGCCTAGCATGTGTCAGGCTCTGGGTTTTAACTCCAGCACTGAAAAAAGGGAAAGAATTTCAAAAATTCATTCTCGTTCTTTGGCCTGTGAAGTTTCAGTTTAGACTTTTCATTTGCTTCTCTTGTATTGGAAACCAGCTTAGACAAAAGCCTCTAGTTTCTTCTCTGAGACACCTTTCTCTGCTCTCCTTCCAGCTTAGAACCTACACCTAGAAACAACTATCATTTGACTGCTTTCTCATTACATTTTTTTTTTGCTGCGAGAAACAAAATACCATAGACTGAATAATTTATAAAAAATAAAAACTTATTTGGTTCACAATTCTGGAGGCTGTGAAATTTAGGAACACATGCAGGCTTCTGGTGAGGGCCTCCAGGCTGCAGCAGTGGGCACACTTGAAACAGGAAGAGAAAACCAGGCTGAACTCATCTTCTTATCAGCAATTCACTCCTGTGACAACTGACCCACTCCTGAGATAATGGCATTAATCCATTTAATCACCTCATAAAGATCTTGTCTCATAAGAATGTTACAATGCAAATTAAATGTCAACCTGAGTGTTGGAGGGGGCATTGAAACCACCGCAATTGTCTTCTGGCCACACCAAGGATGTGGGCATGGAGTGTGTGTCTTATTTGTTCACGACGCCCAGATGCTCACAGAGTAAATGAAAGGCAGCTCCTGCAGCCAGCATTACTTGGTTAGAGCACCTGCCATGGGCCAGGTGTTGTGCTTTTGCCTTGGTTTCTCAGGACTTCACTACCACGCATTTGAAGACCTCAGGAGAGGCTCTCTTCTCTTCCTCAAGAGAGACTCAGCAGGAGTCCCCCTGCTGCATGGGCAGGGATGTGCTCTTAGGTGAGCTGAATTGCAGCCCATGATTTTCCTATGGGACTTTCTGGTGAGATCTACACCTATACCTTACAAGTCCGGGACTGAATGTAAGGCTGCAGGGGTTTGGAGATGGGGTAAAGATAATCTGAGGACCATGAACATGTCCAGAGAGCAAGTGTGGTGTCTTGAACTGCAGAACTATTGAATGAACTAAAATGTGAAGCTCTTAGAAGAGGCTGTGGCCAAGAGAGTCACTAGTATTAACTGTTATTGCTATGGTTAGTGGCAACGTTTTTCCCTGGTTCCTACTCTGGAACCAGAGAATAGTGTTGGTCATATTCCAGTCTTTGTTGTTCTCTCTAATTGGAATTTCCCACACTTGCATACAATAGTCTTTTATTTCAGGCACTTTAATTTGAGAATGGAAATAGTTTTGCATGGTTTATTTTCTAAAATAAGAGCACCATGAAGGTGGGGAACCTGGTCTGACTTGGTCACCGATGCACCCCAGCACCCTGACTGGGCATTGCTCAGTGTGTGCTCATTGAATGACATATTGGTCTTTTAGAAGGAATTCACTGACTCACTGTATCATTGCACCTCACATAGGAGAGAAGCCCATGGGAGTAGATGTCCCGGTAATTTTGTAATTGTCCTTCACAGGGGCCTCACTCATGTGATTGGATTGCCAGAGGCATACACTGCTGTCTCCATCTTAGACATACAGTACATTGGCTCTAAAAATCTCACACACAAATAAGGAATCACTTTCAAATAGAGGGATACAGCTATTTCATAATTTTAGTAATTCAGTTAGTGGATATATCTAAGAACAAAAGCAACTACGGCAACAGGTATGGAAGCAGTGGTTGTGAAGCAGAGAAGTGATACATGTGTCATTCCCAATGCTTCACAGAAGGGAAACTCAGGGCACCAGACTTTTTGATTTCATAATTCTTGTGAATGTAAACATGCAGACCCTTCCATCCTCATTCATGTAACACTGTAGTTACAAACACTTCCAGCCATGCTGTTTATGAGTGTTCAGTAGGAGAACCCTGTTCTTGCTGACTGTGTCTCTTCCCAGAACCAAAACCCATGTGATTTTCATTCCCCAAAAGACTTGGCTATGTTCTTGGGATAAAAACACATTGTAGGAGTTTGGGGCCTGGAATAGAGAGACTTGACAACTCTGCTGCTGGAGGAAATTAAAACTCCCTGAATCTGTTTGGTAGAGGTACTCTGTCTGGATATTCTCTAGAATGATCAGCAGGATTTTTCTTGAAGACAGAAAATATTTTTTTAAAAGATTTATGGGATAGATGGTTCTAAAAGCTTGTAGGGGGTAAGCATGACTGTGTTGTAACAAAACTTTATTTACAAAAACAGGAGGACAGCATTGAGTCATCAAAGTTTGTTCCAGAGGACTGGCTGGGACCGTTTTCTCTGCAATATCCAGACATTCCGAACGATATCCATCACTCCACATTTGTTTTTTGTGCAACAGGGTGTGTGTGCTTCTAACTGCAGTACTTTGACATGAATTTTTTTAAGTAGAGAGAATCAGTGCTTTAACCCTGTTTTATGTGATGAATCCAAGTTGAATATACCTTAGGAGGGCAGGATGTTATATTTTGTAGTCAAGCAGAGCTAGAATGATGATTGCTTAAGTGCATTTATCTAGAATAAAGTGAACAATTATTGCTGTTTGGAAATAGGACAAAGTAACTAGGCTCATATTTTGGTTGGACTGCTATCCAAACTGACTTTAAAACTTAAAAGTTAAACTTTAAAATAATGACTGTGATTATTTACATTTATTCAAGGTTTAATTGCTTTTTAAGCTAAAATCATAAATGGTGTAAAGGAAAAATAAAATAACTTATAGAAATTGAGCCATGACATTTTTTATTCCTTTAATTGGTCTTTTCAATCTCAAGTGATAGCTAGGAAGATCTTGCTTGTGAATGGAATTGCCATTGGGGATCATAATATTAGGGTATTCTCCCTTCTTTAAAAATAGCACAAATTTGGGCTTAGAGTGTGGCTCAATTTGATAGAGAGCCTGCCTACTAAGCATGAGGCCCTGAGTTCAAACCCCGTGCCACGAAATAGTAATAACAATGACAACAACCCATTGATTCTTCTCCCTGCATGTTATTGGAAGATGCTGATGGATTCTTATTCCAGCAAATTTCTAAATTCAAGAATTTTTCAATATTTAGATCTGGTCAACTCATCTTCAGTCTCCAAACTGCCAGGAATAACTGACAGCAGAGAATCTAGAAATCACTTGAAAGTATGAATTAACCAGAAGACTTGATGTTGAAGTGTGTTGTACACTGAATGCCTGTATGTCTTTGTGGAAACCCCAACCCCCAATGTATTGGTGTTCAGAGGTGGGGTCTTCGGAAGGAAATTAGTTCCACAAGGTCATGACTGTGGGGTCCTCATGAGAGACTACTGCCTCACAAGAAGAGACACCAAATTATTTTCTCTCTCTCTCTGTCTCCCCCACTCACACCAAGAGGTCACACAGTGACAAGGTGACCTTTGACAAGCCAGGAAGAAAGCACTCACTAGAAACAGACCACACTAGTACCTGGAGTTTGAACTCAGTGCCTTGCTCTCTAGGCAAGTGCTCTATGACTTGGGCCATGATCCCAGCCCTTTTTGCTTTAGTTTGTTTTTCAGATAGGGTCTCACTTTTGCCCTGGGCCAGTCTCAGGCCATGATCCTCCTCCCTCCTGTGGTGCTCTGATTGGAGATAAGGAATGAGGAAGAAGGAGCTGCAGAGAGAAGTGCAGGTTCTTTATTATTCATCCATAAAATTATTCTCCCAGTCTCACATCTGCAAAACTACTTCCCAGCTTGCTGTTGTCATCAATAAGACTGTTAATTCCCAGCACAGTTTCCCAAGTTCTTACATAAGAAATTAACTGTCCATATTTTGAGTACCTACAGACAAAATTTTCTTGGAAAGGCACTTTGCAAATCAGCATTTTGCTTCACAATATGCCACACAATCATCTCTCTGTGCCCCTCTGTGATGCATTAGAGTGCAGAATTAAGAACATTGCATTGAAGGGCGAATCACCAGAAAATCTGATTCAGAACCAAAGCCTGTGCTAGTCTGGCTGTGTGAAAGTTGTCCTACAATGACAAAGTTTAGGTATTCCATCTGAACATCTTCATCAGACCATGGCCACTCCCTACCCTTCATCTCTTGTAATAACAGACTTTTCCCTTTTTTGAAAACAAAAATTATCACAGAGATTAGCAGGATGTCAGGTATAGCATTTATAGGCATTTTAAAAAATTATACTCAATTTGAAGTGTTGAGCAGATTCAGAAGAGTTTTTCACTGTTACACTTTAAAGGTTTTTTCAATCAGACATGGCAATGTTATGAGAGATGGTTTGCACTTCTGGCAGAGAGTAATAGTGTCAGAGAACGACAGGTAATTGGGTCATGCAGTACTTCTCACGTCCACATCCCAAGCAATCTTTGCAGAATGCTGCACTATGTGAACTGCTATTGCAAAAAGAGGCGATTATTGCACTGAATTTTCTATAAGATGGCTCTAAGTAAATCTTGTCACCTCTTGGTAGATAAGCATCTTGCCTTTGAGAAGATGCAGTAGAAAAATTTGTCACAGAAACCAGCAGTAAGACTTCTTGCCTGTTTTTCATCTCATTAGTTTTCTCCTCTACCTTGTTTATTCATTCCACAAACATTTATTGACTTCTCCTATAAGCTAGGCACTGTTCGGGGCTCTTGGGATGCACTATGAACAACATACAGACAGGTCCCTGCTCTGCAGAGCTTCCATTCTAGTAGGGGGAGACAGACAAACACATAAACATATGGTGCCACAGGGTTCAAAACAGCTTAAAGATATCCTGTCTGAAATCTACTTGCTGCATGCCCTCATTTGTGGGCATTGAGGAAGTGAGGAGAGGCTAACAGGATGCAGTAATTTTGTTGGTTCCAGTTCCACCATCCAGATATTGGGTAGGTTTAATTCATTCGTTCATCCAATCTGAGCCTCAGTGTCTCAGCTATAACATGGGGAGGAGCTGGGTCAAATGACTTAGTAAGGGTCCTTTCAGGACCATTTATTTTTTATGAGAACATCTTGCACAAAACCAAGAGCCAGTTTGTTGACTGTTCTAAGGTTTAAAAATATTGTGAAATAAAATATAAGAAATCCTTAGGTATTCCACATACATTCAATACTTCAAATGCAATCCAACCTTCTTTTGTCAATATAAAATGTCTAATTTACAACAGCTATGAATGAAGTCATTCTATCATCTTCAGTCATATGAGAAATAAGTTATTCATAAAAACATTCATTTCCATTGTTGGTTTCAAAATCCCACTTCATTTGTGAAATGTTCCCTAGTTGTGAAATCCTCTCTTGAGAGTGACACTGTCTCTCTCTTCCACTAATCCATTCCACTGGCTTTGTGGTGCCTGTATACTCATGGCTGGCATACTAGTTCATGAAAATAGGGGTTGTGTGCATTGAAGAACAGCCCAAAGGAGATTCTGTCCAGCTAGTCCCTTACTGTATGTGATCACCACCCCTACACCATGTTTACTGGTCCTGGACCTCCTGGGAACCCACCTGAGCTCTTCGGCTTGTGAGAGTAGTTCTGCTTAGAAGGACTAGAGGTTCGGTCTGTCAAAAGTTACCATGCTATCTGGATAAGAAAATGGGTTCCAGAACAATTCATAGACTAGGACAATGTGAATAATTATCCTAACTTCTTCAGAAGTTCTGGTGGAATGTTAGTATATATTTAGCAATGCAAGCAAGGTACCAAATAGTTTATAGTCGATTACTCTTTTCTTAAAGAAGATAACACAGTGGGAGAGCTGAATTTCAAATAAGGTTAGACTTGACTTATTAACTTGGAGTCACAAAGTCTCTTGAAAGACAAATTGCATTCACTGGTTTCTGCAATGAAAAAATTCAAATTTCAGTCAATCCAGTGACTAAGAATGACAGGAAATTTTACAGAACTGTAAGTCATCTTCTTATTTGTAGCAGAGATCCACTGACTCCTAGGAGATTTCTGAAGGCTGTGTGCTCTATCTGAGTTTTCTCTGGTTACTGTGTAATCAAATATCCAAATGTGTTTTCCAATTTGATCAGGTGGGCTCAATCTTGGCAGTGCTTTTGGGAACAAAGTGAAATCTCTGCTTCAGTACTGGAATTTAGTTTCTTCCCCTTGCCCTGTGGTGTTGAGTTATAGTGTCAATGTTATCAGAAGTGCGTAACATGGGCTGCTGTGTAAAGTCTGCTCTGTCCCTACAGTAATTGAAAAGGAACAATGACAATGCCCTTGGTCAGGTGAACCCTCCTACTTCAGGACCAGATGGAGCGGAATCCCATGTAACCTTGAGGAATATTGAAGCAGCTCCACAGCTGTTACGGTAAATGGTAGGTAGTCGAAACAGTGTTACCTGGATTACAAGATGAGGACGAATCAGGCAGACACTGACTGCATAAATGAAGGTCACAAAAGAACAAGCAAGTTCAGGCAACTTTTGGCAACCTGGATCTCAGTTACAGGTAGATTCTACATTATTATTATTATTTTTTGTAGTAGTGGGGCTTGAACTCAGGGCCTTCACCTTGAGCCACTCCACCAGCCCTATTTTTGTGGTGGGTTTTTCAAGATAGGGTCTCAGGAATTATTTGCCTGGGCTGGCTTCGAACCATGATCCTCCTGATCTCTGCCTCCTGAGTAGTTAGGATTACAGGCGTGAGCCACCGGCACAGGTAGATTCTTGTTAGCAAAGGAAAGAAATTTTGGTAAGTATCGTGGAATTTGCTCATATGTTTTAAGTTGTTCAGTACATGCTGGCAAAAAGAAAGAAGCCCCTTGCGCAAGGACAGGCAGTCTTGCTGACGTTCACTGTTCTTACACCAGTATGATCACAGCCCTTCCCAGCCATTGGAAAAGGTCCATGTGTTAGACCTAAGAGTGTCTCAGGCCTGGCTTTGGTGTAAGATCCCAGGAAGTCACTGTGTACAATATGGTCTTCAGAATGGAAGTCCTTGAGTTGCAAACGTGTCTATCTGCTAAGTCCAAACCTCCATGGGCACTATGGCTTCTTTGGTTCCAACAGAAGGCAGCAGGCTTTCTTCAGAAAGGAAATAAAAGGGAAATTGCACCAAGAACCCACGGATCTTTTTTAGTTCTTCCTCAGCTCTAATGGGATCTTCCCTTGCTAAGATAGGCTTGGTTATAAAGTCTCTCAGTTGCATTAAATTGTGTACTTCGTCATTAGGAAGGCACCGGAACACCTGATTAAAACACAAATTGAAAATTGAGTGATTTGTTTAAAAGAGAGCACGTACTCTTTATGATAAATACTCATTCCAACAGGCAAAAGCTTTATTTTATGAAATACATTAGTGTTTTATGTTAAGGCTTAAGAGTTGGTGCTCTTATTTACCACAAAGCAACAGCTATATTTGCTTCCATTAAAAAGAAATCATAGCGAGGTTCTTTTAGCTCATCTGCACAGGTTACTAACTGCAGCATGAATTAGCACGAAGGTTAATTCTTTTTTGGATATTAATCACCCCTAAATTTCGCTGGAGGTTCTGGTCTAGAGGGAAGTTGCAGTAGTATATTTCCCCTGGCTTTCTGATTTTGAAAGATGCTCATATAGGCACCTTTACTTAATGCTATCAATTGTCGACACTTTGCCCATTGAAAATAAGCTTCAGACATCATAATACCTCATTGCTGCATATGTCAGCGTGTGTTTCTTAAGAATAAGGACATATGTCTATACAATCACAATTCCATTCTCCCACCTAAGCAAATTAATTCCACAATATCATTTAAGATAGGGTTCATATCTGAATTCATCCAATTATTCCCCAAATGTCTTTTACCACTATCCCTTTGCCTCCAATTCAGGACCCAGATAAGACATACAATGCATTTGTAAAATTATATTTCAAAAGACTCTATGCACATGGACTATTTGATCATGGCTTTGAGTCCTCAATATGAAAAGAGCAATATAGATAATTATCATGTGTGATTAAGAAAGATGAAAGCTCCTTGCTGGAAGTGACTCAGAGTCACGAGGAAGAAGGTAGTCTCACTCAGCTTCCTGTAGGTAGTCAACAGATCTCAGCTTCAGTATTTTCCATCATTGGAAGTTGGTTACTTCATTAGGTAACCTGTTCTACTATCTACTTACCTCTTGAACAGTCCTTATAATAACAATGGTGAGAACTCACCAGGAGATATATTTGCTATGAATCAAATGAAGCTGGGTTTAAGACACTTTTCTAAAATTACAGCACTCCAGCAAAGGACATGTCTTGTTACTTTGAAACTTTATCAAAAGGATAGATACTATTTTATATGCATTACATGTTGAATACATTTAATAGATTCTTTTTTTTATCCTTGTAACCAGTCTGATGAACATCCTTTCAATTTAGGAGGAAAGGAAGTCTCAGAAAGCCAAGTCCCTGTACACAGTTATATCACCAGCCACTGGGGGAACTGGGCTGAACTTAGGTCTGATCATTTTGGATCCCTTGTCTTTGTCACTAAACTCATTCAAAGCTAAGGATGCATATGATGAGACTCCCGGATCAGGTGAGAGGGCGGATGTCACTAAATCCTCTTCCAGACTGTAATTCATGATGCCTTTCAACTTTGCTTTTCAATGTCTGCGAAGGGGCATTCTTTTATGCTCATTAAGAATATTCACTATCAACAAAATGCAGAAATAATGATGGCTTTTTGTGATAAGATTTAATGAAGAGAGAGAGAGAGAGAGAGAGAGAAGAAATTGGAAAACCTTACCTTATCATAAATTGTAGCATTTCGAGCTGCTGTTGAGACCCACACCTCCTTGAAGAATTTGTCACTCACTGGATCCTGAATGTCCTCACTTGGGTCAGAAATATAGCCAAGGACAACTCTGAAATATAAGTAACCTCCAAGTTGAGTAACTGAGACAAAGAAGTTTGCTGACCATGTTATTTCTAATGATAACAGCAATTCATGCACTCAACCATAGGAGTCAAAGGGGTTTTTTTTGGGGGGAGGATGGGGATCAAAGAAACCATTAAAACTAAAACTAAATATATATTCCATCTATCTATCAATCTATCTACCTACTATCTATATGTCTGTCTATTTATCTATATTCTAGCACTCAAACATGTGCCAGATCCCTTTCCAAGGACTGCAAGGACTTTGTGAAAAAACAATTGTTCTTATATTCGTTTTGTAGATAAAGGAATCAAAGCATAGAGAGTTAAAAAAAAAAAACAAAAACGTGTTTGAAGTCATACAGACCTCAAGTGATAAGTGTTAGAGTTGCGACTCCAACCAGGGCCAACTGTCTCCAAAACCTGTGCTTTTAAACATGCCATGGCCTTCTTTCCTTCCGTCTTTCCCTCCTTCCCTTCCTTCTTTGCCTCACCCCCTTTCTTCTCTTCCCTTCCTTTGGGCCAAACACTATGCTGAACTCTTGGATACAGAAATAAATAAGAAGAATGTGCAATTCCTTGGGTAGTTAAATTTGGTAAGTGAGACCAAAAGTGAAGAAAAAAACCACCCAAAAAGTAATGAATTATAATTGTCAGACATAACAGAGTATGCTTTAAGAAAATGAAATTGGTGTGGTCAGGGAGATTTTGCTTTTCCCCCACCTGCTTACCTAATTCTCCCTACCATCATTTTAAGATTCAATACAAGGTCAGCTCTACAAAGCTTTCTTTTCCCTCAGATACTGGGGATTGGAACCAGGGTTTGTGTGTACTAGATAAGAACTCTACTACTTGAGCCACCCTACCACACCAGCTAGATAAAATTGTTTATAACTCTCCCTTCTCCTATCTTCCAGTTAATCCAGGGAAATTTTAACATTCTTCCATTCTTCCCAGCTGTGCTTCATATATGCTTTGTTTTGTTGGTGGTATTGGGATTTTGAATTCAGGGCTTCACACTTGCTACACAGGTACTTCACTGCTTGAGCCATGCCTCCAGCCCTTTTGCTTTGGTTATTTTGGAGATAAGGTCTTGCTTTTTGCCCAGGCCAGTCTGGACCTTGATCCTCTTATTTTAACAAGTTTCCTGCCTTCACTGGGATGACAGGGATGCACCACCACAGCCAGCTTTCTCCCATTGAAATGTGGTCTCATGAAGTTTTTTTTTGCCAGGGGTTGTCCTGGAACTGCTATCCTCCTGATCTCAGCCTCCCAAGTAGCTAGGATTACAGGTGTGAGCCACTGGTGCCTGGCTTATGCTTTGTTTTTCATCAGAGCACTCACAATATTTTATGTACTCTCTTTTTAACAGGCTCACTTTCCACTACTGGAATGTAATTTCTTTGAGAAACCACAACCTGGCTACTCTCATATCCCTAGAGTACCTGGCATAAAAGAAACCACATACTAGATGTTGACTGACTTCATCATATATAAACAGGAGGCTAGAAATAGTAAGAAACCATCAAGCAAGTGAGACAAGTTTTAGAAATCATATTTGAGAATCATAATAACTCTTGTTCTTAAAGAGGGCTCTAGAATTAAAAAGCACTTCCATTTTTATCCTGTGAAGTAGAATGGGGAAGATGATTCCCATTTTGTAGATAGGAAACTAAAGTTTGGAAATATACTAGTAATTAAGGTAAAATGAGACCAAAGCCTTTTCTCACAGGACTTGTAGGTTCAAAAAAGATCAGAAAGGCTTGTACTACTGGAAAGAGCAATGGGAAAACAGGCCATATAAAGACTTTGGGTGTTACACTGAGCGAGATGGAGACTCCCTGTAGACAGCAGACACAGGAGTAACAGCATCTGACTTACATGTCAACATAGTTGCTGGATTTAAAGTAGACTGTGGGGGGCAAGGGATAAAACAGGGAGGCTAGTTAGGAGCCATGGCAGTAAGAGAGAGTGGCTCTAGTCTGGGTGGTACTGAAGGCGAAGATAGAGCCAACTGATTTTACTGAGTGGAAAGGATCTGAGATAAAAATGGGACATCAAGGATGACTAACAGATTACTGTCCTGATCAACTAGAAGAATGTTGTGCCATTGGCTAATGGAGATTTCTGTGGGTACACCCAGTGTGTGGGAGAAGACCAGGAATTCAATTTGAGCCTTCTGAGTTATCTATTAAATATGCAAGTGGCAATGCTGAGTAGGCAGTGGGATAAACTGATCTGGAGTTTACTACAGAAAGCTTGGCTAGAGATAGAAATCTGAGAATTGCCCTCATCTTTGTGCTTATAAAATCATATACTTTTTACTGAGTTCACCAGAGGAGTGAATGTAAACAAAGACAAGGACCTAGGTAGGGTAGCTCAATGATAGGGAGAGGAACAACCAGCAAGGCTGGAGGACAGCCAGAGGATGGGGTGTCCTGCAGTCCATGGAGATAAAAACTCACCAATGGGTTAACTAATATGGACATCATTAGGCTTTATCCTCTATTTATTTATTATTTAAATAAATGTAGATTTACATCATCAGTTTTATTGTCTGAAGAGTTTTCTGGCATGTGAAATTTATGTCACCAATTATTTTATTATGGATATTTGTGTGGTTTCTAATTTTTCATTTTTTTGAACAATGCTACAATGAACATAATCTATTCATCAGATATAATATTTGTGAATTTCTGTGGTTATTTCATTAGGAGAAATTCTAGAATTAAAATTTCTGAGTCAAAGAATAAGCAACATTACTCCAGGAAAGGCTGTACCAACCCAATGCCCTTCACTCTGCATTTCTTTCCAGTTGCCTCCAAAGTTATTAACTTGTGAAAAAACTCAATTTTATAGGGATTAAAGGAAACTCATTTTAGTTTTAGTCTTCACTTTTTCTACTATATAAAAATTCTTTGAAAGAAATGGAGCTGGTACCATAGGCTCAGTGGGATTCATGACTTTTATAACCTCAACACTTCCATTTCCACTTCAAAAAATACCTCCTTCAGACAGTATGGGAATAATTTAAAAATAAAGATTTAAGGGTTGCTGTTTGCACCTAGATGCTGGCTATTAACTGAAACTCAAAGCAAAATGTTACTGCATCAAATGTGAAGCAGAGTGCATTATGACAAAAAGTCAATTATGATAGTAGTTTTAATCTGGGCCAGGTCTAAGGAGCTGAAAACATAACTGAGAGTATTTCTGTCATGTTTCTTTTAAAATAAAACAACAGGCAAGGCAATGTACCCACCAAGTTATCAGTAAAGGGTGTGTTTGTAGGAAAACTATGTAAATAAGTCTATAAGGGAAATATTTTGCAATGAATTATTTTCCTTGTCAGTTTTTTAATTGTGAGAAAATTACATTAAAATGCACAGTAAAAATAACATGAAGTACTCTTTTTTGGGGGCACAGAACTAGGGTTTGAACTCATGACCTTATGCCTGCCACTCCTCCAGCCCAAACACTACTTTGATTTTATGCTGATGTGTATTTAGGATTTAACTGTAAAAAGTAGGAAGGTAGAAAAACTGCAGAAAGTTATTTCTGTTCTTTCCATTCCTCATGTCTATCACTTTAAATGGTCCTGAGCTCTACTTGGGTGGGTAACTGTTTCTGTTGAGTGATGGTTTTATCAGTAAAGTTTGGATAATTTTCTAGGACTTAATGAACTGTTCAGCTCACAGTTGTGACATTCAGTGCAGTACTCTGATGGTTGACTCTGTCTGTATTTAGAGTTGATTTCACGTTGAAATGTGTCTCTCGATTTCTATTCAAAAATAGCCCAGATGGAAAATGGATTGAAGCTGCATTTTTTAAAGTGAGAAAATGGCTGTGCTCTAGGCCACAATATTTATCTTTGAGAACATTTCCTAATAAAGAAAGGCTAAAATTGACATGAGGTTTCTGTGGTGCTTTGTCATTGGATAAAGCAAAAATAATTGTTCAAGCACAATTGCCTTTTTAAGACAGTGTGAAAATTGCCAGGAAAAATGAAAGTACCTAGAAATACACTTCTCATAAAATGCAAAGGATCAGCATAAAAGAAAAAAACGAGTGATTTACTGGCCATAATGAAAAGTCTAAAGGCTTACTGAAGAACAAAAGAATTGAATAAATTGAAGCCCGTACATTGTTTTTTGGTTGGATGACTCAATATTGGAAAGGTAGCAATTCTTTTTATATTGATCTAGAAATCTGCCACAATCCCAATTTTTAAAAAAACTAATAAGGATGTGACAGAACTTGAGTAAATAATTCTAAGGTTCAAGTTCAAGAATGAATACTTAAAAATTGTCAAAATTATTAAGAAAAGAAACACTAATTTGAGGAACCAGTATGGCAAAAATAGTAATGAACTGCACAGCCGCAGTAGTGAAAGGGGTACCATGATGGCAGGCAAGTGAACAGACTTTTAATATCATTTAATAGAGCGAGGGAAAGTTGAAATACACGGCAATTCCATATATCATAAAGAGGCACTGACGCTTAAACAGGGAGGGTACTGTCACACATGATAAAACTCTGGGTCACTTGGTTCACTGGGGAGAAAAGTTAAAGCCCCTGCCTTGTTTCTTACATGAAAATAAACCTCCCTCCTGGGCATGGTGGTACATGCCTGCAATCCCAGCATTTAGGAGGTTGAGTCAGGTCCATGAATTCTATGGCAGCCTGAGCTACATAGGAGATGCTGCCTCAAAAAACAAACAAACAAAAAACTGCCCATGTTATAAGAAAAAGGTAAACTCAAACAGATACTAGAAAAACCATGAGTAAATGTTTGATCTTGGGCTGAAGAAACTATTATAAGGATATAAGAAAAGGGGAATATTTGATACATTTGTTTAATAAGACTTGAGAAGTTCTCCTCCAAAACTCTATTAAATAGGATTAAAAGGCAATTGACCAACCATATTTGTAGCATATTCAACAAAGGAATTAACATCATATGTAAAGTATTCATAGGTCATTAAAAGATAGTAAAACAGATAGGCACTTGTGGCTCATGCCCGCAATCCTAGCTACTCAGGAAGCAGAGATTAGGAGGATCACAGTTCAAAGCCAGCCAGAGGAAAATAGTTCATGAGACCCTATCTTGAAAAAATCCATCACAAAAAAGGGCTCATGGAGTGGCTCAAGGTGTAGGCCCTGAGTTCAAACCCTAATACCACACACACACACACACACACACACACACACACACACACAAAGACAGTAAAACATTCCAAAAAATGGGCAAAGGTCATGAACAGACCAGGTAATTTGCAAAAGAACAATTATTCATGACTAAAAACCACATTTTTATAAAACCAAAAAAAATGCAGATTACAATAATTCCCACTTGAAATCCAACAAATTGGCAAAGATTAACTAAGATAATGGAACTCAGTAAAAATAGAAGGAATAAAGATGGCTAGTTATAAAACAAGAAGTAAGAGGGAAAGGATTATGGAAACAAGAAGCAAACAAGATTGTCCCTAAGAACATAAGCATTTTTTATATTGGCCAAAAATCTACCAAACAGTAAGGTATTCATCTAAGGAAATATAGTACATACATACAATGCAGTATGATGCAGCCATTGGAATGTTGTACAAGAAGGGCACCTGCCTGTAATCCTAGCTATTCAGTAGGCAGAGACAGGAGGATCACAGTTCAAGGCCAGCCCAGGCAAAAGTTAGTGAGAGGAGATGATCAGCCTTGATTCCAACAATGCTTGGAAGCCTTTACTTTCTAACGTTCATCTCCCTCTTTCCCTTTTTGTTTTGTTTTATAGAAAAGGTAATGGATCGCCTACAGTGATGAAGTACAGAATGAGCTCCTAGGGGATGATGGGAATTCCTCAGAGAACCAGAGGGCACATCTGCTTGATAATATAGAGAGGCTGGAAAGGTCATCTCAGAGGCTAGAGGCTGGATACCAAATAGCAGTGGAAACCAAGGCAGAGATTCCAAGATGGCGGCTAGAGGGAGGAAGCAGAAAGTGTGCCTCCTAAAGTAAAATCTTGGAGAGATGCTGGAGATACACCTTACAGGAAAAACCACCGAGAAGAGGCAAAACTTTGACTCCTCTACACCTCCAGCCTGCACATAGCATCTCCACTTCACATTAAACAGAAAAACCAGGAGGGTCCCCGGGCTGCCAGATGCCCACGCCCAGACAGCTTGGGAAGACAAGGACAAGGTGAGCTAAGCGGTACGTGGTACCCCCACAGACAACCCTGGGCCAGATCAGCATAGCCCCCTGGACAGACCGACCTCCACCCAGGGAAAAAAAGAGAAAAAAACAAACTGAAATAAACAACAACAATAAAAAAGACACATAGCAAAGAGGGCGGGCACCCTGAGTGCTGAAGGGGGGGAGGGGAATCCCTCTGGGAACTGTAAACACACACGGCCTGAGAAGGCAGGAGCAGCAGCACATGCCCAGCAATCAGGAGCAGGAAAGCTTGTAAAAGCGTGGTGGGAGGAAAACTCCACAGGAGAGGGGGGAAGATCCACTTCCCATGTGAACTGTAAATAAACATGCAGGCCTGAGAAAGTGGGTGCAGTGTCACCTCCCCCAGTGTGCTTGGAAAGGGGAAAGCTTGTATCAGAGGCTCCCACACAGGAGAACTCAGAACAAACAAAGCCTGTGGGGCCAGGTGAGTGTTAAGCTCACCCCAGAGATCTGCATAAATAACGCCTCCAGGCACAGCAGGCTGATAGCCATTCACAGACCTGTCTCCAGACTTTTTTTTTCTCTCTCCCTACCTTTGATGAGAAAACAACCAAACTACACCTGCATGCTGAAAAACTTACTGAAACTGTATTGCACTTGAACTTGAGACACTTTGTGGGTTTTTTTTTTTTTGTTTTGTTTTGTGTTTTGTTTTAGCTTTTTTCCCCTTTGATGAGACAATGAGAGAACTACTTCTGAGGCACCATCTCCAGGAATGGAGGCTGAGGAACCAACATCAAAATTATTAAGACTGAAACTTTGTTGCATTTGAACTTGGAGATTTTTTTTCCATTTATTTATTTATTTAATTTATTTTATTTTTTATTTTCAATCCTCTCTCTGTCTCTCTAATGCCTGTTCAGCTTACTGTTGATTAGTACACTATCGCTCCCTGTTTATATCTTTGAAACTTTTGTTTGTTTGGTTGGTTTTTTTTTCTACTTGTTTATTTGTTTTTCCCTTTTTCTTTAACTTCTTTGCTTTCCCTCTCCTCTCACCCTTCCATTCTAAATATCTCCATTGTTATTATTACAAGCTAGAAAATACTTACTTACACACAGTACAGGGACAATACCAACACCAAGGGCAATGACAGGAAGACAGAAAAAACAGGGAAACCAGTTTCCCCACAGCAAAAAATTAGTACAGGAACCAGAGGGAAATGAAGAAAACAGATATTCAGATCCAGACTCCAACAAAATGAAGATAAACTATGCCAAAGAACCCAATGAAACCACAAGACCAATCTAAAAGAAGAAATACTACAGGTAATCAATGAGAATTTTATAGAGATGATACTGAATATGGTCAACCAAAATGTACAGGAGACACTCAAGAACTTCCAAGACAACAAAAATAGAGAATTTGAAAAAGCACAAGAAGAAATAAAAGAAACCATAGAAGCACTGTATAAACACGAAAGTGAAACAAAGAACATGATAAATAAAGAAATAAATGAACTCAGGACAAAAATAGACAACATTAAAGAGGAAATGGCCCAGTATATGGAAAACCTCAGAAAAAAGAACGAAACAGAATTGAAAAACAAAATGGAAGGCCAATCCAGCAGAACAGAACAAACAGAAGACAGAATCTCAGAACTCAAAGATGAAATGATAATTAAAGGAAAAACAGAAGAACTATTAATTAAACAACTCAAGACCTGTGAAAAGAAAAGGCAAGAACTCACCAACTCCATCAAAAGACCAAACCTGAGAATCATGGGCATTGAAGAAGGAGAAGAGGTACAAGCAAAGGGAATGTGTAATATATTCGACAAAATAATTACAGAAAATTTCCCGAATCTAGAGAAATCTATTCCCATACAGATGCATTTCTATACACTAATAATGAACAAACTGAAAAAGAATATATGAAAACAATTCCATTTACAATAGCCTCAAAAAAAATCAAATACCTAGGTGTAAACCTAACAATGGATGTGAACGACCTCTACAAGGAAAACTATAAACTTCTGAAGAAAGAGATTGAGGAAGACTATAGAAAGTGGAGAGATCTCCCATGCTCATGGATTGGTAGAATCAACATAGTAAAAATGTCTATACTCCCAAAAGTAATCTACATGTTTAATGCAATTCCCATCAAAATTCCAATGACATTCATTAAAGACATTGAAAAATATACCGTGAAATTTGTATGGAAACACAAGAGGCCACGAATAGCCAAGGCAATACTCAGTCAAAAGAACAATGCTGGAGATATCACGATACCCAACTTCAAATTATATTATTCATATTACGTATGTTATATATCAAACATTAAAATTGTTAACACACTAGCTAGGATGTGGAGAGAAGGGATCCCTTACACCATGTTAGTAAGAATGTAAAGTGGTACAGCCATATGGAAAACCATACGGAGGTCCACAAAAAATTAAAATGCAAACTTCCCCATGATCCAGCAATCCCACTACTGGGCATGGCCAAAGGAAACAAAACCCACATGTCAAAGACACATCTGCGCTCCTATTTTCACTATACTACTATTCATAGTAGCCAAAACATGCAGCAACCTAAGTGATGAGTGGATAAAGAAAGTGTGGTACATTTACTTACTGAAAAACTATTCAGCCACAAAGAGGATGAAATGTTCATGACAGCATGGAAGTAACTGTTGCTATGAGTTATGTGAAGAAGACAGGCACAGGAAGAAAAGCACTACCTGATCTCACTCATGCAGGAATGTATAAAAGGCAGTCTCATAGATGAGAGCAGAATGGTGGCCACCAGTGCTGGCGAGAGTTGGGGCAAAGGAGGGATGAAGGAAGGCTGGTGAGTAGTTACTAAGGTTTAGTTGGGTGGGAAAATTTTCTAGTGTCCTATTGCACAGTAGGGGGGGGGCTACAGAAAGTGATGAAATACTATGTTTCAAAGAAGCTAGTAGAAGGAATTTTGAATGTTTTCATCACAAAGAAATGTTGAATGTTTGAGTAGGTACATATGCTTATCCTGATTTGAACATTATACAGTGAGAAGATACAGCGTGACATCACATGGTACCTTGGAAATATGTGTAATTTGTGTGTCAGTTGTAAAATAAAATTTAAAAATTGTTAGCACTGGATGGTGGTATTACAGATGAATTGTTCTTTTTTTTTTTGTATTGGCCAAATTTCTACAACAAAAGAGTTACAAATCAGAATTCTCTCCTTCTATAAGTAGTATAGATTTAAAGAGTAGAAAGAAGGCTGCCACTTTAAAGAGAATATGTAAGTCCTTCTAGAACTGAAAAGAACTATTTGCTTCCTTATATGTAGGCAGTCATGGGTTGATTAGCAGGGTCATAATTTAAAATTCTCCCCTGTTAAACAAAACAAACTAACATTAGCAGTTCATTGAAACACCAATGGTTTGAAACCAAAAATCGTATGTTCTCCCTCATATGTGGACATTAGATCAAGGGCAAACACAACAAGGGGATTGGACTATGAGCACATGATAAAAGCGAGAGCACACAAGGAAGGGGTGAGGATAGGTAAGACACCTAAAAAACTAGCTAGCATTTGTTGCCCTTAACGCAGAGAAACTAAAGCAGATACCTTAAAGCAACTGAGGCCAATAGGAAAAGGGGAACAGGTACTAGAGAAAAGGTTAGATCAAAAAGAATTAACCTAGAAGGTAACACCCACACACAGGAAATCAATGTGAGTCAATGCCCTGTATAGCTATCCTTATCTCAACCAGCAAAAACCCTTGTTCCTTCCTATTATTGCTTATATTCTCTCTACAACAAAATTAGAGATAAGGGCAAAATAGTTTCTGCTGGGTATTGAGGGGGTGGGGGGGGAGGGAGGGGGCGGAGTGGGTGGTAAGGGAGGGGGTGGGGGCAGGGGGGAGAAATGAACCAAGCCTTGTATGCACATATGAATAATAAAAGAAAAATGAAAAAAAAAAAAAAGAAAAAATTCTTACTTAGCAAGACAATGAGTAACAGAGGCACTAAGTGCAGCAATAAAAGCTGTCAGAAGATATTGACAGACACACAGATTTGGGGAGATGGCTTTGCAGAGCTCTTTGAATAAAGATTACAGAATGAATGTCTCTGGAATGGAAGCTTCTCTTGGTCTGGAAAGCTAGGTTGGGACTGGTAAGAACGAGGGAAATGGGTGCCGTCTCTGCAGGGTTGGATGTGCTCAGTAATGTGCCTCTCTGCTGCAAGTGATCCAGTTTCCAAACAAGACCATTAATACAAGATTAAAACAACCGTGTGACAGTGCAGTGACCTTCCCCAAGCAACACAAAGCATAGCCTTAGCTCTGTGAGGGGCACTTGCTGTATCTCACTGTAGTGCCGCAGTCAAGGCGCCATGGCCAGGATAGGTCTAGAGTCATACAGGATAGAACTAGAGTCGTCATACAGGATAGGTCTAGAGTCACACAAGATAGGTCTAGAGTCATACAGGATAGGTCTAGAGTCAGAACACTACTTCCTGACCAGGCCTGAGGTGGGAGAGTGATCAGGGTGTTGCACAGACAGGGGGAAAAGCAGTATGTCTCTATGGATTTTACTTCTTCCTTGCTTATTTCTGAGGCAAGAAGTCATCAGACAGTACTGAGCAGAGGAGTGACATGATCTGGAAGGTTCTAGAAGGATCACTGCAGACAAGAATGACTTCAGGAGCTGGGGGCAGGGAGAACCCAGCCTTCTGGGATCCTCAGCAGCCCCTGCTTCCTGGCCCGGCGTTCCCTCTGCCTGACTACGCGTTTGTTCAAATCGCCATCCTCTTGTTTGGGATTACAGATTTGTTCAAAACACACAGCCTCTTGCTTGCGATCGGGATCGTTCATATCTGGAGTCATCTTAAACTTGAGCATGAGGTTTCCTCATTTAAATCTGACATCAGCAGTCACTGGCATAACCTTATACTAATTCACACTATATCCCTGTATTACTGAACCATTCTGATTTTTACAAATGAACTTTATAAACTTAAATAGGTCCTAGATGGTTTGAACTGGCCTGGCTCTAAATCAATTAATATATTTAAAATGTTAGTTTGTTCTATAACACATAAAAACAATAGCGCACTGGGCTGGCAGAGTGGCTCAAGTGGTAGAGCACCTGCCTTGCAAGTGTGAAGCCCTGAGTTCAAGGCCCTTGTACTACAAAAAAAAAAAAAACAAACTAGAGTATTAAAACAAAAAATGTTTGTGTACTTTGTAGTCATTTTGCACACTAACGTATACATTATTTACTGTGGGAAACACTGTTCTCGACAAGAATCTGGCATGGCAGGAGTGCTAAGGACAAGAGGTCACCCTGGGCGCCAGTGCCCCCGATCCCGAAGGCGAGAGAGGCAGATCTTTGGAGAGCTGACCTAAAGCACTGCAGCCGAAGTCCATGAGCAAAGCGGCCGGCCTCGTACTCTTTTCCATCCATCACGGCAGGCACTGTCTCCGTGTCCTGCACGATGACAGCCATTTCACTGTCACGTTTCCCCAGCAGGCTGCGGTCATTGATGTTGGCAGAGCCTGAAAGGAGAAGCAGTTAATGTGAGGGGCCTTCTCATGGCAGACACGGGTGGGTGTCCTCCACACTCAATTCCTCCTGCTAATAAAACCCTGATTTAGTTCAGATTATCTAGGGAAGATGCGTCTTAGGGAGGTGGGGCCTTCCCTATCCAAGTGGTGAATGTGCATCAGCCTCAGCCAGTCTCCAGAAGTTCGTTAGCTAGTCACTGGCTAAAGAATTGGCACTGGCATAGTTCTGGCCAATGGAGCATGAAGGAAAGTCTTCCAGGGGTTTCTGAGGAAGTTCTTCTTTGCATAAAAGAGCAGAAGGCATGGGTACTATCTTTTCCAGCCTTTGGATATTGTCTTGAAGTACTGCATGAGGTCATGATTCTGGGAACTGTTGCAGCCATTTTGCAACCACAAAGGAACAAACAGACAAGCTGAGGATGGAGAAGAGAAAGAGGAAAAACTCTGGTCTTTAGGTCACTAAGCTAGCCACACCAGATCTTTCTGGCCTTCTATTATATGAAATAATACATTTTCCTCATTGTTTTGCACACTTACTAAGTTTTCTCTCTGTGGCTCAAAGGACTCTGATACAACACAAGCACTTGAAGAAAAAGGCATGCTTACCAGCTTAGTACAGGAGATGGCTTTGCTTTAGGGTCAAGATTCAGGCTGAAGAGACTTTAACTCTTTTGAATGTTAAAGCCAAAGAGAACATTTCAGAGCTATCAGTCTAATCTCAAATGCAGCTTGCCACAGTTGCTGTGGATTTTCCCTTCTCTTGCCTCACTTGTGAAGTATGCCAACTGCTTCTATCAACTTCCCTCCATCCTATTTTTAAATCCAAATGAGCTGAGATGTTGACTTTCATGTGTGAAGGGCAAATCTTCATATTAGTTCAACCTGAGTTTTCTGCCTGTTCTCTGCTGCATATTCAGAAACCCCAGCACGTTTTCTGCATTAATAACTGCAAATCCATGGTTTTGAATCCTTGAGGTGTCCTACAAAGTACAGAAGGGGCTCCAGTGGCTTTTCCCCTCTTGTTCCTCTTGTCCTGGCTTCTGCAGAGCTGGAGTTGAGGGGTCAGACTGGGCTAGGTGCCCTGGCTGCCCTTCCTGACCAGGGCAGCTGGAGTGGTATGTGATAACAGCCCTGCATTACAGAAAGTTCCCCACAAGATTTAATTGCCCTGTGCCAGAATATTGTCACAGAGTTGATAACTATGGCCATGAACAGTCATGACCCCAGGTGACAGGAAAATATTGAGCACCCACCAGAAATTTGGGAGCGCTACTGGAGTGCTGTAAGGTGGAAATCTTAAAACATTCTGATCTGTAAGCAAGAAATCATCCTTTTATTCATACACTTACATTTTAATTAAGCTATAAAATTTGCAACCATATTTTTGGACTTCACAGTTGACCAGCACTAATTGGGCAAGTCATCTAATCCTTCTCAGCTTTAATTTGATCTTTCATGAAAGGAGATGATAAAATAGACCTTGTAGGGTTGTAAGAATTAAGTAAGACCTCGTGAGAGCCCTTGCTGTTCTACAGATGTTACCATTCCTGGCATTATTTTCAGGTATGTATTAGCCCTAGAATGTCTGTATCAGGACACAGTGCCCAAGGAAGGGGGAATTTGCTGGAATGCAGCATTTGTATCAAAACCTCCTCTCTGGTTTAATCTCTCCTCACTCTGGTGTGAGAGTTGTAGGGACCCTAAGAATAAAGTTCTCATAGTGCCACTTTGGGGTTTCATTCTCCACCTCCTACAGCAGCTGAATGGAGACATCCCTGCTCTGTTTACGGGCAGGAAAACTGGGATGGAAGCAAGCCTGGAAAACCTCCACATGCATACAATCTTACACTGAGCCCTAAACCCTCCCATCACACTGGGCCCCACATTCTCCAGTGTAGGGACGCAATTCTGGCATTCTGATCTGGAATTCTTAGAGACAGGGTTTGGTTCTTGTCTTTCACGAGCTGATCTGGAGTTGCTCAGAGCACTGACTCTCAATTATATCAGATAAATGAGTGGGTTACTGCGTAATGGGAAAAAAGGGATGAAAAACTTTTGGACGCACTTAGTAAACGTGATACAGATAATGGGATATTGGTGGATGTCGATGCGATCTCCAGTCGTGTTGGTAAGTATTCCTGTATTCTGAAAACCATATTAGAACAGCAGATACAGTATTTGGGCATGCTCTCATTTCTATATAACACCTGCAGAAGAAGAGACTAGGATGCACACGAACCGTTAGTGAGGGGTGCTTTCTAGAGAACACACAGGGACAATAGGGGAATTTTGACCTTTTACTTAATACATGTCCACAGAGTCCAACTGTTTACAGCAAATATGCATCATCTTCATGTATTACTTTTTATGGTAACTGCATGCCTTGTTTTTATCAGGCCCTTGCCTTCATCATTTAAAACCACTTAATCTTTAGAAAACGGTCTTATTCTGGGTCAGATGTTAGGAAACCTTGTAATTTTTGGAAATACAGAAAAACCACAAAGAGTTTATGAAAAAAATATAAGTGTACTTAAGCATCCCTGAATTCATCACCTAGGCTGGAAAGGCCATTAGCACATCCCAGAATCCCTCAGGCTGTTTCCCATGCATGCCCACCTCTCTCCAAGAGGGAGACTTGTGTTTCTCAGGTTCTGCCTGTTTTCCTAAACAAACAATGCTTTACTTAATTTATATAAATGAAATCAGATTGCAAATGATGTTATGAAATCTTTCATTTGGTATTATGTCTTTGGGATTTGTCTATATAACTTTAATGCATTTATTTTCCTTCAATAGAAACACCAGGGGTTTATTTATTTTTTCTACTATTGATGGATGTTCGGGGAGCCTCCAGACTTTGGTGTGCCACACAGTTCTGGGCTTCATAGTTGACTGTTTGTGTCTTGGCTTGCACGGTAAGAATTGATCTAGGCTCTGTGGACTGCTGAGATGTAGGGCGTGAGATTTTACTAGGTAAGACCCGAATATTTTCCACAAGTGGTTTCCAACTTGTGCTCCCTCCAGCTGTGGGTGGGACTCCCTATTGCTCCACAGCCTTGCCAATACTTAGATCGCCCAACTTTTTAATCTTTGCCAGTCTAGGTATTTCAAATATTGTTATTTGTGTGATTAGGTGAAAGAGCATAAATATGTTTTCACGTGTTTATGGGCCTAGGGCCTATGGATATGTTCTTCTGATGAAGTTCCTATACAATTCCCTTGTTCATTTTCCTTCAGTATTTGTCTTTTCTTATTGACTTGTAGGAGTTCTTTATGTGTTTTGAATATTAAGCATGTAGCACCTGTATTCTTTCAGTTTGTGGTTTATCTTCTTATTCTCTTTATAGTAGCTCTTAATGAATACAGTTCTGAATTTTAATGCAGTTGGCTTTACCTGTCTTTTCCTTTGTGGTTTGTGCTTTTTGTTGTATCTAGTTCAAGGCATTGTGGATCCTTTTGTGACAGGAAGAATAATATCCCCCAAGGATGTCTATGATCTGATGCCGAACTCCGTCAATATGCAGCATGGCAAAAGGGAATTAAGGCAGCACGTGGAATTAAGATTGCTGATCAGCTAACCCTAAAATCAGGGGATGGTTCTGGATTATTCAGGTGGGCCCATACAATTATAAGGGTCATTAGAACTGAAGAATAGTCACAAGGAGATGTGATTACAGAAGAATGGGTTGAGACTTTTGGGAATTTTCAAGATGTGACCTTCACAGCTTCAAAGATGGAGGAAGGGAAACAGGAGGCAAGGAATGCAGGTAACTTCTAGAAAACTTCTAGAAGGAATGAATTTTCCCCTAGAGTCTTTGGAAAGAAATGCAACAGTCCTGTTGACGCCCTGATTTTAGACCCACCGCAGACTTCAAGTCTACAGAAATATCACATTATAACTGGTGCTTTAAGCCACTAAGCTTGTGGCTGTTTGTCACAGCAGAATAGAAACTAACACACCAACTCTAACCTGTTTTAGTTTGTTTTAAAGGCAAACTGGTTCTTCTACTGAGCCCAAATGGGCTACCTTGTGGTCTCCACCCACTTGCATTCTCTCTGCCTGAAATCATCTCAGCTTGGCGTTCTTTACCTAGGAAGCTTTATCCAAAACACCAAACCTTCCAGTTCCTGGGCCCCAAACCATACCAACTAGATGAAAATTACTGGAAGCAGAATCCAGGCCTTGGTATATAGCTCTTTCCCTGTATCCATCGTCAATCTATCATTCTGCTTTTTGTTTGTTTGATCCATTGTGAAGTACTACGCCTACATGAGTAAGAACTCACCTAGACGATGCACGTATTTTAAAGCTTCCCAGGTAATTCCAATGCAGCCAGGGTTGGGAACCAAAGGACTAGATCTTTTTTAAATAAGTATGATCCCTCTTTACCAGGGAAGACTTTCAACTATAAACCCTATGTGCCACTCTCAAGCTTCCCTAAAAATACTAATTCTCATAGCTCCCTCATAGCTTTCCCACCCATCCACGTTGGCTGATCCAGCAGTATCCACGCTGGCATTTCTGGTGAGAAGGAGAAGAAACACCTGTCTCTCCTCTACTCATGAGCTCCGTGAAGGCCACAGCCCTCTGTTACGAATGTTTTACTCATGGTTTGCTTCTCCCTACAGGGCTTTGCAGTGGATTAGGAAGCATAAGAAATAACTGTTTCACTTAGCCAACAGGATGCACTTAAATTCTACTTAAAAGACAGCCTTGATTTGTTCAGGAGAGCAAGTAGATGTTATCTTAGTGAAGTGCTAAAGTTAAAAGCAGATGAAAAGACTGGATTTGGTCACAGATTTCATAACTAGAAGGGCTACCCAGGGCATCAGGTAATCAAACCTATATAAAAAAGATATTTATGAGAGAATAAATATTTCCTTGTGAGGAAAATATTAGGGTTAAAAACTAGTATAATCTTTCTTTTGTCAGTCACTCGATAATTCTGGCATAAGTTTGCATGTTAGAAAAATTAATTACAAGTTACTTCTGCTTTCTTTAAGCTCTTAAATAGTTACTTAACATTTGTAAAAAAAAAAAAATTTTTTTCCTGTGGTATTTGGGGTTTGATTTCTGTTTCTTGAGCGTGATAGCAGGAGCTTAGTTCCTCGAGTCATGCCATCAGCTCTTTTTGCTTTAGCTACTTTTTGGATAGGGTCTTGCTTTTGCCCTGAGGGGGGCTTCAAACCTAGAACATCCCAAATTCCACCTTCTGAGTGGCTGAGATTACAAATGTGAGCCACTATACTCAGCCTCTAAAATGTTCCTGAGGCAGGACAGCTAGGGTAAGGTGATAGAAAAATTAGGAAACATGTCAAAATAATAATAATAAGTGGGTCCAGGAGCTAAGGCAGACCAGAACTAAGGCTGAAAAATCACCGGAGCAGCAAGAAATTGATCAGCTTTGGAGAACGAACAGATCTGCATTCCTTCCATCACCCTCTCTGTCTCTCTTCGATGTTAAATGGGAGATATGCTGCCCCCAGGTGAGTGAGTCTAAGAATAGAAAGTGCCTGGTTTTTGTAAATCTGTGGCCAGGAAAAATACCTAAAACAAGACCACAAAGAGAAGATACCTTTTGATTGTGATGCCATCACAGACCCTTGTCTCCATGCTTGGGTGATGGTAACAAGACAGGATAACTGGCAAGCTGCTATGTGACCGGACACCCAGGTGACCACTGGAAAACCCCAGCCTACTTAGGGGATATAAATCCCTTGGGAGGAAGACTGCCCATTGAGCCTTAGCTTATTCTTCCTTTTCCTTCTCTCCCTGCTGTGTGTTCCTCCACTAAATAAATCTCTGATGGCCTGCTACCTTGCCTGCCTCCTCTGTGGGTTGTTTTAAATTCATTTCATCATTACCCCAAGTTCCTGGATTTTCGGTGGAGGATTGCAAAACTGAGTAGAGTTCCCTTCTTCTCCTGGGAAAATCTCCTCTTTTCCAAATACCTTCCCAGTGACTTTCTCAAGACACTTCTCAAACTGTTCTGAGGACTTTTAAACATTGTTTCCTGTGTTATAAACTTAAACAGGGCTGACATGTTAGAGAAATCACAACAAACCTGTTTTCTTTTTTTTCCACTGTGATAAAATGAACAAAAGAACCGGGGAGAATCTCCTGGGGAGAAATCTGTTCTTTAAGGTGCAATGCCCTTAGGAAAGGATAAAAAAGAAATGCAGTCTCCAGGGACTGGCAAGCCCTCTTCACAGTCTCAGGCCTTCTTGCATCTTTAGTTTCAAAAGAGTTGATAAGAATTCTGTGCAAAACAGATCAATTATTTGCAGCCTAAATAAACTATAGCCTTCAAGGACTCGGAGACCTTTCTGGAAAACAAGCCAATTAAAAAACTCAACAAACTTGTTAGCTCTGTGAGTGAACACTGCTTTGCATTTACACTTTATGTAAAGTAAAGGGGGCTGAAAGTCAAACCGACCTTTCAAAGGAAAATATTTACATCTGCCAGTTTTTACTTCAAGAGTTCTGAAATCTTGCAAAAGAGATCAACTGAATTTTACTATGTTTATGTTTACCATTTCAGCAAACATCAATATTCCTCTCTTCCTGTTGCAATTGCCAAAATTAATATAAAAATATTCTGGGGATGGCTTTTGAAGAAAAGGCCAGAACAGCTTGGGGAAAAGAAGAGAAACATTGTGTGTTGATGGAATAACAAATCTCTAAAGAGCAGTGAATGGAAAAAAGAAAAGATGATTTTCTTAAATGCCCTGCATAAATAGTAAAAGCATCAATCTCTCCAGTGCTTTTTCCATACTCGTGTGTGTGTGTGTGTGTGTGTGTGTGTGTGTGTGTGTGTGTATACATACACTGTGGTCTACACATTTTCTGGCTTCAGAACTACTTTTCCTTTCTTTTCAAATCAAACTCCAGACAAGACAATACCATTACTTCTAGATACAAGATTTTCTTTTCTCAGTGGAGGACAGAGATGGAAAAGGCATATTAACTGCCAAAAAATTTTATAACACTTATGACATTTAGTTTCTTAAAGAATAGGGAATTTTCTTATTGCAGCTGAGAAATGACATTTTATTTAAAACAGATGAGCAGAATTCCCCATAGTAGGCTACATCATATCTCCCAGCAACATGCCTTTGCCCTCATCAACTCAGTTATCTGACTGGTTATTAATTCTCTCTCTCTCATCCTGGTCTTCCAGTGTTAATGTAACACACTATTAAAAGGCAAAACAATTCAATGATGTTTGAATAAAGCTTTCAGTGTGTATAAAATTGGGATGAAGCCAAACATCTACCTTTCTGGCCAAGTAGCTTTGATCTGAGTAGAATGTATAACTGGTGCCTCTCTCCTGAGTCAGCAGAAAAAGGCCTTTGTAGAAATTCACTGTGTATCCTTGATAGGAAAAGACTGTTGACCTTAGCATAGGCCTACATCACATCATTAATACACAACCCCCTCACACACCAACAAAGCTGGTCAGCTCCACCCTGATTAGACACCCAAAACACAGACATCAGAAAAATAACAGCAAGCATATCGGCAGCAATATTTTAATATCCACCTGACTTTGACATACCTTCCGGCTTATGGTAATGGTTACACAGATGTGGTGTAAACACATACAAATTACCATGAAGTGTTCTTTCATGATACACTTTCTCTGCCCACTTTGCTCCCTCCAACCTCAGAAATCTAGAAACTTGGACTCAAAATAAAAATAAGGGAATAATGAAGGTAATGAGATCAGGAAGGTTATTAAATTACTGGGTTAAACCACTGCCTTGAATACTGTAATTTGAACTGCATCTCTGATTCTTTATAGATTTTAGAAAGGATGCAAGAGAAAGTGACCGTGCAGAAATGTTTTAGATGTTATATATTATATTACTGTATTTCTCTCAACTGCACAGGAAGTACAAGAAAAGCAGTACGAAAGAGTGAGGCATGGGATAAGCCAACTGGCTAGGACATACTTACCAATAATGACAGTGTTATCATCAGCAATTAGCAGCTTGCTGTGGACATAGATAAGTTCAGTGACTAGATTTCCTTCTAGCTCTGCGTGTGTTCTAAGACCACAGAATGAAATGTAGTTTATCCACTGATTACCAACTGTAAATTAAAAAAGAGATTACTAAAATTAATATTGTAAGAGGTGCTTAAACTGCTTTTGCTGCAAGGCACTGACTCCTTAATTGGGCACATGAATTAACTAAACACATGAGAAAAGCTTGGCACCCCATCTCCATTTTGTACCTGTTGTCCTTTGTTCTGAGCTATTCTCTCCTGCAGCCACCTTGAAATCAAGAAAGGACGGGAAAGTTGGCAGAGTGACTCAAGTGATAGAGTGCCTGCCTATCAAGCGTGAGGCCCTGAGTTCAAACCCCATACAGCCAAAAAAAAAAAGGGACCAGGAATGATTGATAACATCTTTATGACAAGGGACTGAAACTTCCTGTAAGGAATAGTGAAGACTTGCAGGACAGACCACTCTCCAAATGAGGACAATTACCTATAATGATGAAGATGCACCCTGGAGCAGGAGTAATCATCTCATGGGAACCAGATTGCTCCCCTCAAGTGATAACAGTGATAAAAACTTCTCTAGAATCTCTGTAGGAACCCTCAGACTGAGATAATGGTCAACCAGAACACACCTGGGACTGGGACTGGGACTGTTTAACTATGCATACCTTTGGCCCCTGCCCCCAGTTCTTTTGTCTACTTAAACCTATAGCTCATGTCTGTACCCCGAAGATGGCTGAAGATGAGCTGAGTGCTTACTATGTCTCTTCCCACAGCGTGTCCCCAGTCATGTAATAAATCTCTTTCCTCTGCCTATGCCATGCCTCTTTATTTGGCATATAGAGGTGCAGTGGCTGGACCTGGCATGTGGAATCCCAGGAGTTTGGGCCTTGGGTTCAATATGACTATGTTTAACAAAGTCACATTAAACTTTATTGTTTTTCAAAACAAACTTAAACAGGCTGCTTAGAACACACTATAATATAATATACTACACACACACACACACACATACACACACATTTCAGAATTCACCCAGGATCTTTTTTCACTATGTGGGGAGTTTTATATTGTTGGATGGCTGTACATTAAAAAAATCATATTGGAATGTTTTCTGTCTTCCTACTCCTGAGGCAGTCCAAAAATTGTATTCAGATATGAATTAAAAAAATTTTATTTTCATGATTTAACCACCAGTGGAAAGTGATGATTAAAGCTGAAGCAGAACAGATAACCCAAGACATCAATGTGACTTCAGCTTCCATCTCAGTTGACTGGGTTGCAGTTCAAGTCAAAGACAGGGTATGTGCTGAAGCCACCTGATGTCACACAGTGTAAGCACATTCAACAGCAGTTACATTTGACTGCTGTTGGGTAAGTAAAAACACTGGTAATTTAAAGACCCTTCCCCTTTTAGATCATCAAAATGAGGAAATGAAGGACCCTTACTACATTTGACTTACGGGGATTTTCTGCAGAGCAAGAGGTACCAGGTTTGTACCTTAAAGTGAAGGCCATTCATGTGACAAAGAAATTGATTCCATACCAGGCCAATGCATAATCATTATCCTGGCTTGAGTGTTAGCCACAGAATATTATGGTTTCTCTCCCACACTGCAGCTGTCCTGGATAGGTGAGTTCTGATAACAAGAACAAATGGAGTGAAACCAAACTGTCACAAATTCTAACAGGAAGACAGTACAAGTCATGCTCTGTTTAGTGAACTTTCTGTTTATCACTGTTTGGATATTTTGGAAAGAAACTCATTCATTGGTTACACGAAGAGCTTCTTCCATAGATAGACAACCTTGCTCAGATGTATAGGAGTGATCTTATACAGCCGTGTTGGACAAGAGTTGATGTGTTTGTGTACTAGTGCATGGTATGGAAAAGTCATTTCTAATCTTGAAGTTTAATCTAAAGTTCCATATAATGAGATTTTTGGAAATTAATTTCTTCCCCTGCATGTTAATGTTATCCCCTTTTAAAGTCGTCTCTGATCTAGAACACTTCTTTGAAGTCCTCTATGCCCATAAAATTCTTGGAAAACATTTCTAATATGATGCCTAATTTTGATAAATATTTATATAATCCTCCATTTCTCCTACAACAGTACAGGCACTGGATCTTCACAGCTTGATATCCATATCCTTGCAGAGTACTAAGAAAAGCAAAAAGGTTGAATAAATGAGTGAAAGGATCAGTGGAAAAGTATTCAAGTGACAGATAGTATTTCAAGCTTTTGATTTCTCTGTACCATCCACAGCTGGCTTGTGACCTACAACCTACAACTTGAAGACACAAAGCAGCTATTTAAAGGAATCATGGAGGAAATCTGTGGGGGTAAAGTAAGTATTTTTTGCAGTAATTTCTGATTAAAAATTCACATCGAACCATGTAGTAACCAGTGGTTCTCAGTGTGTTTAAGGAGCACCTCTGAGGGATTTGTTAAAAGCAGAGTCCTGGGCTGGGGGGTGACTCAGTGACAGAGTGCTTGCCTAGCATGCATTTAGCACTGAAAGTAAACAAAACAAAACAAAAATCCAGCAGACTACTGTGACCCTGCTCTGAACTGTGACTCAGCAGAAGTCAATTCAGTAAGTGCTTTAGGGAATACTGCCTGTGAGTGACACTGCTGTAGACCTTTGGTATTTACATGCTTAAGATTAGTAATACACATTCAGAAAATATTACACTATGACCAAGTGAGATGCCTTACAGGGAGGCACGTCTGCTCAACATGAGGAAATGCATTAACATAAGGCATCCTATTGATGAATCTAGGGAGAAAAGTCATATGATCATTTTAGTATATGCTGAAAAGCTTTTGACACCATTCAGCATCCTAAAAACACAAAAAAGAAGGAAATTACTTTTCAATATGATTAAAAATATATAATATATATGGACATAATATGTCTATGCATGTGTGTGCATATAATCAATGCTATTTAATTTTTATTTGGAAGTATCAGCCAATGCAGTCAGTCAAGCGAAATCAATTACATAAGCAGTAAAACCATCTCCACTTGCAGAGAAAATCAGTGATAAAATGATCTCTGACAACAAAAGAATCACATATAACAGGATATAAATTAACATATAGAAATCTATATGTTAAATAAATGCTAAATCTATTGCCCTTATACACACACAAAATAACTATTCAGAGAATCACAAACAGAATCCCATTTTAAAAGACTTAAAGAAGGACTGATGGAGTGCTCAAATGGTAAAGCACCTGCTTAGCAAATCCGATGCCCTGAATCCAAACCCCAGTACAGGCAAAAAAAAAAAAAAAAAAAAATTAAAATACTTAAAGAAAAAAAATTAATGGAATATGTACTAAATTTCATGAAGAAAAATTTTGAACACTATCAAGATGCAAGAATAGACAAATAAAGAGGAACCCCTTATACAAGGACAGAACAAGTTAACACTAAAAGGTGTCAACTTTTCCCAGGTTAACTTATAAATTTCATGTGATCTCAATAAAAATACCAACAACTTTTTATGGAATTAGACTGCTTGATATTATAGCTCATAAACATACAGAAATAACTAGGGAAAGTTGAAAGAAAAGCTATGAGGAGGCATTAGTCTTATTAGATATTAACACATGCTATAAGTCTATTTAATTATAACAGTGCAGAACACAAACAGACAGATAAGCCTGTGAATGCAATAATAGTAAGTCCAAAAATAAACTGAAGTACATATGGAATTTGGTATATGATAAAACCACATCTCAGGTATCTGCTTTAGTTTCTCTGCGTTGAGGGCAACAAATGCTATCTAGTTTTTAATGTGTCTTACCTATCCTCATACCTCCCTTGTGTGCTCTCGCTTTTATCATGTGCTCATAGTCCAATCCCCTTGTTGTGTTTGCCCTTGATCTAGTGTCCACATATGAGGGAGAACATACAATTTAGGACACGGATTCTTAAGTAAGTGGTGTACTACAGTAAGATAGCCACTTGAAAAAGTTAAACTTCAAGAATTTTAGCAAGAATAAACTCCAAACTGATCAGAGATAGAAATGTAAGCATACAAAACCAGACAACTATTATAAGAAAACAAGAGTGAATCTTCTAGAACCTAAGTACAGGGAAGATTTTGTTAGTATCCAGTCAATAAAAGACTGACAGTGTTGACTAGATTACAAACAACACCACCTTTGCTTGATGCAAAATACCACAGGCAAAACTAAAAGGCAAAATACAAACTGGGAGAAAGTATTTGTAGTATACACCACAGATAAAGTGCTAGGAGTACATATGTTCTTTGAAACACATGTATGATTCTTAAGAACTGAAGTTTTATGAGGTCCCATTTATCTATGCTATCTCACGAATGGATTAAGAAAATGTGGTATCTATACACAATGGAATTTTATGCAGCCATGAAGAAGAACGAAATGTTATCATTCGCTGGTAAATGGATGGAATTGGAGAACATCATTCTGAGTGAGGTTAGCCTGGCCCAAAAGACCAAAAATCTTATGTTCTCCCTCATATGTGGACATTAGATCAAGGGCAAACACAACAATGGGATTGGACTATGAACACATGATAAAAGCAAGAGCACACAAGGAAGGGGTGAGGATAGGTAAGACACCTAAAAAACTAGCTAGCATTTGTTGCCCTTAACGCAGAGAAACTAAAGCAGATACCTTAAAGCAACTGAGGCCAATAGGAAAAGGGGAACAGGAACTAGAGAAAAGGTTGGATCAAGAAGAATTAACCTAGAAGGTAACACCCACACACAGGAAATCAATGTGAGTCAATGCCCTGTATAGCTATCCTTATCTCAATCAGCAAAAACCCTTGTTCCTTCCTATTATTGCTTATACTCTCTCTACAACAAAATTAGAAATAAGGGCAAAATAGTTTCTGCTGGGTATTGAGGCGGGGGAGAGGGAAGGGGGTGGAGTGGGTGGTAAGGGAGGGAGTGGGGGCAGGGGGGAGAAATGAACCAAGCCTTGTATGCACATATGAATAATAAAAGAAAAATGAAAAAAAAAAAGAACTGAAGTAAAAAAGATCAAAATCTTGATAGAAAAATGGGCAACAGACAGTGACAACTCACACACATGAGAGATATATTTGAAAAGGTGCTCATCTTCACATGGTAGAAGTGTGAGTCAAACTATAGGGAAAAACCATTTCTTTTAGTATTCACTGCTAAGAGCATCAACCAGTGATACCTAACAAAGCTATTAGGCACAGTTTTCCACTCAGCAATCCCACTCTAGAAATTTACCCTAATCTGTACCTCCAACAAGTAAGAATGTACTTGCACAATGTTATCAGCCACCCATGCATGACTCTTGGGAAGCATGTGAGTATCTGTAATTGAAAATAATGGGAACAATCTAAATGCCCACACACCGGAGGGAATGAATGGACGACTCTGCAGAGGTGGAAAGGAATGAAAACTCTCCAAACTGACATGGAGAGATTTCCAGAACATGTTAAATGAAAACAAGAGAATGCATGTTCGCTATTTTGTGAAAGAACAGGGAGAAATAAGAAAATATGCATGTGTTTGCTCATCTATGCCCAAAGAAATACAAGCTTAATCTAGAAACTGCTGAATTGGCTGCCAACAGGGGACGGCTGGGAACAAGGTGAGGCAGAAGCTGAAAGGGAGTAAGTGAGTGGCATTTATCTAATATGCCTTTTGTATAGTTTTGACTAGCACAACCATATTTCACACACTCAAGAGAAAAATTTGGAAAAACTCTAAAATGTAAACCAAACTGAAGCAAAGAATCTAACTGTATTTCAAATTAATACAATCCACATAACTTGCTCAGAGACGTTTGAGTATCTACCCTTAGGCATAAAACAAAGAACTATAAGAAAATACTGAATTGTTATAAGTAGATTTATTTCTCATAGTAGCATGGGATAGCATTGTGGTACTACTCTCTGTGCATTATGAGGTTGAACAAATACATAAATATGCATGGGTATGGGGCCAGATTTCTTACTGTGAGAGAAAGGAGCTATAAAAATAGAAACAGGGATAGACAGAAGGAATCTTGTGGTGGTATCAGTAGGAAGAAGGAAAGAAGGAAAGAAGGAAGGAAGGAAAGGAGAAAAGAATAAAGGGAAGAAGGAAGGAAAGGAAAGAAAGATGGGAGGAAGGAAGGAAAGAAAGAAAGGAGGAAGGGAGGAACAAGAAAGGGAGGAAGAAGGAAGAAAGGAAGGAAGGGAGGGAGGGAGGGAGAGAAATATGTATATACTACATACATACTTTAGGGAGGCCTAGAATAGTGGTGTTTTAGTAACAGTGATCATTCTTAGCACCCAGATTTTCGTTTCTAAATACTACCATTTTTCACTAAAAGAACCTAGGTTCCTTGGAAAAGAATAAGTTTTCTGGGCTAGTGCTGAAAATGTATGAATTTTGAATACCTTATGGTATCTGATTATTTCAAGATTTGAAAATGAAGACTAGTTATTAACAACCTTAAGTCATACTGCAATTTTCTAAAGCACAGTTTGCATCACTCCACAGCAAGCCTAGAGAGCACAGGCAAAAGTCTGTCAGAGACCACCTGGCCCTCCACCCACACCCACCTGCCACCCATCCTCTCCTATCAGTAACTCTTATGAAGTGATAAAACCTTTCTCCTTTAGAGGAAAGCTAATGCCATCAGTAACAGAATGCAAAAGAAAGGTAATGATGCCTCACCAGGAAGCGGGCATTTTGGATAAATCAAAGTGTAGCCTGCCAAATGCAATGGTGTACCTATCTCCAACATGAGTGAATATACTGAGTGCTGTGTGGGAAATTGAGAACCAGTTCTTTATTCTGTGAAGAAAAATGGGGCTGTATGTAATAAGTACAGCTAGTCATGCTCACTTGCTGTGAGGATATAATGGGGAAATATGTGCCTTTTGAAGAAAGAAAATACAGAAACCCAAGCACAGACACAAGTGTCAGTATTTAGCAAGAAGTGACAAATATTGGAGAAATTTCCAAGGTACATGCAAAGAGATATTGGAGGATCTGGAGACTTATGCAGGTCCCAGGACACAGCTGATACCAGCATGGGTTTATGAGTACCTTGAAAGAAGCCAAGTTCAACACAATAAGTGCAATGTTTATAAGGAAGCTTTGTGAAAGGACATCAAAAGTTATTATGGCTTTTGTTACTTAAAAAATTGCAACACTGGATTTATGTGCATTTCTAATCCTGATTGAATAGCTCTAGCCCTTATGTGAAATTATGTTAACTTGGCTTTCAAATGCTATAATTCTCAAAAATTATAAAAATTGTAAAGAAATGCTTTAAACTAAACATTAAATCCTTGAAGACTGGAGTTATCAGTTAATTATACACTAATAGCTGCTGGATTCCTTTTGAGGAATTTTAACATATTCACAGTGGCAGTTTTGTTATTCTAAATAATTGAAACAGTAGAGAACTATATTCCTCTATTCAATTTGAGATTAGCTACTTCATGTCTTTAAAAAACCCACTACATATTAACAAAAACAAAACCAACAATACAGCCGTACAGTTCACAGAGGGTGCTATGTAATTAATCTTTTCTCTCTATGTTTAGAACATGAACATTTTACCCACTAAGATGCTTTACTTTTACTTGTTCCCAGGGTACTTGGAAATCTCTTCACAAGCAGGCTTACCACCAAAATTGCTTCTTATGTTAAAATCCAATTTATTTCCCCTGAATGGCAAAGGCAAGAAAAGGTGCCAAAGCCAAAGAAAATGCTGTACATTAAACCCAGGGCATTTTTACAGTTGAGAAACTAAATAATAAGCTTGTTTTGATTTTTTATTCTACTATAAGCTCTCACCCTTGTATTTTATAAGCCATTGCCAGCCAGCAATGGTTTTCCCAATTTTGTTTTATCAATATATCTTATATAGATTGATTTATCCAGTGTCATTTCATTTTAAGCCATTAGAAAACAGAGACTGAGTGAGACAGTGCTGTGGTGAATCCTCTCTGTCCTGGATACAATTAGAGACAACATATGGTGATGTGCATAACTTATGCCTAGATTTGTTTTCTAAAATATTATAGATTGAACTGACAATTAGTGAAAAATTACTGAGCATACAACATCAATATGTGTGTATATATATAATATACATGTAGTGAAAGTTTGTGTCATTATTTTTAAAGCTTCCAACACTTAAAAATTCATAAATTTAACCAAAAATTATAGCATAAATTTCACACTTTTAAAGTATACAATTCAGGGCTGGGGATGTAGCTTAGCTTACTGGTATATCACTTGCTTAGTATGTGTAAGGTCCTGGGTTCTAATCCCAGCATTGCAAAATTAAAAATTAATAAGGTGCATTATTCAGTACATTTTTTTGCTCATGTGTGTGTGTATGAATTCTTTAGAATTTTCTATTATATGATCACATCATCTGCAGAGAGACAGTTTTACTCTTACCTTTTTTTAAAATTTATTTTTCTTTTATTTTTTATTGCCTTGGTTAAAACCTCCATTACAATGTTTGCCAAGAGTGGCCACTCATTTTGTTATTGATCATGGGGGGAAAGCTTTCAGTCTTTCACTATTAATTGTGATGCCAGTTGTGGGTATTTGGAGATGCCCTTTACAAGATGGTGTTTATTCCTAGTTTGCTGAATTTTTTGCTTATTTGTTTTTCTTCATGAAAGGATTTTGGATTTTGTTAAATGCTTTTTCTGTGTCTATTAAGATAAACCTGTATAGTCTTTGTCCTTTAGTCTATTCACATGGCATACATTGATTGACTTTCAGAAGTTAAACCAACCATGCAGTCTTAGGATAAATCTCATGTGGTCATGATTCATAATCCTTTTTATATTATGAGATTCAGTTTAGTAATATTTCAGTGTGGACTTTTATGTATATTCTGTTTCTCTAGAGGACCCTGCCCTAACGGAGTGTCTGAGGACAGGGAGATGAGTATATGACAAGTAAAAATGCTCCCAAGATTCAGCTGCTTTTCTTGTCTCAGCACTCCTTGAATTGGTAAACTTCCTGAAAAGAGTCTGAAAAGATGACTTTGACAATTTTTGTCCATGTTTTTGTTGTCTTTATTGAGGAATATATACTTGGAGAGCTTTACTCTGCCACTCCTGCTGCTCTAATTTCTTATTTTCAAGTTGAAATTAGGCACACTTGGAAGAGCTAATATTTTCTCCCCACATTCCAGCACACCATCCAGTGGACCCCATCCAGGAGGCTGCCGGAGAAAATAAAACCTCCCCTCAAAAACACTCAGGCAAGATTTACGTAGTATTTCTGAAGGTCACATCGCATGGCTGCACAGGATTGTGATGGCTCCTTCTGACTTTTCAGACCCTCTCATGGCAGTTCCATTCTCCTGGGCCAGGGGAGCAGGATCACCTGACATGTCCCCTATTCTCATGCTCCCACACCCTTCAAGCCTTCTTTCACAGCCCCCTTTTCCATTACCAGTGCACCTGCCATCAGTCCCTCTGTGCCCTGCTTGCCAACAGGAAACAAAGCTTCACATAAACACCACTTTGATGAGCTCACCCCAGAGTTCAGTGCCTCCCACCAACCTCATCTTGTCTCCTAGATAACATCTGGTCTTTCTCCTGTGACTGTCCAGGTTTTCGTAATTAGGACCCAACTTGACCTGGAAGCCAGACAGCAGTTCTGACTCCAGCTTAGTTCCGTGGAACCTTAGGTACCTATCTCACAGATATACAGAACAGCATTGAGCACCCACTATGTGCGTAACTTACAGTTCATTCAAGGAGATCTGGATGAGTAAACCTGCAGCTACAATATATCCTAACAAAGAACTGGGTAGGAGGGTCGTTGAAGAGGGCCTCTGAGAATGTGCCTTAGAAAAACGTGAAGGACTAGAGGACAGAAAGAGCCGTGGGCTCTTTCTTGTCTGTCTACTTTTAGTACAGTACTCACAAAGGTTCAGCATGTGTTATAGTGACAAAATGGTTATGTAATAGGCTTTCCTTACCAAATGCAGGAAAGTGTTGCAGGAACCCTGAGACTCTGCGTTCACTGGAGGCCATAATCTCTGTTGACCTTGTAGCATTTGCTTCCTCACTATTTGTTTATTTATTAGTTGGCAGTTCTATAGCTTGAACTCAGGGCCTGTGCTTGCTGGACAGGCACTTGAACTACACCCCTAATCCCTTTTAGCATTTTTTAGATAGGGTCTTGTATTTATGTCTGGGCTGGTCTGGATCCCCATCCTACTATTTATGCTTTCTACATATCTGGGATGACAGGCATGCCTCACCATGTCCAGCTTTTTAGTAGTTGAGATGGGGGTCTCACAAACTTTTTGTCTGAGCTGGCCTTGATCCATGATTCTCCCAATCTCCACCTGCCAAGTAGCTAGGATTATAGGCATGAGCCATGACATCTGGCTTGTTTCCTCACTGTTAAAGCAGGCATGATCCCTGTCCTGCCCATTCTCTAGGACTGTGGTGGAAGATGAACACAAAGTACATGTATACATTCTTTGTGAAGTTTCTTACTAATATTAGTTGTTATTAAAACAACTGGTATAAATAAATACAAATAGTAAATAAAAATTATAAAGACACTCTCATTTTTATTACTTATGCATCTCAAGTCTTTTTTTACTCCTTGGTGGTACTGATATTTGAACTCAGGGCCTTGTGTTTGCTAGGCAGGAGGAGCTCTATGTGTCATGCCCCCAGCCTTTTTTTGCTTTAGTTGAAGGGCCTTGTGTTTTTTTGCCTGGGCTGGCCTGGGAGCATGATCTTCCTACATATGGCTCCTATGCAGCTGGGATCACAGCTACCCAGCTAATTGATTGAGATGGGGGTCTCACTAATGCACTGCCCAGGCAGGCCTTGAATTACTATCCTCCTGATCTCCATCTCAGATCTTTTTTTTTTTTTGTGGCAGTACTAGGGTGTTGAACTCAGGGCCTCACACTCGCTAGGTAGGCACTCTATTGCGTGAGCCACTCCAGCCCTCAAGTCACCATCTGAACACTGGTTTGGGCGATTTAATGAGGATAAATAATATATATCAGTTGAGGGTTTTGTGAAGAAACTTTTGTGATAGAGTTCTGTGAAAACACGGTGAACACACTATGAAAGCTGATATTTTTTTTACCTTCAGAACTAATTTTACTGATTCCTTTATGCTTCATTAAAAACAACCACAGAGGGAAAGAAAACCAGTTACTTACGCATTGGTTTTAACTGTCCAAGGATGGAATTTTCTCCTCTGCACATAGTTCTGAAAATGTGTAAAGAAATAATAGTGAAAATTTCAAAACAATGAATCCCATTCCCAGTGTCTGTGGATATAATACTAACCCAAGTGACAATGGAAGAACTGCTTCTATGACAAGATCCTTCATATATTTTTAAAAACTAAAATCATATGAACATAGCTTTTGTAATGTTTTATAATGTTACTAGTGGGGTAAAATCGTTGTTTTGAGGTGGGTACATGGAAAAGCTATAAAACTGATGTCAAATTTCAGAAAGAGAAACTGCCTTTTCTTTAAAGATGGGCCATGAGTGAACTGTCCATCTTACAAAATGTGGCAACAGGAAAGATAGATTTAGAATGCCTCGGTACATAAGAATACTTACAGATTGCCCTGAAGTGCAAAGGGCAAACTCTTGGCACAGTAATTTAGGAATTAAGCAAACTATCACACTGGATTATCTCTATAAAGTCATCAAAATCCTGTCAATGTGAAAAATACAGTCTCAAATAACTGACTCTGTTAATGGTTTTGTTTCTTAAGACTCTGAGAATAGTTGATGAATTCTAAAGACTGAAAAAAACAAAAAGTCTATGTGCCATCTGCTTGCTCTATGAAAGTAATTAAAAATACAGTTATGCCTGGAAAATGCTGATATTATTAAAGTTGATGCCAGCAAATAGATATATTTTTGCATAGTAAAAGGTTATGGTTTTGGTTGCTGAATGAAAGCCAAACATGGATTTCATTCAGCTGGTTCAAACTCAAGAAAACATTCATAGGAAATAATTACAATTGACAATATTCCAAAAATAATATTATAATAGCAAATGAAACAGCTGAAATCCAATTAAACTTTATGTTAGTGACTTAAATAATTAATTGAAAAGCTTTGTTTGTCCTATTATATATCAGATAACATTGAAGTGGGGAAGTCTTCAATTCATGTATATAGACCAAAGCACAGTTAAAGTCCTTTCAGACTAACTCGGCAAAATTACCCCAGGGAGCAGGTTATCTTTACTTGAAACCCTGGCAGATAAACATACAGGTTTGAAAAGTCAGCAAGCAACAAGAGGACTTAAGCCTCTCCCAGAGGCACTCAGCCTTCACACCCTGCAGACCCCCTTCCCCCAAAGAGTTCAATTAGAAGGAAAGAGAACACAGACGCTTTAAAAATAGGAGCTATTTAAAGCAGATCTCCAGGCTGTAGTCTCTGCTCTGTCTCATTAAGAGCATGACCCCGTGTGGGGCTTTTTGGTATCTCTGGTCACAGACCTGATAACTGGGAGTCAGGCTCATGTCCAGGCCTGTACACTCACCTCCTTGCTTCTATCCTCTTTTCCAAGAGAGTGACCCAGGAAGAAAGAAGGTCAAGGGTGGTTTCTATCAATCTTCCATGCTTCCCACCTCCAACCCTCTCACAAGGCTCTGTGGCCAAGGCTGAAGGCTAGGGGGATGCAAGTGTGCCTTTCTGAGTGAATATGGAGACTTGAATTTTTTAAATAGCAAGCATAAGACTCACCACTTTTTCTTAAATTTTAACAAAGATGTAGTGAAAAGTTAAAATTTAGGCTGGACACCAGCAGCTCATGCTTGTAATCCTGTCTGCTCAGAGGGCAAAGACTGAGAGGAGGGCAGTCCAGGCCAACCTAGGCAAAAAGTTCTCAAGACCTCATCTCAACAGAAAAAGTTCGACATGGTGACGCACACCTGTCATCCCAGCTACTGAGGGAGGCTTAAAATAGGAGAATCACAGTCCAGGTCAGCTTTAGCAAAAAAGGAGACCCTATCTCAAAAATAACCAAAGCAAAAAGGGCTGGATTCATGGCTCAAGCAGTAGGTCCCTTGCCTAGCAAGTGCAAAGCCTTGAGTTCAAATCCCAGAACTGCCAAAAAATTCTAGGAGCCATGAATTTTCATTTTCTAACAGAAATTATTATTACCATCCTTATTGGAAGACTTGCTACCTAAGGTACTCAAACCATACTATTTTAGGCATTTGATTTCTTGTTTTTTACTTACTGAAAAGAACATGTAAGATTCAATTACTATTTAGTGGCTTAAAGATAATTTTAATCAATATTACATATGTATAAGTAATGATATAATAAAAAAGGACTTATATTTTAGCTCCTTTATACTTGCCATGTGTCCTAAGCATCATTTATGATTTTAGGCTCCCTTTGAATTTTACCAACTAGTAAACAGGCTAAGATTTGAAAGAGCAACAAGTGAATGTTCATTTGTCTGACCAGCCACGTAAAGAAGGCTCAGATCCAGTTTCCATGCTCGAGTGACTGGAAGCTCAAAACAGACCATGTGAACTCGAGTACCTGTAGTTGAAGTGCATTATTGCCTGCAGAGCGTTTCCTCCACCCGTGGAAATGTCTCCTTCAAAGCCTGGCAAAAGTGGTATTATAATGTATGCCCGGTATCTCTGGCCTTCCCTGCAAAAGTCAGAGACACAGAAATTTACCAAAAGAAAGTCAGAGGAGACACAGAAATTTACCAAAAAAAAGGCAAAACACAGGTAAAAATGACAGCCGAGAGTTGTGGTTTTAAAGGTTGGGTGAATAGCTTCTCACACGACATTCTACATATTTCAGGTCTTGGGAGTGCTGCTAGATTGGAGGCTAGAAGCCAGATCCAGGCTATCAATTCAGAACTTGAACCATAAGCTGAATTTGGCAGTAAAGTGGGAATAGCACTCTCTGTGTCTCTGCAATATAGTCCTTTGCAGGGCAAAATTCAGTGTACAAAAGTGTACAAAAGCCCATGGAGGTGGGCTGTGATGAGTGGGTTATAGCAAAGTTTTGAAAAAGATGTTTTATTAACCAATAAGTTATACAGAGAGAGTTACATCCATTCTGGCAAACAGGCTGTCCACTCCTAGGTATCGAGTAACCAAGAGCCCACACCTGGGTTTCAGGGGTAGACAGGCACTTAGGATCCATTATAGAAAACATCATTGTTAGCTGGGTGTGATGGCTTACTCCTGTAATCCCAGCTACTCGAGAGGCAAAGAACAGGAGGACTACAGTTCAAGGCCAGCCTGGGCAAAAAGTTAGCCTCAACAAAAAAGCTGAGCATGGTGGCATATGCCTGTCTTCCCAGTGATGCTGTAGGCATAAGTAGAAGGACTGAGATCTAGACCAGTATGTGTCTGAAAATTAACTGAAGAACTTCAGTGGCAGAGCACCTGCCTAACAAGAGCAAGGCTCTGAGTTTAAACCTCAGTGCTTCTCACCCCACCCCGCAAAGTCATCATTGTTTAGGAACTCTGAGTTTCCAGCCACAAAATGTTATCTGGGACGCTAAGAATTCGGAGTGAGTAATGTTTATTTTTAAACCTCCTGGACTTAACCATGCAGTGGACCCCTTGCAGGGAGTGGGTCTCGCCAGTACATCTGAGAGGTCTATATTCACACAGAGGTGTTGCTACAGGTTAATTTTCAAGTCTCATCCTACTTAAACGTTCCCTAATACTGAATTTCAAGGCTCATCTCCTAAAGAACTAAATTTTTCTTTTGTGCGGGTGTTATTAGCACTCCAAGAGCTCATATTTCATTGCTGCAAGTCTGAAGGTTGGTGTCTGTATCAGGCATGTGCAATGCCTGATGTTGGCTGACTGCCAACAGGGTGGAACCTGGAAGCCAGTGAGCTCCGCCATGGTGCCGGGAAACAAAGAATCTCAAGGAGGTTGCTGTAATGGCAAGGATTAATCACTAGATGGCAAACACACTTTGAGTTGGAGAGAAACACAAAAAATGTAAATCAAGTTCTCTGCTTAATAAGGATAAAAGAAAAACCCTAACATGGGAGACGGAAGAGTGGAACGAGCTCTTTCCTCTAGCCAGCATGAAAGGGCCAAGTGAACTACCCCGGCCATTTAGAGTGGACACCATTGCCCCTCCAGAATCATCTTCCAGCGTGACCCACCCAAACTCAGCCAGTGGTGGGAGACAGGCCCTTCGCTCCCTACTAATGAGATGTGGCTTGTCAGCTTTGAGCCAGGAAAGGACACACTTCTTCCAGGTCACCTTAGTGGCCACCTCCCCTGTCACCTGAATCTTCGGTCAGAACTGGGTTACTCCTAACTCTGCCTCCCCAGTGCATGGCCAGGAAGTCTATTTGGTACCTTTTCTGATGGACATGTTATATACACACCGGCTGCCCAGCTAAGGCATGAACCTCCTGAATCACAGGACGGATGTCCACAGAACTTTCTGTTTTCGGCAGTGCCCAGTACTAGTGGCCCTTGCACTCGGTGTGCACTCAGGACTGTTTCCCTTGAGAAAGAAGGGTCAAGCTGGAAGAATGTGTGTTGGCGAGAAACTGCTCAGAAGAGGTTAAGCTGCACAGAGCTTCTGTTCTTTAATTACATTTTATTTGAATTTTAATTGTGGTGAGATACATATGTATATATATATCTCACCACAATTTTATGATATATAAAATTTGGCATTTTTAAGTGTATAATTCAGTGCCATTCACAATGTTGTGCAATCATAATAATTTACAAAACTTTTTTATCACCCAAACAGAAATTCCATGTCTAGTGTGTGATAATCACCCCTTTCCCCCTCCCCATGGCCCCTGGTAACCTCTAACCTACTTTCTGTCTTTATGAATTTGTCCATTCTAGATTTTGCATGCAAGTGCTACCATGCAATATTTGTCCTTCTGGGTCTGGCTTATTTCACTTAGCATGACCCTCTCAAGTTCATCCATGTAGCACATGTCAGAACTCTTCCTTTTTACGGCTGAGTAATATTCATGCATATCACATTCATCTGTTGATGGGCACCTGGGTCATTTCTACCTTCTGGCTATCATGAATGGCACTGGGGTCAATGTTGGTTGGTAGTATGTGTTTGACTATTTGAGTCCTTGTCTTCAGGTCCTTTGGTATATATCCAGGAGTGGAATGGTTGGGTCAGATGGTTCTTCTATGTTCAGAATTTTGAGGAAATTCCAAATAAATTAGACTTTCTGATGGCTAACATGTATTCCTAGAACAAATTTAAGGAGTAAAAGATTACATGATGAAACAACTTCTCTTTTACTCCTTCACCTCAGCCCCGTTTCTCCTTCCTCAGGGCCACTTTTGTCACTAGCTCCCCCAGTGTTCTTTCAGAAGTACTCTATGAGTTTATAAGCAGATGCATTCTTCCTCCTGCACTAACGTTAGCATTAGAATATTTTTCTGAACATTATTTTCTTTACCATTTATCAATGTGTCATGGAACTCCTTCCACATCAGAACATAAAGACGTCAGGGACGTAGTATTCTGCCACATATCTGTATCCTAAGCCAGTTCTCCCTTCATAGGCATTAAGACGTTTTCTAATTTTTTTTTTGCTATTTTGAAATAACTAACTATATATATACATATATATGCTGATCCACATAAGTCATTTTTGACCTTTGTTGGAAAAATCTTAGACATGGTATGCTGGTCATAAACACTCAATCTTTGTGATGCTGTTATAGGAGATAGCTTCATTTTACCCTTGTGGGTTTTGTTTGGCAGTACTGGGGGGTTGAACTCACGGCCTTGCTCTTGCTGGGCAGGCACACTGCCACTTTAGTCACTCTGCCAGCCATTTTTGTGCGGTAACTTCTGAGATAGGATCTTACTCTATGCCAGGGCCGACCTGGACCATGATTTGTGTACAGCTGGGATGACAGGCACATGCAAGCATGCCCAGCTGTTGGTTATGATAGGGTCATTTGAACTTTTTGTCCAGGTTGGCCTTGAACCATGATCCTCTCTTGATCTCTGTCTCCCAAGTAGCTAGTATTACAGGCCACTATGCCTGGCCTATTCTTGTGTTTTTTAAAAGAAAAAATGACTTCAAAATGGAGAACATGTATGTAGAATGTTAAGATACGTCCTGTAAAAACCTTACACAGCATTCTTGCAAACTGTGGTTTACGAGTCTCACAATTTTTGTTATTTTAGGGACTCTCTGAGCTCTATATCCAAACCTTGGCTTCTTTTTTTGTTTTGTTTGTTTTTTGGTGCTACTGGAGCTTAAACTCAGGGCCTACACCTTGAGCCACTCCACCAACCCTTTTTGCGATGGGTTTTTTTGAGATAGGGTCTCACAAACTATTTGCCCAAGACTAATTTCGAACTGTAATCCTCCTGATCTCTGCCTCCTGAGTAGCTAGGATTATAGGAATGAGCCACGGGCGCCCAGCCAGACCTTTGCTGTTTTATGACGGAAAGTTCAATTTTCTGAATGATGAAAATGTTAAACTGTGTTCAGCAAACCAGCAGAAACAACTTAGATATCACTGCTACTGAAAAGGGGCTCTGGAATTTCAAACCATAAAACTGTGGTTGAATGGGAGCCAAGGAAGAGAATGTTCTATGTGACAGGATGTCCAATCTCCCTCTATTTGGTTCACAGAATCCCAGCAGCTGGGGGTCTAATCTCCTCCAGAAACATGGCACCCACATAGCATTGAGGTTGTGCAAGTAACAACCATCAGTTTAGGGGAAGAACCTGGGCCCATAATGTGAAAAATTATTTATGGTCTGAAAGGCAGGAGGGCAAAGAGCCATGAGTCACTACCCATCAATTAGACAAATGCTTTATCCACTTGAGTTCAGAACAATTTCATAAAATATTCATTCTCAGGCTTCTTGTTAAAATAAATTTTTCTCTCAAAATCCATGAGCTTGTGTGGCAATGCTATGTGTAAGAGCTAAAAATTGGAAATAAATGTCCAAGAATAGAGAGAGGCTAACCAGCTTATGTTACAGCCACTCAGTACAACGCTCATCTTGCAGACATTAAAAATGACCACTGGGAGTGCTCAGGAGAGAAATACTTCTGGCACTGTGTTAAAAATGGCCTCAATGCCAAGTTATTACACAGTACAAAAGTGGCAGCTGATATCATGAAATAGTAAATCATTTTTCCTGTTCCGCACCTGGAGCTCTGACACAGGCACTGCTTGTAGGGTGGCACCCCACAAAGCAATCAGGGCACAAAGATGTCAACTTTTAGGTGGAGAGAAATACAGATTCTGTGACCTGATGCTGAAGTAGAAGGAAGTAAGAGTGAGATGGTGTAGAGATGCTATCCTTCAATCTTGAGAAAAATTCCAGGGAAAATGGGGCAACCCCACTTTTTTGAAGTATGAGGATATGAGAGCCATAAGGCTCTCAGCCTTGGTTCCAGGTGAACCCCCAAAGAAAACAGCGCAGTCCAGAAGCCCATGTGAAGTGGCAGCAGAAGGAGAAATGGCACAAAGGCAGCTCTGAAAGGAGAAGGCCAAAGTCCCCAAGTTACATGAAACAAATGCCAGACCAAGCATAAGAGAGACTGACACTAAGGCTTGGAAGTCCCTTCCAAAGATCCCTGGCCCCTTAGATCCTAACCAAAGATGGGAGTGCAAAGGCCAGGGAAGCAGGGCAAAGCTCAGACAATGAAATATGGAGGAGAAATAATAAGAAATCACTGAATTTGGCCACATTTATCAAGAAACACCTAAATGAAATTTCCCATAGAAACAGGACCTAGAAATTCAAGGTAAGTTATAGGAAAAGAAAATAAATGACAATTCAACAGAAAATTGAAGTATGTATATTTACATGGACAAAAAAAAGAAATATAAAAAGAGAAAGTGAGTTTTAGGGTGGTTACAGTGTGGGATTCTTAAAATTAATATTTTAAAGTTTTGTGATTGCTACGAGGCAGCTTGCTCCGTTAAACGAGGGTACCAATTCCCTGTGTAGCTGGGTCAGCATGGCGACAGGCCTCTACGTTCCCCTTCCAGCTCTCTCTTGCAGATCCCTTTCTTCCCTCACCTCTGTGTCCCTCCTCCCTCTCCCATGAGACCCCATTCCCTCACCCCTGAAATCCTTCTCCCTCACTCCTAGACCCCTTCTCCCTCACCCATGTCCCTCCTCCATGATCCATGGGACCCCTCCTCCCTCACTCCGTCTCTCTCCACGGCATGAAGGTCAGAAGGAGAGACAGATATGCTCACAACTGGTTCTCAGAGTCCATAAGAAAACCTAAAGAAGCTTCATATGCTTCTCTAATGGTGAGACTTTTTCTTTTTGAGAATTTGAGATTTACAGGTCAAATTTCATTACTGTAAACTCCAAGAACTGCTATGAATTTTCTCATTGTTGGAGACTTATGTTCAGAAGTAAGAATAATTGCAGTTGAGGATTAGGTTTTTTGTGGAGAGAACGTTATAGCATGGTGGTATCAGTTACGTTGGACCAGGATCTGTAGATTCTTGGTGGTTTGGGATATAAACCTCTTAATTTTGTGTTTGAAAAATCTCTTAAAATGCAGTAAATCTTTCTGAGTTTCAGCTTTCTTGTTTGTGTCTGAGGAATTGCTAAAATTATGACTAGTTCACTAGAAATGTCGATCCTATTTGAAACTGATTTTTATCTAGTATGTGTGACTTTATAAACTGACAGTATATATCGTGCACAAAAACAATAGTACGTACTGTGCACAGTAAACTTTTCTCATTGTTCATCTTTGAAGATGGCAAGCTTTCATATGGAAGAATGTTGGGTTAGCCAAGTGTGTTTGACTTAGACTTACCCTGAAGTTGATAACCTTCGACAGACATATCCCTTAGCGCCCCCAAATAAGATTCTACAAAACCTTTGGTTAAGCTGTTTCTGTTTTGTCCCAGCCACCATTTTCATTCTCTCTCTCCCTCTCTCTCTCCCCACTTTCTCTTTTCCTTCCTGGCTCAGGCTCAAAATGATTGCTGGCCCCTGCCCTGTGCTAATTTTTACATATCTTTATCTTCTGTGATGACTCTTTATATAAATTTTGGAATAAAATAAAAGGATTAAAATGATCTAATTCAAAAGTTCTCCTGCCATAATCTCCTGTCATCTGTGCCCCAATGTGACCTCTTTTCCAGGAATTTTGTAGAGCTTGGAAGACATCCCACAAGAAAGAATGTGGAACTAGCAATTGGCATAGTTAAAATGTCCTTCATGCTTTTTATACTAACTGCAGCTTGAATTTCCTCAAGACAGTGCTTCTGCAACATGCCCAGCAGGTCTTTTTAACTTGGTACAAAATTATAGGATATCAAAAATTACAGGATATAGATATATTTTAAATCTATAAAATTCAACGTACCAAATTTTTTTAAAAAATAAAATATTTATCAGATTTTATTATTATTATTTTGGTGGTACTGGGGTTTGAACTCATGACTTCAGGCTTTCAAGGCAGGAGCTCAACACTTGAGGCACACCTCCAGTCTGAATTTTAAATTAAAAAAAAAAAAACTCATGTTGTCTGAGAAGCTTAACGCTTGCAAATTTCTACTTCCCTAGAAATGAGGGATGCTTGTAACTTAGTGGTGAAGAGCACAAGGTCAAGTCCCGAGGGCATGGTTTGTGTCCTAGTTCCCTCATCAGTAGTCCTGAATGACTGTGTAAGTCACTTGCCCCCAGCTGCTTTATCTATAGAAAGGGAGTAAATATGCATCCGAGCCTAAGAGGTTGAAGATTGAATGAAGTAATGCATGCAAAACACCTGTTATGTGGCAAGACATAAAAATCTACCTGGTAACATCTTTATTCAATTGATGAAGAGTGATTTCCAATTAGGAAGCTTATACACCTCACAAGAACAAAGGAAATAGTGCTAAAATTAAAGCCATTAAAATGAAACTGAGCCCATATAATGCTTCAGAATACCTTTTATCTTATAACGTTTGGAAGTGTGCTATCAAATCAATAATGGGGAATCCCAAAATTGAACCCGCTGTAGCTCTGGCAGGACACCCCTAGGTTAAGAGTGAATGCTTCTGTTTTTAAGTTTAGCAGGGATTTATTTAGCATTTTAGTAGAGCAGGGAAAAGAAAAGGAAGAAAGATGTGCTTCCCCTCACACACACACCCCCAACAGGAGATGGGAGCAAGAGGCTCCCTGGACAGAGAGTTTTATCCTGCGTCCATACCTGCCCAAGGGCCAGTGGTGGGAAGCCAAAGCAAGTTTTTCTTTTCTTTTTTTTTTTTTTTTTTCAAAGCAAGTTTTCCTTACTCTGCAGTATTCATCTCATAATTTAAAATAGGAATGTTTAACATCCTTTTAATTGAAACTTTTGTTTCTGGCATAAATATTAGTTCTGTGTTGGATGTTAGCTTCTCCATGCTTGCTTGCACCTACAGCGTGCAGCATTATTTCAGAGGAGGAATGTTCTGGAAATGCTACAAGAATTTCTTACATTGATGGGTGCTTTAGAATTTGCAAACCTCTTTCATATAAAACCATATTATGTGATAGTATTCTCTTTGCTAGTGAAGAAACAGTGTCATAAACAAACCGATAAGGACTCAAAAGGTCACAACTATGCGGCTAACAGATCTGGAGAGAGCCCAGGTCTCGGGACATCTGGTCCCAATAATGTCAGAGTTCACAGTGGGTGCTCCACAGGTCACCCAGCTAAGAGAAAACTGCAGCAATTTCACAATTCAGTCAGTCACAGGTGACCTGAACAGTTTTTAAAGTCGTGTAGTTTAACGCAGTTTAATGGTATATTTTTCACTGCAGTTTAATGTTCTAACACAGAGACATTTAGTCAGCTGTCTGTTTTCCTTGAAGGTGTCAAGTTTTGGGTGATAACAGTAAAGTTTTGGCTGATAGCAGACTCTCATTTCTTGACTTCTATCAAGGCAGAAAACTTTTGTGCATCAGATTTCCACAAGCAAAGAGCTGGGATCATCTTCAAAAACCATTACTTCATAGTTCATGGTGCTTTAAACTGACTCTACATGGATCAAGTGTCCTATTCCATCTCTTGGCTTATTCAAACATGGTATGAAACAGTTGATTTTAGACTGTGGGTTGTGATTTCCCTCTCTGGTCACCAGTCACATTTGAGTTGTCAAAGGCATGTCACAAGTGGGTTGGGAGCTGATCTCAACTCAGTCAGTTTTACTTATTAAGGCAGACACATTTTCTACAGTGACTCTCCCAGCTGCTCTCAGTTCAATGTGCAGTGAGGCTCCGGGCCATGGATCAGTACATGGAGACTTTGCAAAAACCTGTTTCTGTAGAGAATTATGGCTGTTGAGAAGAAACCAGAAAGAAGTGAGGGGGGCAGAGAAATTGCTTAGGAGAACTGGTGTGAGGCTGAGTTCCAGCGCTGGCAGAAAAATAAAGGCTTAGCCCAGTTGGGGGAGTTGGCAATTTAAAGACTCAGATCCCTTCAGGGAGGGAGGGACCTGGACGAGGGCCCATGTTCCCTGGTCAGGCCTGGCTGACTGCAGACTGTCATTTTCCTCCATCTGCTTTGTGTGCATTCTATTATTTTTCCAACAGCTAAATTATACTTGTTGCTAAGAATGTGACTTTGGCAGAAAAATTCTGAGTCTGGGGAGAGTAGAGAACAGAGAAGCCTATGAAGAAAAAGAGAAGTAAGCTTGGGCGTGACACGTCATGGCCTCTAATTAGAGAAAAGGAGACGCCTCACTGCAGGCAGCTTGCAAGATGAGCTTTCTAATTTTGCCTTGACCTTGCCTAAGAATACAAGCTCACAGATTTCAAGTTATTAAGTGAAAAAATATGTTACTGCTGCAATTAACATAAGAGGGGAATGATGATGTGGGGTGCAGAGAAAGGGAAAAGCATTAAAATATGTTTCAGGATGCCCATGTGTCCGCTGAATTCCTGGCACATGAACCATCACGAATGTGACTGTCAGAGAAAGCAAGACATTGAGAGACCGAAGCTCAATGGCACACAGTTAATCTGAAATTCGGTGGACTCACTTATTTTCTACATAGTACCTTGAAATTGCCAGAGTATTTAATGTGCCCTCTGAACCTCTAAGCATGAAATACAGTCTTTGAATCTTGTGACAGATGCTATCTTACCATTCTCTTTTGTCATGGATCCTTTTTCTTCCAGGAGCAGATCATAGGATCCCTGGGAAATGTTTAATCAGAAAATATCTTAAAGCTCCTTTTTGTTCTTAAATGCTACTATTTTATGATTTTTAGAAGATCTCCAGAGTTTTATAGACAAATTAATGTTGGATAAAAATATTTTTTAGGCTCTCAAACACTGAAAATCAAATCTCACAGGTACATATTAAGCCATACTCTATGGCAATTAATAAGGGAGATAAGTGAAGTTCAAGTTCACCCTACTGTACTGACTAGCTGACCACAGTTCCAAAATTCACAATTCACTGCTCAGCCCAAGGAATTCATTTGCAAACTTAATGTATTTTTGTGACTTACTTAATTTCATTAAAAAAGGTTTTTTTTTTTCTATTTTGCCAAATGTGTTTCATAAATAAAGCAGAGGCCCTGCATCAATGAAATGCAAGAGTTGGCAGAAAGATAAGGTAATGTTGTAATTCAGACATAAACTACCCCATACTAGTGGGAGGCTGGAAAGGATGCAAGAAATCCCTGTGTGCACATCTATGTTTAATGTAAACATGGCTATTTTTAAGTGATTTCAGAAACAGATCTAATGGTGACTTTCTTTAAAATGTACATGAGAAGAGAAAAGCACAGACCATCATTGCTTCTCATAGCCCTACATGCTACTCCAGAGGAGAATTAAGCAAACTTAGCTGTGCCCTAGAGTCACTTTAGACCCGTTATAAAATGTGAGTTGTGAGTGCCTGGGACTCATTCTAGGGAATTACGATCCAGAAGCCTAGAGTTGAGTAAGCTCTCTGTAGTTTTGTAAACGTCCAACAGGGATTAGGATGTGAAGTCAAGTGTGAGACCCACTGTGCAGACGGGATGCTGTGCCATGCTGCCAAGACCTCTTAGCATGGGGTCAAGATAGAGTGTTGGCTGCTGACTACCAGGTCACAGTGAAGTCCTGCTACAAATATTCCCTCCACAGGCCAAAGGGTCTTCCTTCTCCCACTCCCGGGGATCAGTATGCACCCAATAATTGGTCGAAGTGGAGAGTGAACCACAAAGGTCCAACACACTTGCCTCAACTTGGAGGAAACCCTGAATGTTGAATGGGTCTTTATTATTTTCCAAAATGGAAAATTATTATTAGCTGCTTTTAATAAAAAATGTATCTATTATATTGACATGCATTGCTTAAAAATACGTTTATGAGAGTAGAAATCAAGTCTAGAACCCACCTTAAAAATGCAGGATTGAATGTGATCAAAAGACATTATATGCAGGTGTGGAATTTTATGATCAGCCAGGCATGGTGGTACACAGCTATAATCCCAGTTTCTTAGGATGTGGACAGTGAATTCAAGGCTATCTTGAGCAAAGTCAGTGAGACCTTACCCCAAAAACAAAATAAAAAAACGAAAGGGCTAGGGACATGACTCAAGTGGTAGAGTCCCTGGGTTCAATCCCCAGTACCCCCCAAAGGAAATATGATAATGAAACCCATTATTTTGTACAATCTATGACAATAAAAATCACAACAGAGAATGCAGCATTGATAGAGGCAGTACTTTTATAACATTTCCTTCACGTTGTGAATTTTCTCCAGGATTCTAGATGAATTAATTTGTATCAGGTTTAATTTAATGCATTTATTTCCAGTGGGGATTTCTACATGACTTTAAAAGTATTTATAATTGAAATCTTTCCTGTAGTTTTAATATTTTTGGGCTTTGCAACTGTGCATTCTCATCACACTTATGTAAAAAGGTGCCAAATGGGTCCTCCTTCTAACCATCTACGAGCCAGATTTCCGTGGGGTTTGAGGTCAGAAGTCCATTAGGCTCCATTTGGTCAAAAGGTCCCATTGGATCAAAGTCCAGAGACTGGGGCTCAGAGCTGTTTTTGCTGATTGCTGAAAGTAGCCTAGACAAGCCACATAACTTTGTGAATCTCAGTTTCTTAATTCCGAAAACTGGGACAGTAACAACTACAGGTATTGGACCTACTCTCATGAGTAGTTGTAAAGATTCATTAAGATGATGTAGATATAAACTGTGGATCAGATAAAAATGTCGATAGTTACTACTGAAGATGTCTTTAAGTCTAAAAATTTCCACATATTATGTGAAAGATATCAAAGTACCACAAGACACTGCAAGTCAACAGTTTTAATTCCCAAGTGATTGTATATGTAAACATTCTTTACTATATGTACAAAATGACTTAAAATAGTGAGGGATAATGGTTTTGTTTATTTTCTTACTTTTACAATCAGCCATAAAAAGAAACAGTCCCAGGTTCCAAAACAACTCTGCTAGGACAGAATAATCTTTTTAACAAATTGTGCTGGAATAAATCTGTATCCACATGCAAAAGAATAAAGGTGGACTCCTATCTTACACAAAATTTAAAAAACCTCAAAGTGAATCAGAGATCCAAATGTAAGAGCAAAACCTGTAAAATTCCAAGAAGAAAATAGGCTTATTGATTTATTTATTTTTTTTTTTGGTGCTCGGAAGTGAATCTAGGGTCTCATGTATGCTAAGCAAGCATTCTACCACTGAGCTATACCACCAGTGCAGGAAAACATTTATGATAGTGGATCAAGTGGTACATATGACACCGAATGCACAAGTAATAAAAGAAAAAAAGATAAATTAGACCAACAATGTTTGTGTTTCAAAAGACATCACCAAAAAGGTAAATCACTGAATGGGAAAAAATATTCGTAAATCACATATCAATATGAAACTAGTACCTAAAATATATAGAAAACTCTTGCAACCCAACAATACGAAGTCAAATAATTCAATGTGGAAATGGGCAAGAGATCTGAATAGATATTTCTCTACAGGTAACAGGTAAATGCCAATAAGCACACAAAAAACACACTTAATCTCACTGGTCACTAGGGAACTTCCAATTAAACCCCAAGATGATACTATTTTGCACCCAACAGGGTGACTACAATGAAAGTATTGGCAACAATAGACATGGGAGCTCTCACCCACTGTAGGAATGTAAAATGGTGTAGTTACTTTGAAAGATATTCTGACAGTTCCTCAAAATGTTAAACAGAAAGTTTACCATGTGGCCCAGTAATTCTACCTCTAGAGAAATGAAAACATGTTTGAATAAAATTGAGTATAGAATGTTTATAGCAACATCATTCATAATAGCCAAAAAAAGCGGGAACAATCCAAATATCCACAACTGATAAATGGGTAAATAAAATGTGGTGTATCCACAGAATGGAGTATTAGCTGACAAGATAAAAGAAATGAAATACTGACATATGCTACAACATCGATGAACCTTGAAAATACTGAGCTAAGTGAAAGTTGTCAGTCATATGAAAGGTCCAGACCAAAATCTATAGAAAAAACAAAGTAGATTAATGGTTGCTGAGGGCTCCAGGAAGGAGCGGATGGGTAATGACTGCTAATGGGTTTGGGGGTTTCTTTCTGGGGTGATGAAAATGGGTTAGGTGGTGGTTGCACAAGACTGTAAATTCATCAAAAATAATTGAAGTATAAAGTTTAAGTGGGTAGATTGTATAACATGTGGAGTCTATCTCAATAAAAAGTGCTATTTAAAAAATCATCCCAGGAGCTGAAAAAATGACAGACAAAAGCAAGAATTTAAATATAACCAGAACAAAATTTTATGTCTATTTTGCTTTGTTTATACATGAACATAATTCACTGTCTGCCATTAAATAAATCAAACCACAAACCTCATGCATGGGAAAGAGACTGGCCAGAAAAAACTGATTATGTCCTGGAAAGAATTCAGATTCCCACCAAAATGGACTGGAAAAATTCTTAGCAATTGACTTAGATTAAAGGACTCCATAACCTAAAACTGGATGCGCCATCATTCAAGCCTGCTAGGAAAGGACAGTACTTTAAAAGTGGACTTCCCATTGTCATTTTAGTAGTAAACACAAGAATAAGTGCAGTGACTATGTCACACAGAACCTTACTCACAAGCTGCAAATTACCTGTGAGCCTTCAGGATCCTCTGGGCAATGGCATCGCCCACCTTGTTGAACACGACTTTGTCATCAGCACAGCTTATGAAAAATTGGTTCTACGAGAAAAAACAGGACAGTCATGTAAAGCTTTCTTTTCTCAGTACTGTATAGGCTGTATAAGGAAAATGTGGAACTAACAAAAAGTACACTGGTATTTTCAAAAAATGTTTCACCCAGCAGACATGATCTGACTACCAAATCCCACAGGAAAGTAAACAACACAGAAAAAAATAAAGGCTCAGCTGACTCCAGGTCCCCTGCATGTCCAGATTGCTGTCACGCATAGCAGCCTGGACATGTGGAAGCCTACACTGTTATCTCACCACTCAAACTTCTAAATTATGTTCTTAGAACACTAAGTTCATTCCAAAATTAGCTGTTTTCTGATCCACATATTATGTAAATGCTTATGATTAAAAATTCTATATTGGCAAACATCATATCTCATGCTAAGTGTACTCTTTGACAGGAATGTGGCAGAAGCCTGGTGAAATTTTCTCCAGCCTTTTTCCAATATTTCCTACAATCTGCTTTCACCATGTCTCCTTTCAGTCTCTGATTATCTGGGAATTTCTGCTTAAGTACAATTGAATCTTTTTTGTAAGTATGTTGTATATACCTAAGAGAAGATGTTTTTATTTCTTCTTTTCTGCTTTTCATGTATTTTTAAAACTGTTACTAGAAAACTGCTATATTGTAATATGGTGTACAAGATTTTGTTTCTGTATGAAAGAATGTTAAAAATGAGACATAAATATTATGAATACTAGAGATTGTTATAATACAGCTATAATTTCAAAGGTCGTTAGCTAATCATCTCAAGATACTAAGACATATAAGCAGTAACTCAAATTAGAATTATCATTCTTTTGCAGCAATATCATTTTTATGACCACATGTGTTTTTATACTTAAGTTCACAAATCTGCAATACGCCCGCAGAAGACAGACTTCCAGGAAGACCTGGTGCAGAAGCTCATTCTAGAATGTGGCTCCCCTTATGGTATCAAACAATTGAAATCTCAGTGGCAACCAAACCATGCTTTGTTTTTTCTGAATTCATATTGCAAAGCAGCTTAGCACTCCCCAGCAGCTGTCAATGCACACTGGCCATATGTCCGATCCTGTCCTTTTCTTCTCTTTTTGGAAGAGTAGGGTGACTGCTGATTACTTACCATAGCTAGATGAGTGTCACCCAGGAATATGTCCACGGCCATATGTAGCTATATGGCATGACCAACCTCATTTAATGCTATGCTAGTGTGAAAAATAAAAGCTGTTACTAATGCCAATAAACAGAGATGAAGCAAAACGATTTTGGGTAAGGAATGAGCCAGTCTTAACAACTTACACATCTAAGTATAATTGTCAAAGTTAATAGTACTAACAGTGTTACTAAATTCCTGACTTTATTCAAAGTTCATTAATGTTTCCACTAATGCCTTTTATCTATTGCATAATCCAATCCAGTTTACCACATTGCATCTAGCCTGCTAAGATTTGTAATTAGCCTTCTTTCTCCAGGCCTGAGAAATAAATAAAGCTGCAATTTCTTGCTGTTTGCCTTTAATCAATTGTCACTGCATGGATGGAGACAGAGTCGGGACTCAAGGGAAGGAAAATAGGGCTAGAATACTTTTCCCCAGCTAATCCAGCTAGACACTGTTTTTATTCAATGGGAAAGAAAAGGCTAGAATAAAAAAAGAGAGGGGTTCTGGTTTATTTTTCCCATTATCATGATTATCCATTTTTTTTCTCAGGGTTTTTCATGTGCTCTGGATTATTTTTACATCCATTTTGAAGTGCAATTAAAATTCCCCAACTAAATTCAATATTCTCAGATTTTCTCATGTACTCTGAACAAAGTCTGGGAATCTGAAAAGCTTTATAATAAATGGTAGTTCACACAGGATTGTAGAAAGGTAGTTCCTGCCTTAATATTCTCACATCTTCTGTGTTCTTCCCTGTACTCTCCCTCCTTCCACTTCCCATGGTCTCTATTTTAATATGTGCCCCAGGCTAACAGCCTCCAACCAAGGCCCAACCATGTTGGGATGTTCTGGCAAATAACATCAAAGTAAGTTGATGCATTTTAATAGCAACGATTGAGGAGACTCCCACTAGGGTCTTGAGTGAATGACAATGCAGGGTGAATTTCAGGTACACTGCAGAGGTCAAACTTCAGGTGCTAAGAATCAGCATTTCTCCAGCACTCTTCATACCTCAGCACACATTTATTCGTATGAAAATCCTGAACTGGGGACTGACCATGCAGTCTCTGTGTGATATTTATGGGGAGGCAGGTCTCCACACTAATTTCCATGAGGACTTACTTCAATATAGATGTAGTGCTTGCTGTTCTCTATCACATGGATGTAAGCAGAGTGGATGGACTCTTCATGGTACTTTATACCAGCAGACCAATCAGCAGCAGAGCGGAGCAACTACAAGACAGCAATCAGCAATGAGCAAACATGAGACAACGAAGATGAACCAGATGGATTATGTGATGAAGTCATTACTTTTTCTTCTAAACAACTGTGTGGTTACAGTGACTTGAGTCACATGTAGGCAAGAGAGAGGGTAGGGAATGCTGCTGAGAAAGATGGAGGGTAAAAGACTGGTGGACACAGGCCATAAGGAAGGATACTAGCTGGAAAGAATATCACAAATATATCTGCTTCCACCCAGGATTATTTTCATTTCAAACTGGGAAACATTAGGCATGGTTTCTATAGGGAGTATTCCAAAAGTTCCTCTGCTGGTGGCTGCAAGTTACATAACCATCAATATCTTTTCCTGTGACAGTCCCATAACCACAGCACAATGCCTGTTGGTCCAATGTATTTACTAAGAGCATCCACTTTCTCAGAAGTGTCCTGGCTTGAAGCATATGGTGTGGTTGTCCCAGCTCTGACTTAATAATGTGATAATTAATAATTCCTTTTCCCTCAAATAAACATTAATTAGATGAATACATTCTAAAAGATGGGTCGTGTAGGAACATAACCAGGATTCTGTCTTTAAGTAGCCCTTAATCTTTGGCATATCATTATTTCTATATTTTCTCATGGTGATTATGATGGGAATCAAACTGCAGGTAAGAAAACTGAGGTTCAGAGACGTGAAGCAACTTGCATGGTGTCCTGGGGGTACTAACACAGGCACCAGCACCTGAATTTGCCTCTCCTCCTGCCACATCCTAAACTTGCTGCCATGCCATTTCAGCACATCTGGGTGTGTCATACAATCAAAGGGGAGTTCACCTCATCACCTCAGGTTAAATAGATCAAAGCTGGGCTTACAGCTGTTTCCCCGTCTCAAATATTCCAACCACCAGGGGCATGCCATCATTTATCAGTCTTTAATGCTAGTGACCTTTGTGGGTTCTTCTGCCTCTTCTCAGAGTCCATATCTAAATACCGAGTTCTATTTGTTCTTTGGAGGATTTATCAGATTCTCACATTTCTTACCACTCATACTGCATCCTTCTATTCCACCACTAACGTACTCCCTCCTGGATTGCAAAGTAGTCTACTCAGATACTTCAGTGTCTGATACAGAGCAGAACTACCTAGGTTCAAAGCTCACCTCAGTCACTTAGACTTTTTCTTGGTCACATTTCTTAACCTTTGACTCACGTTTCTGTTCTGCAAAACTGAGTATGAATTTTCCAGGGTTGAGGAGAGGTAAATGAATTATTGTGAGCTGGGTAGTAAGAGAGTGGCATCTAATAAGAGAGTGGGTTTTTTTTTTACATTATTGTACTGGGGTTTGTTGTGACATTTTGATATATGCATACAACATCCCCCAGTTATGTTCATCCCTCCATTGTTTTCCTTCTTCCCCTCCCCTTTCTTACAGTGACTTCAACAGGCTTCAATATTCCACTCATACGTGTACAGAAAATACATCAACCATATTCACCCTCCTTTACCCTCTTCATTTACCCCCGTTAACAGGACTTGTTTTATGTTCCTGCCCTTCCTTGTTTTAGTGTCTGTTCAATGTTCAGAGGGTTTTGCCTTGTATTTCATCTGTAAGTATGTTGTGTTTTAATCATTCTGACTCTCTCTGTTACTCTTCCTTACCCTTTCCCCCACCCTCCATTATTCAACAGCTTTCAGTGCATTTCCTTGTGCCTTGTTCCTATAATGATGCAATGTATTTCAATATTATTCACTGTCATTCTCTTCTTCTTTCTCTCCTACCCTAGTCTCTTCTAACAGTCTCACTGTTGGGTACATGTTCTGTATAATGTGTACATATAGATGTATTTGTGTGTGATTACATATATACACATACATATATGATAATGCCTATGTTTGTATTTGGATCTACTGCATATAAGAGAAGGCAAGAGTTATTATTATGAACTACATGAGAGGATGCATTTGAGCTGCAACAGATCATGACAGAGACGCTGTAGTGCACACTGTGGCATGCATAGCAGGGTAGGCTGGAGGACATGGAGGCCATTCTTTTCAGCATTCTAACTAGTATTGCAGTATGATGTTGGCATATAGTAAGTGCTCAATAAATGCTTATGGCTTATCTTAAACCACAGCAAGATATACAGAAGAATCACTATAAAAACAGATTTGCAATTTCTGATTTAAAATAAATCTAATACAAAATCAGTTTCTTGTCTATTGTACACACACATACATACACACACACACACACACACACATATATAAAGTTGGGTGACATTAATGCTCTAATTGATAGTTTTTAAAATTGTATGTGTAAGCCTAGTAAGATTCAAAATTGATACGTGCAAAAAATCATTGACTAACCCATCTCAATTATGATGTCTTTATCCTGTATGAGGTATTTACTATGAAATATCTCCCCTCAGACCACTTTATTTAATTTTATCAGATAAACATTTGCAATGAATTGGAAAATTTAGTCATGAACAGAAATAGGCAAATATCAGAGCAGAAAACTCAAGGAAAACATCAGTAAAAAAGATCAAGTCTGCAAAAAATATCTTGATTTTTACATCATTTCTCAGGAACTGCATTATTGATCATCAGGTAGAAATAACAAAGGTTGAACAAATAGAAGTTTCCATTTTTAGTCCATTCAAATTAATGTTGAATCCTGTTGCTAGCTAAGAAGCATCAACCTGAAAACATAGGCTACCTTGAGAAGAGTCCTATGGTGCACATCCTGATCTAATTCTGTACACCTCTGTCAACAACAGATACAACTGCAGGATATACGGGACAGCAGGTCTTTGAGATGTGTGTTACAACTTTGCACTACACTAACCAGCTCTTTCAGCCAACACATCATTTCAGTGTCACGGAAGCTCCATTTCTACGCTGTACAATTGAGAGATCTGTCTCTTTCTCTCTGCCCCACCTCCATTTTCTCTCCCAAAGCTGCTGTGAAGAAAGAATGGCACAACAAACACATGGTGCTAATAATGCTATGTGGCACTGAGCGGTAGATATTCTACCTGTGCTAGTCTGTCTCTGTAAAGTTACAGGCAAAGGCACACACCACCCTTGGTGGTGACATCTTAGTCTTCCCCTCAAACCCAGAAACCTTACACTTTCTTTCCTTTCTCACTCTCGAAATTTGCTCTGATTCAAAGACTCAATAAACTCACTCACAGAAGGTCATGAATAAGAATGTGGGGTTAGGTGTCAAGTCTCAGGTCTCTCATCAATTTAGATCAGTTTCCTGGACAGCTTTGTTGGAGAGAGGATTCCTGAGCAGGGCATAGTGGGGAAGAACTTGAGGCTGATTCCCCACAGCTGTCATGGAGCATGGAGGTCACCTACTTGCCATTCCTACTTGTCACCTACCCTTGCCATGGCCAGGGTAACCATTTCCCTTTCTAATGACATTTAAATGTCTAAAAATAAGTAACACCATTCCCTGTACCAACCTATGGCAGTGCACAAGCAAAAGTGGACGGTATGCAGCGTGTAGTGATAGACGGTACCTCTTCCCTGCGGGCCTCGGCGTTCTCTACCCAGTTGTCTTAGTGCAAACCCATGCCCTTTACTCATGGTGAAAACTCACTTAACTGAAAAAAGTCATCATTTTTGGTCAAACTTGAAGGATGTCTTTTAAGGAACACAGGAAAACAAAATCACATGGGATTATTATTCATTTACTATTCTAAGTTAAAATTTGCCTATCCCCGCACGATAAATTGAAAATAATCAATTTCCTTTTTGTTGTGCCTGCACCCTTGAATCATGAGACCCTGGAGTTAACATGGAAATCACCTTAACTGCATTAAATGACTGATGGCCTAGAAAGTTTTATCAATAGTCAAATAAGTCACATCCATTTTGTTGACTTTCTTTTGCTACTAATTAAGGTTTACTGTTTTTTTTTCTCACTGACCTGATTGACTTGTCTTGCATTTCTATTTTAAACCAGTGCAATTGAGATAAACCTTAGATGCCTCCCCCGACAAGCAGAAATGTGGCCTATCTTATTGTCCCAAGTGTACCAGAAATCAAATGTAGCCCATACTTTTCAAACCTCATTTAGAACACACAATTTTAAAATATATGGAAATGGCATATTTCTGATTTTGTAGTGTGGCCTCAAAATTGTTACTAGGACCAGTTATTTTCCTTTGTACTGTGTCCTATGTTTTAACTTAAAATATAGCCTTTCTCTCTACCCACAAGCCCTAATCCCCTTACATACAATGGGCTTACGTCAAATATATGGCCTAAATAACAGAGATCTTTCTCTTTCTCTCTCTCTCTTTTCTTCTTGGCAGGACTGGAGTTTGAATCTGGGGCCTTGAGCTTGCTAGGCAGGCTTTCTATCTCTTGAGCCACTCCATCAACCCCAGAAATCTCTTCTTAAAAGAAAACTTTCAGAACTTTCTTAGTATTTGTCACAGGTTTCTTCTTTTGTTTTGTCACTAGGATGCTTTTGCCCCTATAAACTCTATGCTTATCTTAATTTCTTCCCTGTTTGTTTTTGAGACAGGGTCTCACGCTGTAGCCCAGGCTGGCTTAGAACTCAAGGCCTTAGCCTACCCACTCTTGGCCCTCTGGTATGTGCAACCACAACTGGCTAACTTAATTCCTTTTTGTTTCCCTAAGCTTCCAAGTGAATCATGGAGCAAAGACTGTTTAGGACAAAAGCATTTTTTACATGTCCCTCAAGCAGAAGCTGGCATCAGTATAGAAGCCCCAGGTGGTGGTGTTTGGGCAAAGAAGGAAGTGCTTTTGTTGGGTTTCACTTTTCCAGTCTGTACTGAGACAACAGCAGGCAAGGAAGATCAACAAGTTGGCCTATCAAGCACTTTCTGTTAACAACCACTTTTCTTTTCTTTGTGGTACTGGGTTTGAACCCAGGGCTTCACACTTTTTACACAGTTATTCTACCACTTGAGCCATGCCTTCAACCCCCAACTACTCTTCTTTAATTGAGTGTCATATTATGGTGTACAATTATTCACTTAGGATGATCCTTCTGCCTAAACAAAAGGAAGTTGTTAACCTTTAGGCTGAAGGAGAGAAAGAGAAGGAAATTTTACATTATTATTATGAACTAAGCTCCTAGTTCATTCACAATTCCTTAGCATTTAGCTAAAGCTGAAAAGATAGTTTTTGAATAATGAGACAGACTTAAGGGGAGTGAAGTCATAGGAACAAATGTCTAGCTGGGGGCTCTCGGGAGTCAGAAAGCAATACAAGGAGATGGGCAACCACAGATGATGCCAAGGCAAAGACAGTATAGACTTTTGTTTTGCTGCAACCTAAGTGGTTACAATTACCCTGGGTCTTCCCAGAAACAGTCTCTGCCATCACCAGTTATAAACTCAGGTGCAGATGCCAGACTGCTTAGAATCGAGTCATTTCCAGAATACTCTCACTCTTATTTTAATCTCTCAGCAGTTTGGTTTCCTCATCTGTGAAAATATAAACTGCACAGGAGTGCAGCTCATATGCTGATGAACGTGAGTGAGGTAATATATGAAAGTTTAGCACAGGGCTGGTCATGGAGTAAGGCTTCCTGTTCTGTATTGCTTCTGCCAGCCAAGACCCATTCACATATGTGTTACTCCATGAAGACCTGGTCCATAAGTAGAAAATCGCTTCCATGATAAGTAAGTTCCTTTACCTGCCTTACCCTCTCCCATCAATCTGCAACACAAAACATTTGCTGGCCTTTGGCAGATACTTTGGAGGGAGAGTCATTTGGACATTTATCTTAAGTGTGAGAACAGCTTTTTCCAGTAGCCTAATTTGGATGTCAGTTACTTGTCTACAATTTTCTTTTCCTCTTTTATTCTTTTCCTCCTTTCTCCCTCCTTCCTTCCTTTCATACCATCAGGATTGAAGACATGACTCCAGTGGAGTTATTTCTCTCCCTTGGGTAGGGATTCCCCCAGTGTGCCCAATTTAATAAAAAGGGTGCTCCCAAGTTTTGAATCATGTTGATGCTGACATGCATTTGCTTTCACCTTAAAGACCCTGAGAAATCTTCTTTTAGTAACATGTCCTAAGTGGCAATGAGAGCATTCAGACCCTCAGAGTCACCTCTCCCTCCTCCTCCCATACCCATGCCACTTCTTGCTGCCTTCCCTGTGTGGTCTTGGCAGGTTTCTGAGAATGTCTAGCACTGAAGGGGAAAATGCAAGAATATTTTAAAAGTGGTTGTGAAGGCTGCAGAAGTCACTCTCAGATCTGGGTGACTTTTTCAGATGCAGCAATTCCTGTTGGTGGTACAGGCCGCCATGCTACCTGATGTAGCTCCCCTATCCCTGGCTTCGGTGTTACCTCTATAGAAGGATGTGCGCAATGATTTGATATTAAAAATTTAAATAACTGGGTTCTCTTCTGCAGATGAAAGAGTGATATAAGTTGTTTATTATTTATTATGTCATGTCAAATGCCCTTCTCCTCCATGGCAATAAGCATGTGGTATAAAGATTTTTATCTAGAGCCAGTCTAGTGACTCCCTCCAGAGATATGTCAATGTCTTTGCTGCGAACTTTCGAAAGGCAAGGGAGAGTGTGTAAGTGCCGATCCTTACAGAGCACAGACCAGTGCGTTCTTCTCGGTGCTTGGCATGCTTTTCTTACCCTTGATCACCCATGGGGCACGCACTATGATTAACCCTGATTTGCAGATGGAGAGAACAGAAACAGAGAAGGGAGGCCAGTCCTCCAAAGTAAACAAAACCAGTAGGCAGCAGAGCTTGGATTTTAATACAGCCTGACTCTAGAATCTATCTCTTAATTGTCACATCATATTGATTCTTTATGATTAAGTAAGCTTATGACCTGTAAATTATATTATGAAAGAAACTATGCTAGAAATCAATGAATCTAATAATTACTAAATAATTTATTTTTAATAATTATTATTTAATAATTTTAATAATTATTTATTGTGTTTATATATTACATTATATTGCATATATACATTATATATTATATATTATATTTACATTAAACATTATTAATAATTTATTATTTAATAATTTATTAAATTTGTCAATGGAGTATATAACAGTCATTTGGCCATTGTTATATGGTAGCTAAGAGAGTGAGAGGCCAGCCATCTATCTCCTTGTGCCTTTCTGGATTCTTTGGAAAACTGGAGATTGGTCTATATTACTGTTCTCACCCTCTAAGCACTATTTATATTCATGACTTAAAAAAATAATGGCTGGAACAGTGTAAGTGCTTAGAGCCAGCGAGCAATGTAAGGAAAATTAAATATTATAGTCAGAATTGACAATGAAGGAGAAACAAAACAGGGTTAATACCCTGCTTTGCTTTGTTTTGTTTTTTCCTAAGTTTCTGACTTTCTTGTCTTCAAAACAGATGCACTTCCTGATTGTGTCAACTGCTTTCACAACTATTTATTTCAGCCATTTCTAAAAACACCTACTGAAAGCCAGTAAAGTTCCAGATTTTGCTAGGTTTAACACTTGAAAAATTAGAGGGAAGGGCTCTTTAAAAAAATAATAATTTGCTGGACTGGCAGTGTGGCCCAATGGTAGCCTGCCTAGCAAACAATCGTGAAGTCCTGAATTCAAACCTCACAACTGCAAAAAACAAATAAACGAAAAAAGACTTGTAGTTTAAAAAATAATAATTTGTAAAAAATTATAAATACAAAATTAAGCCTAAATCTTGAGAGAGGCCTGGGTAGGAGAAGGGGCCAAACCCTACACTAAGGCCCAAAGCTGGCAACTGATGTGGGATCCTGAAAGTAGCCAGCTCATTCCCTACCTCGTGGCCTTCACTTCCTTCAGACTGGAGGTAGACTGTACTTTGGGGACTGAGATGACAAAAGTTAATTATAGAAATATCAGGTTTTGAGGACCAAGAGGATAAAAGCAATTATAATCCTATAATCTTGGAAGTACAGCGCTCACTAACGAGTTCGTTTTGTAATTTACTCTTCCTCACAATTTTAACCTTCTTTTTCAGTACCATGTACTAAATGCATCTATGACGTTTTAATCTGCCTAGATATTTTCATTTTCTCTCAAAGATCCATAGAAACAACTTTAATTATCAAGGTACAAATTCTGCACAGTGGCTTCTAATATTTTAAGATTAAGAGGTGTATCTGTGGTGGACATTTATTTAAGTTTTATCTTATGAGGAATCGTAAGTATATCAAGAGGAGTGAATAAAGGGTAATTGATACAACTATAATGATTCCTCCTTATTAAAGATGTTCAATTAAAAGATTCCACTTAAATATCTGACAGGAGCTCAGCTATGAGTCACACCAGCCATAAAACTTTAAGATGAGAAAACGGAGGCTTAGGGAAGGGAGATGACTGACTGAGGTCACATGCTGTTCTAGAATCTTTTGTTGTGTGTGGTGGGACTGAGGTTTGAGCTTGCAAAGCCATAGCGTCAGTTCATTTTGCTCTGCTTATTTTGGATATGGGGGTCTCACGGACTATTTGCCCAAGCTGGCCTTGAATCACCATCCTCCTCATCTCAACCTCCCAAGTAGTTAGGATTAAAAGCGTGAGCCACAGCACCCATCATGCTATCTATTAGAATCTTCATACCACGCTCCATTGTGCTTTTCTGATCTGATAGTTTGAGAATTTATTTTATTTTATTCAGCTGGACAATTTTCCTATGTTTCCAGAAGTGCTGCCTAGCAACACTTTTAGATTCTTTATTATACCCACTATCACACTGCAAAATTTGTATCACCCAGAGCAGACTGCTCAGCTCCCTGAGGTCCTCAGTGACATTTGTGTCCTATTTATCTCTGAGGCTCCACCAATGACATTGAGCTAATTAACTTTTCCTCTGCCCCTAGTTTTCAGTCAGTTTCTAGTCACCATGTCCCTTTATCTCTTTCCTCAAAAAATATTTCCTATTTTTCCCTTCCTTCCATTTATACTTTGGCCCTGCAGTGTTACTTAAACAGCCTCTCTCCTTGTTGCTTGATTTCATCCTCTGACTAGTCTAATAAACTCTTCCTATGTACAAACTTCAGGTACCAGAGTGTTTGTTCAGAGAGAAACAGATGAGTATAAATAAAATGAGAGGTCCTCTCAAATAAACTTGGGGAACACTCCCACACATTCCCACTTAGTGGTTTGTAACACACTAGCTTAACAAAGGCACTAAACCATCCTATATTAAGTAAATCTGCCAAAACTTATTGTCCCTGGAAACCTTTTCTATGGAATATTTAGGAGCTCTATATTTCACAGGCAAAATTCAGTTTAGGAAACTCTCTTAGGTTAATTGTTATAAAACGTTTATGTATCAGGTTTCTTCCAGGGCCAGGTTGAAATTCACCAGGCTAGCATTCCCGCCACCTTATCTGACCTCTTCTGTCTATCTTCATTATTGCTCTCCAAGAGCAAAGGATTTTCAACTGTGGTCCTCCTGTGTCCTGAGCAGGTGGTCTTATTCCTTAGAGAAGAGACCCAGCTCTTCCCTCCTGTTCAGCAAACTCTCATAGCATGCAAGTCCATACTTTCAGAACCTACACCTTGCACCACTAAGTGACAACATGGTTTCCTCTCCCCAGCCAATTAACTATCCAGAGGCAGAGAAATCCTTTTGTGTGGATTTCCTCAACACTCAAGGATGCTTTGATGACTTCACTGTGTAAACAGGTGGCACTTAATAAACCTATGTTGGCTGAATCAATGGATGAATGTGTCTTGGTAAATGCTCCTTTAAATTAGTTGCTTTCTAGATGCAGAGTCCAGGGCACATGAACTTAGTGGAGACGAACATACGGGCTCAGCAGAAAAGGTCCTCTGAGCCACTCCCATCCCTAAGCCAACACCCACTGAGGCAGGAGCAAATGAAGAGGCATCTCGTAGAGTATGGGTCTGCCTTACCAGGACAGCAGCAGAGGGCTGGGCCAACACCCTGAGCAAGGGCAAGTTCAAATCTTAAGTCATCTTATTTTCTTAATACCAAGGTTCTTAGTTCATCTTCTAGCGTAAGTATTTTTCCTCCTCCATACAAAATAAAATTAAACAGTTTCATGAGATTTTCAGCAACTCGAGTGTAAATGCACAACTGCCAGTGCCTCCAAATTGAAATTAGCTGTCTTCTTAGACTGGGATTACTAACTATGTTAGAGGTAGTTTTATCAAGTGGCTTTTTTTTTGTTATTGTTTTGCCATTTTATTTCTGGTCTGAAATGTCTTTCTTTCTTTCTCTCTTTCTTTGCAGTACTGGGATTCGAACTCAGGATTTCATGCTTTTGAGGCAGGCGCTCTACCACTTGAGCCATGCCTTCAGCCCTGAAATACCTTTATTTCTTATATGCATACATGTCTACTTGTACATAATGCAAAGTAATGGATTTGGGCATTTCGTTTATAAAATCACATTCACTAGAATCCTTGTCTGAGCAATTTAAGGCCATGTCGGTAAGGTGAGTAACAGACTGCTGGATCTTCACCTATGTGGTGCTTTTGATGCTGATAGGGAAGACTTGGAACCAAAGCACTGGCAAAGGTGGCTCCTCTTCACTCTGACCCTACATTATCTCAAGACACTTGGGAGCTGTCCTGGAGGAAGCAGACTGGCTAACACTCAACAATTTTAGGATTGCAAGCTCTGCCTCTGTCAATAACTAGCTGGGTGGCCTGATAAACCTCAGTGCCACACTGAGTCTGAATTTTCTTACTTGAAACTTGAAATGATTGGCCTGGGTGTGGTAAAATTGTGTGACTCTATTAAGCAAATTCCTATTCCATTAAAAGAACCTCTGAAAGGTATTTGGGGAGCTGGGTGTGGTGGTGCATGCCTGTAATCCCAGCTACATGGGAAGTGGAAGTAGGAGCATTGAGATCAGCAGGGGCAAAACGGTCGAGAGCCTATTTGAGAAACAAATTAAAGCAAAAAGGGGCTACGGTCATAGCTCAAGTGGAGAACGTCTGCCTAGCAAGCGTGAGGCCCTGAGATTAAACAAACAACAAGAAAAAAAAGCATTTAGTTAATTAAGAACTAAAATTAGATCAAACAATAACCAGCTTCCCAGGTGCAAAGTTTCACCACACTCCTGGGGCTTAAGCAGAGTCAACCCCGGGTTTACTGTGTATCCTGTTGCTAGTGTGACTTTACAAGGAATTATGGGAACAGTCATTCCTTGACTCTGGCATCTTCTGAGGACATATCTGCCAAAATGAATTTTAGAAAGACTGTGAACTGAACCCATATAACATACACAAATATGAAAAATAAGACTATAGTTTAAAGAGCCAGTCAGATTTGCTTTGGGAAAGGTGTCCTTTTGAAAAATCTGAAGCCAGTAGAATGTGCACTTAGTCCAGTGTCAGCAAGGCTACCTCGTAGCACGTGGCAGAAAGCAAAGCCGAGCTTACCTGCACAGTGGCGCGGACAGCCCCAGGCACCTGGTACCTCAGCTCATGGGCTGTGGTTTGAGACTTCGGAAGCAGAAAAGGATAAGAAAGGGACCGGTATTTTGGTTTCATAATCTTTAAACAAAGAAAGAAAAACATATTTAAAAAACAATTCAAATGAACAAGAGGTTCATTCTTCCCTGCTTTGTAATTACAAAAGCAAATTCAGGTTCATTTGAAAAAGTAAAAGTGTCTATCGATGGACGTTTCTAAGTGAAAGGCTGTGCATCACTGATTTTTGTTTTCTGTCTTCCATATTTCCTTCTTTTACCTTTTGCAATAAGCAAGCATTGTTTCATAGTTCTAAAGAAATATTAAATGTAATTTATAGTTATATTGGCACATAACTGCAAAAATGGAATTGTTATTTTGAAAACTAATATTCCATGTTGCTGTGGCTTTGTCACCATAGGAAGACAGCACTATTTCATTTTTAAGAGCAAATTTTATTTTGAGCAGTTTTATTTCTAACAAGTCAAACAGTATGAAGAATCTTCATTTGTTTAAGAAATTCCTATTAATGAATATTTTATCTGCTTCCAATTATATTTGAATTATTAGAAGCAATGTCAAAATCAGTTACCATATTAGATTATTTCTCTAGTTTAAATACTTGGAAATAGTTTTTGTGGGTTGGAGACTACATGCTTAAAAAACAAACAAACAAACAAACAAACAACTGATTGGTGTTGTACCAATTTATTCTCCCCAGGACTAGGGCATAGAAGTATAAAAAAAATCCAATTTAGCCAGGCATCGGCTGCTCACACCTGTAACCCCAGCTACTCAGGAGGCAGCAATCAGGAGGATCTCAGCTCGAAGCCAACACTGAGCAAATAGCTCCTGAGACCCCATCTTGAAAATACTCAACACCAAAAAGGGCTGGTGGAGTGGGTTAAGTGACAGAGTGCTTGCCTAGCAAGTGTCAAACCTCAGCACAACAACAACAACAACAACAACAAAATCCAAGTTCAATTGCAGATTTTAACTTTCTTTTTTATCTTTGATAGTACAATTAAAAGTAGTATCACTTTGTTTATCCCACATTCTCTAAATTTTTGTTTAAAATATTTCCACTAGTGCATCCACTAAATGTTACATTTATGTGAGTAATAAAGTAAGACTCTTAGTTGTTCATATAACTAAGTGATGGGGAAATAATGCCTCATTATTTCAAGTAACTAGCATGGGTTCTAACAACACTGGGTGATAAGCACTGAATTTAAGAATGTGAGGGTAAGTTCTGAGCAGTGATGGTGTAGTACAGAGGTCACCATCTGAGAAAAGAAAAGCGCACCTCATGCTGCTCTCCTTGCTCAGAACCAACTCTCAGCACTGGGTCCTAGTATAAGGGCAGCACGATGCCAGGATGGGAGGGGCTTTATAGTTCGAGCTCTTATCTAACCAAGGGTCCTAGGCCCTGCAGTAGCCTTCCCCATAACTACTGATCCCAACCCAGTAAGTGCTCAATCAATACTGTAAGCCCAAGAGGTCGAAAGGATTAAAACCATAGGCCCTGACGCAGCTCTGAACTGTCCCTCTGCACTCTGAACTGTCCGGGCTGTGGAAGTTCAGGGGTGCTTGCTTTTCTTCTTCTTTTTTAACGCTGGTAGGCATTAAAACACTGGGCATTCTGACGATGAAGAACCAACAGCAGTTGTGTCACAGCTGTGGCCACAGAGGCCCCTTCTTCCCAACCCTCAGGGTTTCTGCCCCTCATCACGTGGACAGAGTCAAGGTAACAATGTCCAGTACCTTTGTGAAGTTCCAGCGTTGGATGAAGTGTCTTGCAACATCGCGAGCCGCCTTCCCGTGGACCACAGAGCTAATATCATGCCAGGGCATCCGGGGAGTGGAGTACCTGTCAATGAAATCTGCCCAGGTGCACCAGGCAGCCATCTGTCACTAACTTCTGTGATAGGGACAGACTCCACTGTGCTATGTAAAAGGAAATGAGTTAGTGCCAACTATGAGCATATTTCTTGGCTTGGCTGGAAAATCAGCTTTATAATCAAGGGAGGCAGAGATCTCACATGGAGGAACATAGTCCTCCATGCACTGTCCCCAAATAGGGCTCCATTTTACCCAGTATGAATCACTAGACAAGGCAGGATGTGAGTGGGTAAAAATTGTCTAAGGCTGTGTAGTTGATAGATTTTTCTGTTTTGTTCTGGCAGGCCACATCTGTAGTGTCATCTTTACCTCCTCTTAGCACAATGCAATGAGAAAAGACGCCATTCTAATGCTAGAAAGTGGGGAGAATAAGCATAAAAGAAGATGATCCAAGAAAGGCAGCTTCTCTCAGAAAATTACAGATTGTTAGTCCAAACTATGTTTTAGGACACCTGGAGGTTTCAAACAGGTCAGCTTCCTATTCCTTTTTATTGTAATTTCAAGGAAAAGTCCTTAAATAAATGACCAAATCATGTTTCCAAAATTTTACTGAAGTTTCCAAAAAAAGCAAAAACCACCCCACAAAAGGCACTGAGAACACACACGCACTACTTTTTAAGATGCTCAAAAGTAAAAGACGAAACTCAACATGCAGTCAGCCCCACGATACTCACCAGCAAAAGGCTTGTCCAGCTGAACCCAGTCTTTGAAGACAAAATTGCAGTAGTCCTTTCCGTGCCAGAACCGGGTCTCCCCATGCAGCTCCCCCACACCTGTCTGTAAGCTGCGGATGGAGCCGGTGTCTGTGGATGCAGCAAGATGGACTCAGAGACCCTGGGTCAGGGCAGAGAGGGAGGCCCCCTCTCACTTACTAAACACCTACACGTGGCTTAGCTTCTATTCCTGAGACTTGTAACTAGGGCGACCTGTGTCCACTTGATTACAGGCTGTGGGCTGACAAGTTTCACAGCTCCAGCATGTTTCTTTTTAGTACACATTTGGGGCCACAGCCAGGGTCATCAGTGGACAATGAAATTTAACATTCTCAGGCAGCTGGCCAGCCACCAGATCTCCAGAAGACGTGGTCACAGGGCTAAATGGGAAGAAAGAACTCCCTTGGTGGGACATCCAGAGACCACTACAGTCAGATAAGAGCCAAAAAGCACAAGACACAGAGGCAAAGACAAAAAACCTCATGTTCACAGACAGTCCGTGTGCCAGCCCTGGCATTAACTAGTTATGTGACACTGACCTTCACCTTTGGGGTCATAAATCCCTTATGTGTAAAAGGAGGAATTTGACCTAGACGGCTGCTATGATGTTTTGGTCTCTAACATTTTATATTTCTAAAATCACAGTTGGCATCCATAAAACCCAACAAACAGAAGCTTACAGTCAAGGCACAAAAGCAGCAGTTCACAAGGCTTCACAAAGAACTTTACTGACCATTTTACATAAGGGCAAGTGCCTTGAGTTCAGTAGTTTGTAAGTTTAAGGGTTATGTCAACCACTGAGGCAACAAAGCAGGAAGACCAGCAGAACTACAAATCACAAACAGCGCTTGGGCAAAAGAGGCACTTGATGAATAGATGTGGGGTGCAGAAGTACTTGTTGCATGAATAAATGATACTGTTTGAAGAAGCTAGTGAGAGGTCTACAGTGGCCACCCCCTCCCCACCGCCACCACACTGTCCCAGAACTGTCTTTATAAGATGCAAACTTGTTGCTTAAAAGCCTTCTAGGATCACCCACTGTCTTTAGGAGGTTCAAGTCCTAAGGGTTTTGTGAGCACACAAGGCTCCTTCCTAAACCCAAGCCAATGTATCTTTCTGGTCCTCTTTCCCCCCACCCAGCCCCAGGCCCCACCAGGCCGCATTTTTTCTACTGTGCTTCAACAGGTCCAGTGTGCCTTGCCAACATCTGGCTTGCACATTATTCTTTTTGCCTGGAATGCTCTTCCCTCCCCTTGGCCTGATCTCCTAGGCATTCTTCAAAAGCCATATCAGCTGTCGCCTGTCCTAGAGAGATCTCCCAGATCTCTGTAGGGAGAGGTGGTCACTAGCACTGTTCTTGTCCCATTGAGAAGTGCACCCCCAAGGCCTCTGACTCTGTGACACAATTGCATAAGGATGCAATAAACTCCTCAAGAGTGGGGACTGTACCCACTGTCTGATGTAGCAACTGACATCCAGGAGGCGATGAATAAATATCTGCAGAACACAACATTGTGCAATCACCACACACAAACTGATATTATATCTCAAACTGAATAATTAACCTTCCAAAAGTATTGAAATTGTCTATAAAAGAAAAATGGCTTAAATGCCCACAGCTAACAAGACTAAGGTGAACAGTACATTTCTACTGACTTCTCCTGTGGTTTCTTTTCCTGCTGTGATTTCTTTTGGACTGAGAGACCAAAGCACTGGCAGGTCTGTTTGTCACCTGTTGCTGCTTAATAGCAAGGATGGCACATTGTTAACAGAAAAGGAATAACAAATGAGAGAGTAAAAAAAAGAAATTAAAGGGGAGCAAATACAATGGTTCAAATTCCAAATTAAAAATAAATACATGTACATATATAAATGCATATACATAAAATTTGTTTTCAACAATTGACAAACTAAGCTATGGTTGTCGACACTCATTTGTTTAAAAATTTAATTTTCATGTAATAATTGGTTATAAGGAAAACAAAAAAAAGCAACTTCCTAAGTCTCAGAAAATTCTCTTGGTTCTAGCTGAATTCAACTGCTCATAATTCCAACAGGTGTTTGTTTCTAGCCAAGACCTAAACTTTTATTTCAAATATCTGAGTGTTCTCATCTGTGAGCAGACCCAGGGCTCCCCTGGCATCAGCGACGCTGAGCCCAGGGCCTTCATTAGGCTGAATCTAGCTCCCAAATGACTTCATAATTGCATCTGCCTTGTCTTTGGGTGTCTCATGCTAATTTTTCCTCTGTCAGCAGCTCAGATTTTGGCTGCTGAACTTTAAGACAAGGGTATCTTCCTGCTCTTGCCCTGCGGACTTACCAGGCCCTCTTGGCCTCCAAGGCTCTATTCTTCTACCAGTTCTCCAGCTTTCCCCTCTTTACCTTCTTTCCTGGTTCCTGCTCACTTCCACATTTCCCCCAAGTTTCTCTTATCTTTTCCTATAACACTCCTAATTGCACCTGTAGGCAGGCTTCTCTTTTGGGCACCAGATCTATAGTCAATTCCAGCACCTTGTTTGACATGGTTAACCTTGAAAACTTTAAAATCACACCCACCACAAAGTCCTGAGCATCCCCATAACATCGAGTCCTCCCAGGAAGCTTCTGCTTCCTCTTCTCAGTTAATCAACCTCTCAATTGCCTTTGCTCCTCTCCTCCCCACTGTCTTCTCCACGCCCTTCCCAACCATGTTGGAATGTTGCTGACTCTTGTTTTAGAAAAAGTGCTTCTCATTCTCTTGAATCTTGGGCCCACTGGCACAGCCCAGCCAGACTCACTTTGTCTATTGCATAAGCAACATAAAATCCCACCCTTACTTCACACACACACACACACACACACACACACACACACCCTGCCATGAGGATGCTCTAACATTTAGTGCAGGAGGGCACCATGTCAGCCAGACTTGCAGAGCCCACCAGAAATTGGTCTAGGTAGACCTCACCTCCCAATCTACACAAAATAATCTTTAACCACAATCCAAAGCTTTGAAAATACAATTTTTCCAAAGTTCACCTGTTAGCATAACCTCACCTGAACTGACAAGAAATTATTCACTATCTTTATGGATCCCTCTTGGTGTTGCACGAATGTAAATGGTTTGCTTCCATTCCACATATTCCAGGGATCCTCCTGGGAGTGCAGCACAGTAGAGGGTATGATGTCTCTCTAAAATCCAGAACCTTCTGGCTTCTGAAGCCCATCTGACCCAAGGATTCCATCCAAGAGAATGTACATCTCTATGTGTTCTATGTGTTACCTTGCTCCATACATAGGTCTGGGGTGTTGAAATAAATACTTTTGGCATTTCCCATGTCTGTGCCTTAAGATGCAAGGTCAGCCTGAAATGCCTGTTTTCTGCCTTTGTAGTCTCTTATCTTCTGAGTATGTATCTATATTCAAGGTCAGTTTCAATAATGGTCCTGTATGAGGTATTTGTTTTTAAAAAATCTTCTGGTTTTAAAATTTTTTGGATTTTCAAGTTATGGACAAGGGTTATGGACTTACATCTAGAAGGCTTCACCTGCAGGAAAGGTATTGACACTTGGTGAAACAATGTGGTACTATGTGATAAAATTTTAAATATTTAATATTAAAATATTAAGTCATGCTCACTATTAGATAATCTGTTTTTTGCCAGCACAAGATAAGTCTTACATCCTATACACTGAATCCCTCAGAAGAGTTTAGAGGTGGCTTAACTTACTATTCATTATCTCCTGCTTGCATATTGGAATTTGAAAAACCTAAACTGCAAACCTGAATTGCAAAAATGACTTTCCTGCTCACTTATTTATTTACTATTGCTTATAAAGAAAAGATCATCAAACAGTTGCTGAGTATAAGAGGAGTAAAATTCAACCCTTTTAAAATAGTGTCAAGCAAAGCAATGTCAACCTGAAATTCTCCCTCTTACAACATAATTCTGAAAGAAAAGCAACTCTTGACAATGGCTGAGTAGCTCTGAATTAAAATCTATATTACAGAAATCTACCATGGTCACCAAGCATTCTCAAAATGAATTGATGTAGTGCAGGCTTTCTGTTTAAAGCCCTGCAGTGGTCCTGCATGTACTGGAGACCGATTTCTCCCTGTTATAGGGAGCTGAGTGTGGAGGCTGGCCTCCACATGGCCTTCTGCACTCAGGGGAGGCGCAGTGCAGAGAGGAGGCCTGCTCGTTCTCAGGAGGAGGAGCCACTAACTCAAGGGAATGTGCACGCTCACATTTTCAACCGAGGGTCACCCCATGCTTCATTTAGGGTTGAGTTAACATCATCACACTATTTAAACACAGAGCCATGCTCCTAAATTGTCCTTCTGCAAGGAACTCCAATATATAAAACAGATAGAGGCGGGAGTTTTGTGGTTGAAGCAAGTGCCAACAGAGGTGGGGGGGGTCCTGGGACCACCGACTCTATTCTAAGGAATAGAATTTGAGAAGCATTGCTTTAGGGGGAAAACTATCTTTTGGTTTTTCTCTTTAAACCAACTGATTTTTCTTGTATTAAAAAACCTACTTTACATGTATGTTTGAGTATAAAAGCAATCTGTAAACAACGCCAACAATATGGGAAGGAGAGAAACCAGCTCAAGACTCAGCTTCCTAGTATAGCCAGCAATGTTTAATGTCCTTCATCAGCCTCTGTCGGAGTGCATTTGGACACCACGGCAGTCAGTCTCAAACTCAGGATCTCCTCTCTCCTACATAGCCTCCCCAGGTCAGCCCAGACCCATGGCATCAGCAAACACTGCCAGCTCTGCTATGGGAAAGTATCCAGTACCTGCTCTGTCACTATTTGCCACATGGTCTGCTCGGAGGAATGAACCTGTAAAAACCTAACCTTTTCTGCCTTTGCTTAAGACCATCAGTGGCTTCCTCAGAAGCCAAATTCTTCCAGCAGACAGCAAAATGCCTAGAATCCACCCAGTCCTCCACGTCCCTGACTTTTCCTAACATTCTCCCTCATCCCTGCCACAGTCCTAGAACACACCAACCCCTTCCTGCCTTAGTGCTTTTGCACTTGCTGTTCCTTCTCCCAGGACCTCCTCCTCCCGCAGCCTCTCATTCTCATTCTTCCTTTTTTTTTTTTTTTAATGATACTGAGGTTTGAACTCAGGGCCTAAACCTTGAGCCACTCTACGAGCCATTTATGTGTTGGGTTTTTTCAAGATAGAGTCTCTTGAACCATTTGCCTGGACTGGCTTTGAACTGTGATCCTCCTGATCTCCGCCTCCTGAGTAGCTAGGATTACAGGCAGGAGCCACTGGTGCCAGCTCAGTCTTCTTTGGTCTCTGCTGAAAACTCACTTCACTAGAGCAGCATTCTCTGACCACACTACATACAATGGTAACTCTTTCCCTCTGCCTTTCCCGTTTGCTGCTCTTCGTCCTCCATGGTAATTATCATTGCCTGATAAACGGCGTTTGATCTACTTGTGTATACAGTTTCCATCTTTGTTCCTCAAGTAGTTAGCTGCATTTTACCTGTTACGCTCACGGCATTCCTAGTTCCTACAACAGTGATTAGCCTATCTCAGGAGCTCAACCACACTTACATGATTAAACAACTAAATCTTTTTTGCTTATTTTTGTATCCACACTTAGGTTTTAATGGTTCCACAATTCCATCAAGGGACAAACCATCCATGATGTTCTTCCTTATTCCCCTACTGTGACATTGGGTCATTTCCATTCTGTTTGTCTCTTACTATAAACAACGTGGCATTAGACACAAAGCCAGTTTGTCGGTGAGGGGGTTGTGAATGGAACTCAAGGATACTTTCTACCCGAAACAGAAAATCCAATGTGTCCATGTCCTCAGATCACCAGTAGACATCACCCCTCGGCCTGGGGCTGGCCTGAGCTAACCTGCAGATTCAGTTTCTGACTCCCATCTTTTCCACTCGCTCCGTTCCTGTGGTTGGCAAGGCTAAATCATAACAGTCTGAGAGTGAGGAAGGCTCTGGAGAGGCAGAGGCAGAGGCCGAGCCGGGGGACAGGGTTGCAGGTCTAAGAGCAAGGAGTTGGGAGCAGGTCCCAGGACACCTGTGATTCCAGTGTGGGCTTCGCTGCTTTAGAATCCAAGTTACAAATGCGTCTCCCTGAAGCCACATATGTATCCCGTACTAGCTGATGCTAAAGAAATGAGACAGCCCCCCATAGACGGCTTCCATTTTTAAATGTGTACCGATGATGTTGTGATTTACAAAATACAAATTTACTTAACAGTTTCTTCGTGATTTAGTTCATTATGTGTGGCTTATTAATGCATTTTTTGCGATACTAAGGATGGAGCTCAGGTCCTTGCACTTGCTAGGCGAGGTTCTGTCACTTCAGCCATGCACCCAGTCTTTTGCTTTCAGTTTGATTTTCAGATAGGCTGTCATGCTTTTGCCCAGGTTGGCCTTGGATCTTGACCTTCCTATCCCCACCTCCTGAGTCACTGGGAATAGCTGAGATTACAGGCATGACCCACCAAACCTGGCCCAATTAATGCACTTAGAAAACAAACAACAAAAAACCCCTGGTTCCCTACAAAATGCTGGGAGCCACTGCTGAGTCTGACCTAGTTTATCAAGTGCACTAGTGTTTGCTGGCCTCAGTGACTCACGTCCAGGCAAGTTAGTTGGGCTCTACCTCGCTCATCTTCTAATCAATGTCAGAGAACCTTGGCCTTGGGAGTAACCTGCATTAGTGCCACATCACAAATCTGAACCCTGAGCACTGAAATGCTGGCAGACTGCGGCTTCCCTGGGCAGGTGGCTGAGTTTCCACATCTGCGAGTGAGGTAACAACCCCCCCAGGAGGCATGGCCAGCCCATGGCAGGGGCTGAGCACAAGGAAGGTTAACTTCTGGAGGTCCACTGCCATATGACAGCTGCCTATCATCAGCCTATCCCTACGTCACACCAGCTGCTGAGTCCCTCACTCCGTCCACTACAATTTAGGCCCTGATTAATTAATTCCTCACTATCTGATTCTCCTCACATGGAGAGTGTGACATCTCCATCCAAGGGCTTTCAAGGTTGTTAACCAAATAAAGGTCTCCCCAACTTTGTTAGGAACTCCAAAGGTGACTGTGTGTATCTTCCCACTCTACAGCACACCCTGCCTCCTACCTGAATGAGGTATTTCCTACTGATGTTTTCCTTCACTGCGGGGCCTTCCTATCCTCACCTCCCCCATTAAATGACTTCCAGACCTGCCTTACAAAGCCCCCACTCAAAAGGGCTGTCTGGACCAGCAGAGAGGAAGTCTTCCATCCTCCAGAGCTGAGCAACACCACTGGGGCACATGGCAAGCACTGAGAGAGCGTTCGGTTTGATGTTCTCCCTGTACTGCTGCAGTGCAGGTTCCTAGGGAGCGGGGTCTTGGGCTTTGCACAGAGCGGGCTCTTCACAACACATGTGGCCACAAGAACCGTGGGACAGAAAGCCAGTCTGCAAACACACCCAGTGCCCATGCAGCAGACGATGTGATGACAGCTGAAGCCTGTGGGTTCGGCCACGCACACGTCACTTACCAACACTGGGTCTAGTGAGTCCCTGTTCAGGCTCACTGGAAGGGCGAAAGAGTTTCAAGTGGGGCTTTAAACCATGGATTAAGTTCTGGTGGCTTCTGTAGTGATTACAGTCACCTGGAGAAAGTTGAGAGGGCCTTTTTTTTTTTTTTTTAACAAAGGAATGTATTTTTCATATGAATTATCTATGCATCAACTTTTCCGTACTGGAAGGCACATTTAATCATTTTTAAAAGAAGCAGGCTCATGGAAGCAGTTAAACGATTCTTTGCAACGGAAAATTGCAGGGCTTTAAAAGATCTGCCAAGAATAGTAAATTCATAACATAGAGAACACCTGATGCTGGTGTTCATATATTTCTGGATGGGAAGAAAAATGAAATTTCTTTTCTTTTTTTGGTGGTGGGACCGTGGTTTGAACTTACGGCCTTCTGTTGGCTAGGCAGGTGCTCTATCACTTGGGCCACATCGTCAGCCCTTTTTCACTCTAGTTTTTGCATAAGGTCTTGTGGTTTGGCCCAGGCCCACCTCTGACTGTAATCCTCCTTCCTCTGCCTCCTAAGCAGCTGCGCTGACAGGAGCACAGCACCACATCCAACTTGTTGATTGAAATGGGGTCTTGCTAAGTTTTTGCCCTGACTAGCCTCAAACCACAATCCTCCCAATTTCTGCCTTCCCTAGTGGCTGAGATTATAGTTATGCTCCACCACTCCTAGACTGAGGAATGAAATTTCTAAGAAAAGTTTATAAAGCACATCTAAATTATTTTCTTTTTCCTTTATAGCTTAGCACATTTTAGAAACCTTTTGTCATCCTGCTACCATTAAAATGTGAATATTGGTTGTTAAGACTACTTTGTGAGAGTAAAACCATAAATCGGTTCAAAAATGAGGCAAACAAAGCCATGATGGCATGTTGTTGAACAGAATGATACAGCAACCTTTCCAGCTGGCTCGTTTTACTCCATTACAGAAGGATGGATTTAAAAAACAAGACTGCAATCTGGGCATGGTGGTACATGCCTGTAATCCCAGCTACTCAGGAGGTTGAGGGAGGAGGATCAAAACGTCAAGGCCAGTCCAGGCAAAGTTAGTGAGACCCTATGCTAAAAAATCAAACTAACAAAAGGGCTGGGGGTATAGCACAAGGGGTAGAGCATTTGTCTAGCAACCATGAGGTCCTGGGTTCAATCCCCAATACTGCCCCAAAATTCCCCACAGAGACTGTGACTCACTGGAGGCGCTGTCGACGCTGCTGATGCTGTCTGTGTTGTGCAGGTGATGTTTGTACAGCTGTCGGTAGAGGCTAAATTTGGAGAACTTTCTGGGCTTTCCGATTCCTTTCAGTTTGGAATCAGCATCATTCACACTCTTCAGGACAGGCCCATCTTTAATGGGTTCGTTTTTACCTCTGAGGCTTAAGGATTCCATAGACTCTGTCATTGCAGCCTGAGAAAATGATTTAAAGGACAAAAGACCTTGCATAAGATGGGCTGCACTGTAAAGCTGTAGTTCAAGGACAGATGTCAAGGACAGTTGACAAAAGGTGGCAGCCCGAGGACAGACTCAGCATGTCTGAGGCCAGCCACAGGGTGGGGTGGACTCCTGTGCGTCCTCCAAATCCCCCAAAGAACCCAGGGCTTCCAGGTGACTCCTTCAGCAGGACAAATTCCTGAGATTACATTCCAATTGGCCCTTTTATCTTAAGTACAATGACAAGAGCTACACTCACAGCAGAGCTGGGAATGTCTTCCTCTGATGAACACAAAGCATTTCCTAGGTCAATCAGTTTCCCTGTTACCTGCCACTAAATTGCAGTTTTCCCAGAAAAGCCACAATACATTCAGCAGTAAGATGGAGCCTGTCACAATTTTTCACACGTGCGCTGACACACTGGAGTACTGAGCCGGGATGGCGAGCACACGGGTGTGCGCCTGTACATATTTGGGCAGCTCTCGGTTTGATGGGTACTTTGAGAAGTTATTGTTAACATTCTGCTCAAACAGAATTACCTCTAGGTGACCCCAAAGTCACCTACTCTATTTTGGTGTACCTTTACGTGGAAAAGTCCTAAAATCCTTGGCTAAGGCTGTGCTCCCACCCCAGCTCTAGTTGCTACTTTTAATGAGGTTTTTTTTTTTTTTTTGCAGTACTGGGGCTTGAACTCAGGGCCTTCACCTTGAGCCACTCCACCAGCCCTATTTTTGTGAAGGGTTTTTTGAGATAGGGTCTCATGAACTATTTGCCCAGGCTGGCTTTGAACCACGATCCTCCTGATCTCTGCCTCCTGAGTAGCTAGGATTACAGGCGTGAACCACTGGCGCCCAGCAGCAATAAGGCTTTTTCTGTGGCTTCACCTAAATCTTGATTGCCACACATTTTGTTCACCAGCTTTTGTTTGTGAACTTTCTTTTCCAAATAGAAAATAAATCTTCAATTGAAATGGAAAGTTAAGTTGGTGACTCTGAGACAGCAAACTCCATTGGATGTGTTTTCTTAGGAGAGAAGCAGCTGGGATGATGAGGTGCTGGGCTACTCCTGCCAGGTAGTGAGGCTGGCACATGAAACCAGGTCCATCTGACACATGGCCCCCCAGGGAGATGCCACCCTCATTCAGTCCATTGCTCAGTCATGTTATTAACACGTACTTGGACAAATTGTGCTCATTCAATGCAATTCCTCAAGGGTAACATTTACTTACTGTGAGAGAGCCCAGAGACGGCCCTGAGGTGATCCTCTTCACACTGCCCACGTCTGTGAGCCTGTGCTCATTGTCGTCCCATCTCCCGTAGGCCAGGTCAATGCCACCCACGAAGGCTATTGACTGATCTATGATGACAAGTTTCTCGTGATGAGCCCACAGGTAGACGCTGGATGACACATGATCCGGGTGCCTCATCACCTTGAGAGGAAAGAAAACCCACATATAACACATTTTTAAAAATGACTTCCATGTCATAATAAAATAGGTCAGATAGCAGTTTCCTTGGTCGGGCACAGTAGCTAATGTCTGTAATCCCAGCTATTTAAGAGATGGAGCTTGTAGGAAGGGATGACAGTTTTGAGGCCAGCCTGGGCAAAAAGTTATTGAAATTCCATCTACACAGATAAACCAGGCATGGTGGTGTATGTCTGTAATCCCAGCTATGTGGGAGGTATAGGTAGGAGGGCTGTGACTATGGTCCTTGGCCACCCTTTGCCAAAAAGTGGGAGCCCTTATCAGAAAAATAACTAAAAGCAAGTACCAAAATGTGCCATATATATACAAATATTATAGATATATCATTTTCCAATAATCAACTTTTAGTTTAGTTGATGTTCCACATTCTATTTTTCTATCCTCTGTTTAACCATCTCTGCTCTATTTTTTATTTCCTTCCTTCTACTGGCTTTGGATCTAGTTTGTTCTTCTTTTTCTAGTTCCCTAAGTGGAAAAGTTAGGTGGTTATTTCGAAACCTTACTTTCCTTTTTAATACAGCATTTATAGTTACAAAGTTCCCCCTAAGCATTGCTTTTGCTGTGTCCTATAAATTTTGGTATGCCATTTTATTTTCATTTGTTTATATGTTGTTTAATTACCACAAATTTTGTGGCTATTCCCATTTTCTTTCTGCTCCTGCTTTCTAATTTCGTCCTATTGTGTTTGCAAAGATGCTTCATGATATCCACTTTTCCAAACCCATTAGGACTGAGTTCCTGGGTAGCAGATGGTCTTGCCTGGAAATGTCCCACGTGCTCTTGAGACCACATGGGCTGCTGTTGTCGGGTGCACTGTTTTGCACACGTGGTGAGATCTGTGAGTTTACTAAGTAAGTCTCTGTTCCCTTACTTATCTCCTGTCTGGTTGTTCCACCCAGTGTGGAGAGTTGGATATTTTAAGTCTCCAACTATTATTGTTAAAACTGTCTTTTTTCCCTTTCAATTCTGTTTTCCTTCATAAATTTTGATGGTCTATTATTTGATACATAAATGTTTATAATTTTTACATCCATCTTCTTACTGTATTGAAACTCTTTTAATATATAATATCCTGATTTGTATTTTATAATCCATTTTTGATTTAAAATCTTTTTTGTCTCATCTAGCTTAGTCACCTTTGCCCTTTTTTGGTTACAATTTGCATGGAATACCCTTTCATCCTTCTACTTCCATCTACTTGTGTCTTTGCATCTCGAGCGAGTGCATCCACATGACAGTGGAGACGCTGCACACTTGGATTGTGTTTGTTAAATCCATTCTGCCAATCTCTGTCTTTTAATTAGACAATTCAATCCATTTACATTTAAATTAGCTTGGTTTAAAGGGACTTATTTCTGTCATTTGCTATTTATTTTCTATTTGGTGTTTAGATTTTTTTTATCCCTCATTTCCCATATTTGTTTTCTTTGCATTTAATTGATTATTTTCTCATGGTTGTTGCTGAGGCAAGCTGGTATTGAACTCACGATGGAGCTCAGGCTGGCCTCAAACACTCAGTCTTCCTGCCTCAGTCCCCTGAATGCTGGGATTACAGGTGTGTATCACCACCCCTGCCTTAGTTGACTTTTTGTAATGGAATACTTAAATTATTTTCTCTTTTTCTTTTGTATATATTCTACAGCTATTTTCTGTGTGGTTACCATGGGGATTATATTTAACACCCTAAAGTTGTTAACACTCTAATTGGAATTAATACCTGTTTAATTTCAGTAACATATAAAAACTGTGCCTTTAATAGCTCCATCCTCACCTTCCTCAGTTGCTGATCTCAAAAAATTACATCCTTAGTAGATACTGGATAGAAATCTCATGAATGAACGTTTATTCATTTCTTGGGAGAATTTTTAACTAAAAAACACCTAAGTATATATATTTTAAGCCTGCTGAAGATTTGCTAATGCATTAAGTCTCAGTGTATCTCAATAAGTAGGTGATATTTATTGATAGGTTTCAGGCCTTTGGTGAAATTTCAAACTGCTTATCATGTTTCTTTCTGAATATTTTGTACTAGGTACCACTGACTTTTTAAAAAGCATTTTAAGTCCTAGAGCAGATATCGACTGCTAACAGCAATCAGAGAATTCCACAGCAAAATCACATGTCAGTGGTTCTGGGAGTATCTTAATGGCAGGTGTGAGAACCTGACATAGTTCTTGAATGCTGAAACAACTGTATGAAGGATGCTCTTGGCTAAACTATTACCTTCAGCTCTCAGAGCCAAAGATACAGCAATGTGAGCTAAGCTGACCCCCATCAATGAGAGGCATATAGAGGACTCAATTTCATTTAGTCAAAATAAACATCGGGAAAGTCTACAGACTGGGGACTGCTTGGAGAAGAACCAATCTGAAAACCTCCTCCAGAATGTAAAGATACTGGTCTCCAGGACGCCTGGGAATACCTTTATGTTGGGGTGCAGCCGCATCAGTGTCTTCTTGCTGTACTCACTGTTGATCCCCAGTGCGAGCTCCACCTCCTTGTATAGCATGACGAAGATACGCACACCCTGCTGCTGTCAGGGGAGAGAGCACACAGACTGAGTTCTCTGGAGGGTGTCATGATTTCCTTCCCTTCCTCTTTTCTCTGTGTTGTATTTTCTTTCCTCTGTAAACTGCCATAATGAAAGACTTAATATGGAAGGTGACACAAAGAGGTGAAACATAACTGTATATTAAGACACAAATATAAAAATAAAAATTCATCTCCCTTCCATTCTTACAATTTCTATCAAGAGTGCAAATATTGGACTCACTTCAGAATGCAATAGCTTATGCTAAATAATCTTTCAATGTCTCAGGGAGAATTTTTCTTAGAATTTTTTCTTTATTGAAAAAAATTACTTAAGGGGAGAAAATATTTCTCAGTCTGCAGAGGTGAATGTATCAGTTCACACTCTTCACTCACAATTAGATTTTCACTGTCTACTTCACTAGTGAAAGAACTGCTTCACAAGGAAACTTCTTATGAAGAACAAGATGGCGGCTAGAGGTAGGAAGCAGAAAACGACCCTCCTATAGTGAAATCTTGGAGAGATGCTGGAGACACACTTTGCAGGCATAATCACTGAGAAAAGGCATAACTTTGACCCCTCCACATCTCCAGCTGGTGCAGAAAATCTCCACTTCACGTTAAACGGAGAAACGAGGAGGCCCCCGGGGCTGCCAGTGGCCGGCGCCCATACGGCTTGGGAAGACGTGGACCAAGTGAGCTTCACAGTACCGTGGTACTCCCACAGACAAGCCTGGGCCAGAGCAGCATAGCCCCCTGGACAGACTGACCTCCACCCAGGAAAAAAAGAGAAACTGAGTAATAAGCAATAAGAACAGTTAAGACGCTGGAAAGAGGGTGGGGCACCCTGAGCACTGAAGATTGGGGGAAGGGAACCCTTCCCGGGACTGTAAATAAACAAGCCGGGCGGGCCGGAGAGGCTCTGGCGGGAGCGGGGTGCACGCCCAGCAACCAGGAGCGGGGACGCTTGTGAGAGGAGGGAAGACCCACTTCCCACGTGAACTGTAAACAAACATGGCGGCCGGCAGGAGCAGCAGCACCACCCAGTAAGCAGGAGCAGGAAAGCTGCTGAAAGTGGCAGTGGGAGGAAAACTTCAGAGGAGAGGGGGGAAGACCCACCTCCCACATGAACTGTAAATAAACACGCAGGCCTGACAACGTGGGGCAGTGTCACCTTTCCCAGTGCTTGGAAAGGGGAAAGCCTGTAGCAGAGGCTCCCACACAGGAGAACTCTGAGCAAACAAAGCCTGTGGGACCAGGTGAGTGCTAAGCTCACCCCAGAGATCTGCATAAATAACGCCGCCAGCTACAGGCTGAGAGCAGCAGGCAGGCGAGCCACAGTTGCAGATACCACTCTCAGAACTGTCTCCAGACGCTTTTTTTTTTTTTCTTTTTCTCCCTACCTTTGATGAGAGAACAACCAAATTACACCTGCAAGCTGAAAAACTTACTGAAACTGTATTGCATTTGAACTGGGGACACTTGGTGGGGCTTTTTGTGTGTGTGTGTGTGTGTGTGTGTGTGTGTGTGTGTGTGTGTGTGTGTGAGTGTGTAGTTTTGTTCTACTTTATGCATCCCCTTTGATGAGACAACTACAGAACAACATCTGAGGCACCAACTCCAGGACTGGAGATTGAGACAGACACCCAAATTATTAAGACTGAAACTGCATTGCATATAAACTTGGAAGTTTTTTGTTTTTTTTTTTTTTTATTTTCTATTTTCCATTTTATTTTAATTCATTTTTATATATAGATATTACTTTCATTTACTTATTTTTTATTTTTTTTATCTTTGATTTTCAATCCTCTCTCTGTCTCTCTAATGTCTGTTCGGCTTACTGTTGATTAGTACACTAACACTCCCTGTTTATACCTTTGAAACTCTCTTGTTTGATACCTTGTTCTGCTTTCTCCGTCTTGTCTGTATATTTGTTTTCCCCTTTTCTTTAACTTCTTGCTTACCATCTCAGCTCACTCTTCCATTCTAAATATTACCATTATTATTATTACAAGCTAGAAAATACTTAATTACACACAGTACAGGGATAGTAACAACACCAAGGACAATGACGGGAAGACAGAAAAAACAGGGAAACCAGTTTCCCCACAGCAAAAAATTAGTACAGGAACCAGAGGGGAATGAAGAGAACAGAAATTCAGAGCCAGACTCAAACAAAATGAAGATAAACTATGCCAAAGGACCCAATGAAGCCCACAAGAATAATTTAAAAGAAGACATACTACAAGTACTCAATGAGAATTTTATAGAGATGATACTGGATAGGGTCAACCAAAATGTACAGGAGACACTCAAGAAATTCCGACAATAAAAATAGAGAATTTGAAAAAGCAAAAGAAGAAATAAAGGAAACCATAGAAGCACTGTATAAACACCAAAGTGAAAGAGAGAACACAATGAATAAATGGCTAAATGAACTCAGGACAAAAATAGACAACAATAAAAAAGAAAACTGCCAGGATATGGAAAACCTCAGAAAAAAGAACGAAACAGAACTGCAAAACAAAATGGAAGGCCAATCCAGCAGAATAGAACAAACAGAAGACAGAATCTCAGAACTTGAAGATGAAATGGTAATTAAAGGAAAAACAGAAGAACTATTAATTAAACAACTCAAAACCTGTGAAAAGAAAATGCAAGAACTCACTGACTCCATCAAAAGACCAAACTTGAGAATCATGGGCATCGAAGAAGGAGAAGAGGTGCAAGCGAAGGGAATGCGTAATATATTCAACAAAATAATAACGGAAAATTTCCCAAATCTAGAGAAAGATATTCCCATACAAATGCAAGAGGCTTCCAGGACACCAAACAGACCAGATCAAAATAGAACTACTCCACGACATATCATCATTAAAACAACAAGTTCAGAAACTAAGGAAAGAATATTGAAGGCTGCAAGAGAGAAAAAACAAGTAACATACAAAGGTAAACCCATCAAAATCACAGCAGACTTCTCAACAGAAACATTAAAAGCAAGAAGAGCGTGGGGTGAGATCTTCTGGGCACTGAATGAAAATAACTTCAACCCCAGGATACTCTACCCAGCAAAGCTATCATTCAAAATAGATGGAGCAATAAAAGTCTTCCATGATAAGCAGAAACTAAAACAATATGTGACCACAAAGCCACCATTACAAAAGATTCTGCAAGGGATCCTGCACACAGAAAGTGACACCCAACTTAACCATGAAAAGGCAGGCAGCACCAAACCACAGGATAAGAAAAAGCAAGACAGTAGAGAGTAACATCAAGTTAGGTACACACAATCAAACCTTCAAATAACTAAGACAACTAAATGGCAGGAATCACCACATACCTATCAGTACTAACACTTAATGTTAATGGACTTAATTCACCCATCAAAAGACACCGTTTGACAAAATGGATTAAAAAAGAAGATCCAACAATTTGTTGCTTACAGGACACTCATCTCACCAACAGAAATAAGCATATGCTTAGGATGAAAGGCTGGAAGAAGATTTACCAAGCCAATGGCCCTGAAAACAAGCAGGAGTAGCAATACTTATCTCTGACAAAGTAGACTTCAAACCTACATTGATCAAATGAGATAAAGAAGGACATTCCATACTAATAAAAGGGGAAATAGACCAAAAGGAAATAATAATCATCAATCTGTACGCACCCAATGTCAACGCACCCAATTTCATCAAACATACCCTGAAAGACCTAAAAGCATATATAAACGCCAACACAGTGGTTGTGGGAGACTTTAACACTCCATTATCATCAATAGATAGGTCATCCAAACAAAAACTCAATAAAGAAATCCAAGATCTAAAATATGCAATAGATCAAGTGGACCTAGTAGATGTCTACAGAACATTTCATCCAACCTCTACACAATATACATTCTTCTCAGCAGCCCATGGAACCTTCTCCAAAATAGATCATATCCTAGGGCACAAAGCAAGCCTCAGCAAATATAAGAAAATAGAAATAATACCGTGCATACTATCTGACCACAATGCAGTAAAAGTAGAACTCAACAACAAAAGTAAAGACAAAAAACATGCAAACAGCTGGAAACTAAATAACTCATTACTTAATGAAGAGTGGATCATCGATGCAATAAAAGAGGAAATTAAACAGTTCCTGGAAGTCAATGAAAATGAAAACACAACCTACCGGAACCTATGGGACACAGCTAAGGCAGTCTTGACAGGAAAGTTTATAGCCAAGAGTGCATATATTAAAAAGATTGAAAGATCCCAAATCAATGACCTAATGATACATCTCAAACTCCTAGAAAAACAAGAACAAGCAAATCCCAAAACAAATAGAAGGAGAGAAATAATAAAAATAAGACCTGAAATCAACGAAATAGAAACCAAAAAAACCATACAAAGAATTAATGAAACAAAAAGTTGGTTCTTTGAAAAAATAAACAAGATCGATAGACCCCTGGCAAACCTGACTAAAATGAGGAGAGAAAAAACCCAAATTAGTAGAATTAGGAATGCAAAAGGGGAGATAACAACAAACACCATGGAAGTCCAGGAAATCATCAGAGACTACTTTGAGAACCTATATTCAAATAAATTTGAAAATCTTAAAGAAATGGACAGATTTCTAGATACATATGATCATCCAAAACTGAACCAAGAGGAAATTAATCACCTGAATAGACCTTTAACACAAAATGAAATTGAAGCAGCAATCAAGAGTCTCCCCAAAAAGAAAAGTCCAGGACCTGATGGATTCTCTGCTGAATTCTATCAGACCTTTAAAGAAGAACTGATACCAACCCTCCTTAAACTGTTCCACGAAATAGAAAGGGAAGGAAAACTGCCAAACACATTTTATGAAGCCAGTATTACACTTATCCCAAAACCAGGCAAAGACACCTCCAAAAAGGAGAACTATAGGCCAATCTCCTTAATGAACATTGATGCAAAAATCCTCAACAAAATAATGGCAAACCGAATTCAGCAACACATCAAAAAGATTATTCACTACGACCAAGTAGGCTTCATCCCAGGGATGCAGGGGTGGTTCAACATACGAAAATCAATAAACGTAATAAACCACATTAACAGAAGCAAAGACAAAAACCACTTGATCATCTCAATAGATGCAGAAAAAGCCTTTGATAAGATCCAACATCATTTCATGATAAAAGCTCTAAGAAAACTAGGAATAGAAGGAAAGTTCCTCAACATTATAAAAGCTATATATGACAAACCTACAGCCAGCATTATACTTAATGGAGAAAAACTGAAACCATTCCCTCTAAACTCAGGAACCAGACAAGGATGCCCACTATCTCCACTCCTATTCAACATAGTACTGGAATTCCTAGCCAGAGCAATTAGGCAAGAAGAAGGAATAAAAGGAATACAAATAGGTAAAGAAACTGTCAAAATATCCCTGTTTGCAGACGACATGATCCTATACCTTAAAGACCCAAAAAACTCTACTCAGAAGCTTCTAGACATCATCAATAGCTATAGCAAGGTAGCAGGATATAAAATCAACATAGAAAAATCATTAGCATTTCTATACACTAATAATGAACAAACTGAAAAAGAATATATGAAAACAATTCCATTTACAATAGCCTCAAACAAAATCAAATACCTAGGTGTAAACCTAACAAAAGATGTGAAAGACCTCTACAAGGAAAACTATAAACTTCTGAAGAAAGAGATTGAGGAAGACTATAGAAAGTGGAGAGATCTCCCATGCTCATGGATTGGTAGAATCAACATAGTAAAAATGTCGATACTCCCCAAAGTAATCTACATGTTTAATGCAATTCCCATCAAAATTCCAATGACATTCATTAAAGAGATTGAAAAATCTACTGTGAAATTTATATGGAAACACAAGAGGCCACGAATAGCCAAGGCAATACTCAGTCAAAAGAACTATGCAGGAGGTATCACAATACCTGACTTCAAACTATATTACAAAGCAATAACAATAAAAACAGCATGGTACTGGCACAAAAACAGACATGAAGACCAGTGGAACAGAATAGAAGATCCAGATATGAAGCCACACAACTATAAGCAACTTATCTTTGACAAAGGAGCTAAAAATATACGATGGAGAAATAGCAGCCTCTTCAACAAAAACTGCTGGGAAAACTGGTTAGCAGTCTGCAAAAAACTGAAACTAGATCCATGTATATCACCCTATACCAAGATTAACTCAAAATGGATCAAGGATCTTAATATCAGACCCCAAACTCTTAAGTTGATACAAGAAAGAGTAGGAAATACTCTGGAGTTAGTAGGTATAGGTAAGAACTTTCTCAATGAATCCCCAGCAGCACAGCAACTAAGAGATAGCATAGATAAATGGGACCTCATAAAACTAAAAAGCTTCTGTTCATCAAAAGAAATGGTCTCTAAACTGAAGAGAACACCCACAGAGTGGGAGAAAATATTTGCCAACTATACATCAGACAAAGGACTGATAACCAGAATATATAGGGAACTTAAAAAACTAAATTCTCCCAAAACTAATGAACCAATAAAGAAATGGGCAAGTGAACTAAACAGAACTTTCTCAAAAGAAGAAATTCAAATGGCCAGAAAACACATGAAAAAATGCTCACCATCTCTAGCAATAAAGGAAATGCAAATTAAAACCACGCTAAGATTCCACCTCACCCCTGTTAGAATAGCCATCATCAGCAACACCACCAACAACAGGTGTTTGCGAGGATTTGGGGAAAAAGGAACCCTCTTACACTGTTGGTGGGAATGTAGACTAGTACAACCACTCTGGAAAAAAATTTGGAGGCTACTTAAAAAGCTGGACATCGCTCTACCATTTGATCCAGCAATACCACTCTTGGGGATATACCCAAAAGACTGTTACTCCAGAGGCACCTGCACATCCATGTTTATTGCGGCACTATTCACAATAGCCAAGTTATGGAAACAGCCAAGATGTCCCACCACTGACGAATGGATTAAAAAAATATGGTATCTATACACAATGGAATTTTATGCAGCCATGAAAAAGAACGAAATGTTATCATTCGCTGGTAAATGGATGGAATTAGAGAACATCATTCTGAGTGAGGTTAGCTTGGCTCAAAAAACCAAAAATCGTATGTTCTCCCTCATATGTGGACATTAGATCAAGGGCAAACACAACAAGGGGATTGGACTATGAGCACATGATAAAAGCGAGAGCACACAAGGGAGGGATGAGGATAGGTAAGACCTAAAAAACTAGCTAGCATTTGTTGCCCTTAACGCAGACAAACTAAAGCAGATACCTTAAAGCAACTGAGGCCAATAGGAAAAGGGGAACAGGTACTAGAGAAAAGGTTAGATCAAAAAGAATTAACCTAGAAGGTAACACCCACGCACAGGAAATCAATGTGAGTCAATGCCCTGTATAGCTATCCTTATCTCAACCAGCAAAAACTCTTGTTCCTTCCTATTATTGCTTATACTCTCTCTACAACAAAATTAGAAATAAGGGCAAAATAGTTTCTGCTGGGTATTGGCGGGGGGAGAGGGAGGGGGCAGAGTGGGGGGTAAGGGAGGGGGTGGGGACAGTGGGGAGAAATGAACCAATCCTTGTATGCACATATGAATAATAAAAGAAAAATGAAAAAAAAAAAAAAAACAAGGAAACTTCTTTAGCATTTGCAAATCCCAGAGTTTTAGCAGGAATTAGCATTTAGCATAACATGGACATGCAAGCTCACACTCATTCCTCCTTAGACCTTGGATCGAAAAAAAAAAGAGACAAATCTAGTTGTGACCTATTTAGTTGTACCAAATTAAATCAAAAAGTGCTTAGTAAACTCTAACGTGCTATAAAATGATATTACTAATATTAATCATCAAAAGACAATGGCTGGTAGTACGGAGAAGCAACAGCATCTTCTTTTCTACTTCTGGTGCATGACAGGCTTTTGGCCTGGGCTACACTGTCCCCACCTGAACACTCTTCTCCTTCTCCCCATCCACTCACAGGGACCCCTTCCAACATGCAGCTCACAATCCACTTCCTTTAGGAAACTCTCTCCTCTTCATCCACACGTGGTGGATTGCCTTTTTACTATTTTTTTTGTATCCTCAGAATTTCTTCCCTACTTTTCAGACCTATTTTGTTATTTGAGTATTTGTATGATTCAGTACTGAATAATGAGAGACCAAAAAAAAAAAAAAAACCTCTCATTCAAAAGTATTATACAAAGTTTAAAACTCCAAATTTCAACCTAAAGTTAGAACATTACACCTGACATCTTCCATCATGGTTCATTTGTTTCAAATGGATGGAATTCTGCTTCTTACGCTTAAGCCATTATTACTCATGAAGGGCACTAGTAGCAAATTAGAAATTTGGCCTGAATCCTATAGTTTTCCACTTACCTGCATAAGTAATGGGTTTTTGAAATAATAGGGATGTTAACACTAATGGATGATAGTATTACTTTCCATTTGTTAATACCTGACATTTTCTTCTACACTGTCTTTTCTCATTTAAATAAATTAACTTTAAAGGAAATAGTTTATAGAGACTTTAAGCTTTTTAATCTTAGATACAAATGACTAATAAGGAAGCAATTAAATATAAAAAGGTCATTTTTAAAGTGGTTTACAATTATTTACTTAAACCTATAGCCACCATAAACAGTTAATTCATGACAAGATTCCTGTGATAGAAAAGCAATAAATTCTCCTTTTGGTCATGGGTTTCCAAACTATCATAAACTCTGTAAATGGCAAAGGAAAATCATTTCTTTGGGACAAAGGGCATTTGCTTCCTTGTGCTAGTGCAGGCTTATAAAAACTTGAGGAATATTCCTGCAAATCAAGGCCAAATTTACAAAAACACACTGATGCAAATTTTGTTAATTAAAAATCACACTTTTGAAACATCTCATGTCTTACCAACACCTTCGAGTGACCTTGGAGGAAACATTTTTTTGCTTAGAGAAGAGGAAGGAAAACATTAATAGGGAAGCAAGGAGAGTTCCCTGGAGTCATGTCTGCACAACATCACATTTCTTACCTCTACTGAGTTCAACCAACACAAAGGTTCCAAAAAATAAACTTCATGAAACATGACTTCCAGCAGATGAACGTTCTGCCCACTCCCCTAACAGGTTTCTCATAAGTACAGCAGAAACATGATAAACAGCAGGATTTTCTAGGAGCTTTAGATTCACAAAATACATGGGAAGATAATGAAAAAATTTGTAATGGAAATCAAAGACTTTGTTTCTTAGCCAGCTTTTTCCCTGCTTCTCCAAAGAAGTGTGGTCCAAATATTTTCCAAATGCTGCTAAGTTTGACCAGTGCCTGAGTACAACTTACCTTACCCCCACACCAGGGTAATCAGTAATTTTAGCATTGCAAGAACTTCCCCAAGGGTGCAGTATACTAAGAAAATGAAAGAGAAAGGATAACAAGGAAATCATATCTTCATTGTTTCTTCATTATTAAAAGCAAGAGGCACTGTGCTGTCAATAGCACAAATGTGTGTGTGCCATTTTTATGACCAGTTTTTGTTTAAGACATGGTTAAAGATATCTTCTCCCCTTTCCTGCAAGCCATCCCAGCCCACCACTTTGACAAGATTTCATTGGTTTTTCTGTGCAGAGATGTGATTCTTTGTTGCATTTCTCAAACGGGTAGATCTTTCCTTTTCATTGACTGCTGATTGCAACTCTGCATGTGCCCTGACTCCATGAGCGAAGAAAAGTTGGCCTGAAGTCAAATTCAATATGAAAACAAAAGCCTTTCCCTGACAGTCTCCAGTTTACTGCACTGGAAAATTGCTTTAGTGTAAATCTTGTATTTCTAAGGTGGAATCACATACAGCCAGTGGGCAGGGGTTACCAGTACCATGATACAACTTATCTTATCGCCGGTTAGTACTGATCACGAGGAACTGGAAAACCCAGAGAGCATCATTTGAACTGTAAACAATCTGCTTCAGACTGGTTCACGCTATTTTCAATGGTGACACTGCATGTCAGAAAGCCAAGGGAAACGGAAAAATATCAACTTGGTCATTACCAGAGAAGCAAAATATTGTATTTCCTCCCACAGAAATGGCTATTATAAGAGATGTTTGCGTATACATTGGCTATGAGACAGAAACATTTTCTAAATTCCTCTCAAAAAAACTGTATAGGGCTGGTGGAGTGGCTCAAGTGGTAGAGCGACTGACTGCTTAGCAAGCGTGAAGCCCTGAGTTCAAACCCCAGTACGACCAAAAAAGAAAAAAGAAAAAATCTGTACAATCAGGCCAGGTGCTAGTGGCTCACACCTGTAATCCTAGCTACTCAGGAGGCAGAGATCAGGAGGATTGCAGTTTAAAGAACTCAGGTAAATAGTTTGTGAGGCCCTATTCTTGAAAATAGCCAACACAAAACAGGGCTGGTAGAGTAGCTGAAGTGAAAGAGTGCCTGCCTAGCAAGTGTGGGGTCCTGAGTTTAAATCTCAGTACTGGAAAAAAAAATAAACTAAAAAATCTGTACAATCAGATAAAAGGAAAAAAACATTCATTTTAATCAACTTTGTGGACCTCTGGGCCCCATTAATGCAAAAATAAATATTATGTTTCAACCCCTTCCTTTGCAAAGATAGTATGTGGCTTTCAGATTCTAAATTATTTATGCAAAGCAGTATTTACGTGCATATGAATTGTCAAATTGGAATGATCTGAGCATTAAAAAATTTATGACCAAAGTAAGAATATGGCACACTGAGATGAAGGAAGAACATTCTTCTAAATGTATCACTGAGACATTAATCTTTAATAGTATTGGTATTTCCTTAGGAAATTTTAAAAAATCATTATCCATAATTTAAAAATTACAAGCTTCAGAAAGTGGATGAGCTGGAAATGAAGCACCATTATCGAACAATAATATTTACCTGGCCACAGTATTCACCAGAGACCTCCCCAGGGTTCCCAGGCCATAAAAGCAGAGAAGCCACAGAGAAGTCATAGAAAAGGGAACCTGGCAGGCCCACTGCCAGTTAATGAGAGGTGGAGGACCAGGCCTGCAGGTCTTTCCCCTTAGCCCTGCTCAGGCATCACTGGCTTTTTCAAGTTCACTTAGGTTCCTGCAGACCCCTCACACTTTGGGATCTAAAATTTAGCTTTCTAGGATTGGAGGGCTCAGGAGTAGTGAGCTTGCCTGGCAGACATGAGGCCTTGGGTTCAATTCCAAGTACTACAAATAAATACATTGAAGCTGAGTTCTCTCTCACTACCAGATTCACTTTCCCAACATGCTGTCCCACTCTCTCCTTTACACCCCACAGAACCTCCTCACTGCTTCCCATTCAGTAATCATACACTAATTGCTTAAGGTATATGGGAATAAAGTTTTTCAGGATCAGAATTTCCAAGTTTGTGAATGGAACAAATTAGACCATCCATCAAAATGACGGCAGAACACGTGTCTGAAATAAAGAGTTTCCACTTCTGGCCACAGTAGTAGCAGTAAGGGCTCTCTATGGATATCTGTGGAACCCCAATGTGACGGCAGAGGACATTGAGAGGAGGGGAAAGTCAGTGGGATAAAGAGGATAGGAAGAAGGAATGAGTGAAGGCTGTGAGCTACAGAATTGATGTCCTGTGGCTGCTCAGGATCCATTAATCTCATGAAATGTTTAATGATAGCAAAAAAAAAAAAAATGAAGGGTTTCAAATAACTGTGACTATGTTAGCATTCCCTAATTTGGGCAGAATTAATAATAAATCCAGATCTATTCTAACTTGACTTAATTTGGGTAGGGTTCACTACACGAACAGGATTCATTAGCAATATAAGTGTAGTCAGTGGTGAGACTATACTCACCAACTTTTTATATATATAAAAAAAAAGACCACACTCAATGTTCACCCAGAATCGACAGGGCCAACTGAAGAGGAAATGTTTCACATTATTACTATGGATGGTCCCCAAATTGGAACCAAAAATCCACCAATTATTATCATCCCTCTCTGCTAGACTTCTCCACCAGCTGGCCTTCATCTGACTGAAGCCAGTCTCCAGACTCCTTTGTCTCCTGCTTACCTGACAGAATAATGAGCAAAACAAAGCACTGTGTTCTATTTCACCATTTATTAGTCAATGATGTAATTTTACTACAATTTTTACCTATAAAATTAACTGGCTATCATTAGTTAATAAACAAAAATTAGACATGCTAATATAATTCATGCCGTGAATTAGGCTAAAATAGCTATCCATGCAAAAGAAAGGCTAGAACCACACAAAGTAGAAAACAGTAATAATCCTGTTTTCTTTTTTTTGACAAACTCTAAAGTAAAAAGTTGTAAGTATACATGAAGGGCTTCAGAAAAGAAAGGACATCTTAGAGGTAACAAACGTTAAGGAATTCTATCAGCATTTGCTGGGAAGATACATACTGCTTTTCGTTTAAGAATGCAGTCCAACCGCCAACGATTTCCTTCAACCACTGGGCGTTTCAGGAAGATCTCTGGACTTAACCTGAAGTCACAAAAACCAGAGTTCATGTAAACGAAATGTAAACTTCTGATTATGTCATAAACATGAAAGATAGTTTAGTCCAAATGTTGTCACCATGTGGTTACTATCATAGTTCTGGTAACCCTATCCCTATACCCTGATTGTGTGTGATTCGACCTTCCCACCATGCCAGGTCATCTTGGTTATGATATGAGTCTAGGTACAGCTTCATATACAAAAAAGAAACTTTATCCATATAGAAAATTTATCTCAATGGGAGTATAGCTCAGTGATAGAGCACACACTTAGATGCCTGAGGTGCTGGGTTCAATACCCAGCACCAAAAGAACCACAAACAATCTTATCTGAATTCCTCAATTTCTTGCTCTCCTCTCTTTTATACACATATGCACACATATATAAGCGAATGCCGCTGTCTAGACAACAGTCATTCTCCACCTCTCCTTCTGTACTGTCAGAGTCTACTTCCCACTATAGAATCTGCAAGTTCTAAACACTAGTTTTCCTGGATCCCTGTGAGCTGGAGCAAGATGTGACATGTCCTAGACAATGAGAGGTATGAGGAAGTACATGCACTTAGTGAGAAAGTTTCCCGTTTGATAGAAGACACACACATGTGCGAGCACACACATACCATACACACCAGGAGAAGGCCTGGACATCTACGGGGCCAGGATACTTGACGAAGTGCAGTTGTATTGAAATTCTAAGGGGAAGACCAGAACTGAGAAATTACTAGACCACTTCCCCAGTCTTAGGATTGCCCAATTTTGGCTTTCTCATTAAATGAGACAAATCATCAGTGTTTAAGCCCTCTTCTAGTGAGCATCCTGTTACTCCAAGCCCAAAGTATTCTGAGAGGCATGCACACTGACTTCCTGTGCCAGCTGCAAGCAGTGTCTGTGGGAGGCTGAGGCTTTCTGAGCAGGAAAGGAGGAAGGTGTGTTGACATATGAAATTCTCCAAATGCTAGAGCAGTCCCCTGGGCTCTTCTTTCTTAGGAGAGCTACAAGACAGCTAAGAGTAGAATAGAGTCACATTTTCCCCCAGGGTTGGGCTCTACAGTTAGTATAAGTTATGTAGGTATTCGATGTAACTTCCCTGTAATGAGGAAAAACAAACAAGCAGTAAAACCATGGACTGTCTTCTGAAATGTGAGGCCTACCAGAGGAGAAGGAGACTGGGTAAGGATTAAAGCCTCAGAATTCTGGACTGGAACACTGCCCTGCTAGGGAGTCCTCTACACATGAGAAAACAGCAGGGGTTGCAGGAGCTAAAGAGATTAGAAGAAATCATTTGTATACTCTATTTCATTTAGTTAAAATTAAAAGATGAGGTTTCTAAAGGAATGCAAATTGGACAGGACCAATAAGAAAACAGAGGACGGAGATTATTAGTATTTACATATTAAATTTAGAGTAGGAAAAAGCTGGAAGGTAATCTATGTCAAAACAAATGGCATAACAATAATAAAAAAAGATCAAAAAAGAATGAGAAAGAAGTCTGTTTTCAGTAGGAAAGTACATCGCTGTGCTCTGTTAGTTCACTGGAGTAGTGGAGCCTAATATCACATCCACACTGGCAATGGCTTTGATGTATACATTATAAACTCAGAGAGTTTCAGTTGTGGGAACATTTTTAATGGTGTACTTTAAAACTAAGTCCTTCATTTTATTTAACCAAAAGCATTGCATAACTTGGAAGCAGAACATTCTACTAGACAGGTTAAAAGATCTTAAGAGAGCTCTAAAGTAGCCCTAAATTTAAAAATAATGCATAAAAATATGGAAGAGGGATATTCAACTTATACACAAAATGTAAATGACAGCCATATGGCAAAAAGAAAGCAGCTGTGACTCACCAGATATTGTTGTATCAGTATCTTTACCGAGCAATAAACAAAGTTCAAAAGAACTGTGTAATATGGAATTTTGCTGAACCTTGGACACCAGTGATAAGATGGATTATTACTACAGGTACCAGTAAGGAAAATATGGTGACAATTACAACTGTAAGATGTTACTGAATGCAGAATGCATCCAGATTTCAGAGATCAGAGGTGTTAAGATGTACCTTTGAATAAATTTACCTCTTAGAAGATTTTACAGCTCTAAAAGTTTATATGGCAAGATAAAAAGGACCAGAGCTCTCACCTTTAAGAAGACAGAAAAATAACAAATTACATTCACAGTGAGAAGAAAGATGAGAATGATAAGGATAAAAGTGAAATTCAGTGAAATATAAAACTGAAAAAGTAAAAATATAAAAATGAAAAACAGGCATGAATCATGCCTATAATCCCAGTAACTTGGGAAGTGGAGATCAGAAGGACTGGAGTTTGAGGACTGGCCAGGCAAAAAGCTAGCAAGACCCAATCTTAATCAAAAATCTAGGCATGGTATACACCTGTGACCCCAGTTACCCAGGAGGCCATAGGTAGGAGAATTGTGTTTGAGTCTGGTCCAGGCAAAAATGAGAAACCCTACCTGAAAAATAACTAAACAAAGAAGGGCTGGAGGTGTGACTCATGTAGTACATGAGTACCTGCCTTGCAAGTGAGCCCTGAGTTCAAATGCCAGCACCACCAAAAAAAAAAAAAAAAGGAAGAAATAAAAGAAGAAATATGATAGAGAAAATTCAATGAAATGAAAAGCTGACATTGAGAAAAAATGAATCAAAGACAGAAAATCACTATAAGTCCTACAGACATTAAAATAATATTAGATAATAAGAAAATACTATAAAACTTTATGTCAATATTTGTGATAATTTAGACAAAATGAACAAATTCCTTGAAAAAAATTTTTAGAATGAAAACAGAAAGAAACCGAAACTCTAATCTTATATCTATTTTAAAAGTGAATTTAAAATTTAAAATCATCTCAGAAGGAAAACTTCAGACTCTGACAACTTTACAGATGAAGTTTATTAAATATTTAAGGAAGAAGTATCACTCCTATTCAAATTCTTTCAGGAAACAAACAAGAAATAAGCATTTACTAATTCACTTAATGAGGCAGATATCAAGTAAAAATAATATATTTTACTCAAGTAAAATAAAGAAAACTGCAGAAATATATCCCTTATGATCATAAAAGTAAAGACTAAAAACCTGCTGGCTTATAAAAAGGATAACAGGTCATGACCAAGTGGGGTTATCCTAGGAATGCAAGGTTGGTTTAACAGCTGGAAATCAATCAATGTAATATACCACATTAAGGGAGAAAAAAGACCATTTTAAAACCTGTAAGCTGAGTACCAGTGGCTCAGACCTATAATCCTAGCTACTCAGGAGACAGAGATCAGGAGGATCGCAGTTTGAAGCCAGCCAGAGGAAAATAGTTCACAAGACCCTATCTTGAAAAAGCTCATCACAAAAATAGGGCTGGTGGAGTGGCTCAAGGTGAAGGCCCTAAGTTCAAGCTCCAGTACTGAAAAAAAAAAAAAAATTGCAGAAAAATTGACAAAATTCAATACCTATTGAGAATAAAAATTCTTAACAAATTACAAATAGGAATGAACTTGCTCAGTAAAAGGCATCTATAAAAACATACCTCTAATGTCATACAGAGTTATAAAAGACTTAGCTTTTCTTTAATGCTTTGATCACTGAGATCCATGTTACTACTTCTATTTGATAGTTTCTCTATGATTTCTGCCAATGCAATAAGGCAAGACAATAAACTTAAGACATAACAATTTGAAAGGAAAAAAATAAAATGTCTTCATTCAAAGGTCACATGGCCATATAGGAAGACAAATCCTAAGGAATCTATAAAAAAGCTACTAGCTCTAATAAATGAATTTAGCAAGATCCCAAGATGCATGATCAATACACAAAAATCAACTGTATTTCTAGTTCTTTATGCTCTCAGAAAATTAATTTTAAAGTACCATTTATAGTAACATAAAGAATATGAAGTATTTAGCAACAAATTTAACAAAATAAAAACTCTACACAGAAAAGAACAAACTGTGTGGTGAAAAGTGAAATAAGAGCTAAAGAACTGGAGAAGGATGTAGTGTTCATGAATCGAAGCATCATGTGTCAGTGGTGAGTTCACTGCCTTTCTTCCTTGGTCTGGAGAGACAATCTGGAAATGGGACTGCAACAGAGAGACCTGCGGAAGTCATCTGGTTCAGACATGAAGAAGAAAATAATTTTATTCCCAAAGTCACAAAGCCTTTGTGGGGGAACTTTCCTCTCCTGTTGGAAAAGCAGTGATCTCAGGAAGTACCAATGGCTAGCTCTGTATGTGAGACTACCAAAGAAATCACATGGCAGAGCAGGGTAAACCGAAACTCATCTTTCTAGCCAGAGCACTAGGAGGGAAGGTGCAGGGAAGCAGAAGGCAGCTGAGAGATTGTGGAGAGGGATGAGCCCAGGAAAGCAGTCCCATAAGCTTGTTTATAATCTCTTGGCTCATTTACATGAATTTGATCCTGAGCTTCACACTACAGAGCTTAACTGAACTAAGCCCCACGCAAGTCCCAGACTGGGCACTAGGTAGTGTGCTTCATATGGAACAAATGTGGGAGGCAGCTGTGCTCACCACTATACCACCAATGCTATGGAACAGAGCTAAATAGCACTGCAGTCTTTAAAAACAAAGTAACCTTGAAACCACACCCCTGGAGGACTCATTGGAATTTTCTGCTTCAACCATTGTAACCGAATTACCTACTAAAATAAAAGTAACAATGCTCCCCATAAACTTAAACAAATTCTTTATTATATTAAGTAATAATAGTAAACAGAAGTAATAGACTTTTCTAATATTAAAATTTTTCTAGAATACAATAAAAAAGTACTGGGCATACAAAGAACCATAAAAAATGTCAACCTGCATGGAAACAGCAAGATGGCAAGGATACTAGAATTTTCATTATCTAGTTTGATTCCTTGCCAGATGTTATAAAAAATACTACAATAAGGGTGAACATTCATGAAATGTGTGGAAATACAGAAAGTCTCACTGAAGAGAGGGAAGATCTAAAGAGAATCAAATAGAATATTTCAAAATGAAAAACACAATTACCACAAACAGAAAAACAAAAAAACAAATTTCATTGGATAGACTAAATGCCAGAATGAAGATTACAGAGAAGCAAATAAATAAACTTGAAGATGGCTAAATAGAAATTATCCAATCTGAATGAGAAAAAAAAATATTTTGAAAAATGAACAGACCTCCAGTAACCCATGAAACCATATTTAAAAGACACTTTTTGCGTCACTGGAGACCTAGAAGAAGAAATTTCAAAAAAAAAAATCAAAAGAAATAATGATGAGAATTTTTCAAATTGTGCTAAAGATATAAAAACAAAAATTCAATAACTGCTCAAAGTACCCCAAACAGGATAACCACAAATAGCATAACAAAATTTCTGAAAATCAAACACAGAGGAAGAATTTTGAAAGCACTCAGAAGAAAAATAAAATACTAAGTAGAGGGGAACAATGATTAAGTGACTGAAAATTTCTCATCAGAAACCAAGGAAGCCAAGGTGAAATGGAACAACTACTTTAACTACAATGTACAAAGATCTACAACTGCCTATATAAAGGCAGCCAAACCTAATTTAAAAAGGAAAAATAGGGGGAAAGTTTTGGATTCAATCTTGAGCATCACAAGAAAAAATATTTTTAAAGGAGGAAGGAAAGGAGAAGAAAGAGGGGAAAGAGAAGAAGAGTTGAATGTATATTTTCCAAAAGGATTAAGCAAATGTCCAAAAAGCACATGAAAATTTGTTCATCATAACAAGACATTACGGATACCATATAAAACCACAATGAAATACTACTGTATACTCTTTGGAGTTATGACTGACAAAACCAAGAATTTTCCTCACTTGTTAAGAGGGAAGTCACTGTGAAGGTTTTATTTCAAAAGTGTGTGTTGTAATAAGATATTATCCTAGTGCAGTTATGAACAGAAATAACCTGATTCATTCTCTAGCTGAAAGCAGAAGAGAAAACATTTCTTTAGATGTTTAAATGAGCCTAAATTTAAGTGTTCAGAACCTTTGAAAGAGATAGTATTTTCTTACATAAAACATGAAAATCAGGCTCAATGGGAAAACTATTTTCATTCTCTCTGATGTCTTTGCCAACTTCCAGAAATACTTTTTGAAGGGATATGGTGCTGTGTTAAGTTTGAATTTACTCTCGTGTTTAGAAAGAGGTATCAACAAGGGAATTGGACTTTGAGCACATGATAAAAGCGAGAGCACACAAGGGAGGGGTGAGGATAGGTAAGACACCTAAAAAATTAGCTATCATTTGTTGACCTTAACGCAGAGAAACTAAAGCAGATACCTTAAAAGCAACTGAGGCCAATAGGAAAAGGGGACCAGGAACTAGAGAAAAGGTGAGATATAAAAGAATTAACCTAGAAAGTAACACACACGCACAGGAAATTAATGTGAGTCAACTCCCTGTATAGCTATCCTTATCTCAACCAGCAAAACCCCTTGTTCCTTCCTATTATTGCTTATACTCTCTCTTCAACAAAATTAGAGATAAGGGCAAAATAGTTTCTGCTGGGTATTGAGGGGGTAGGGGGGAGAGGGAGGGGGCGGAGTGGGTGTTAAGGGAGGGGGTGGGGGCAGGGGGGAGAAATGACCCAAGCCTTGTATGCACATATGAAGAATAATAAAAAATAAAAAAAAAAAGAAAGAGGTGTCATTTGGAAGGAAATAGGATAGACATAAATAAGGGACATTTCAGGCAACTAAGTTCCGAAAAGGGAAACATATTGTAGACATTTTATTTCCATCGCCACCAATGTTGGCATCTATCATAGGTCTTAACTGTGTAGGCACATGGACAATTGGTACTGAAGTCAGATGACAAAGCTACACCAACTCCAAGAGCTCATGAGTTTTAGATATGAGACTTCCGGTGGCTGTATAAGCACCACGACTCCCGTATGTTTTTAAAGAGGATCAGAAAGTGAGACCTGATGTATCTTCAGAAGAGCTGGCCAGACCTGGTCATTACAGAGGACATTTGAACAGTAACAGGCAAATGGAACTATTTGACCATCAAAGGACCAACCCAGAAGCAGGTCACTGGACCTCAGGACAGACATGCCAAGAGGAGAAAGATATCCAGGGAGGATAATCACAATGTTTACTAAAATGAATATTTAGGTGTCTACCTCCTAATGCAAAGATTAAAAAACAAAATTGTTCAAGCTAAATATTTTAAGAATATATTTGGAGGTCAAGTGTTTTGAAAATTAGGTATTATTAGTTAATTGGTTGAGACTTTGGCCAAACCATCTCTGAATACTGCTAGTTTTCATAACGTCTGATTACACAGATGTATGTTTCTAAACACAGAAACCTCCAGACAAAATTCTCATGGACAAATACTAACCACCAATCTGTGATGAAAATCTCTTCTTCTGCCTCTTCTATGGCATTCGCCACGTCTTCAAAATATCCTTTGGCATTAACATACCTGAAAAACACATTTTCTGTTCCATTTTTTGGTTTTGAATTTGTTAAACAAAACAAGACAATGTTTACAATGGTAAAGCAAAACATGAATGGCACTGGCCAGTGTCTCATCACCACCAGTTCACTTTGTGTAAATGGAAAACGAGGATTACAATTGTGGTATTCTGTCTGTTACTAGGAAGGGCAGTAAGCAGTCATCCCAAGCAGCCTCACTCTTACCTGCTTAGAAAGCAACAGATTAGCTGAGCCTCATGACCAGATGGGGCCAGAAGAATTCCCCTGTCCTGCTGAACTCACACATGGTTTTTCTTCTGAGATTAAAAACAGGCCAGATTCCAGTCTGTGGTAGTCATGCTCACCATGACTGTATTTAAAAGAAACATCTAGCAAGTAAATGCTTTTTCCTAAATTAATGCTAATGACTTAAGTAAACCTTCCATTTGTGTCTAAGAAAATGTGTGAAGTTAGTGTTAAAAAAAGATCAAACTTTAAAATATAAAGCTCACTGTGAAAAACTTTAGAAACGAATCTATGATCAGGTCATCCTCCAAGGGTCTCAGAAAAAGAGGCACTTGTTAAATACAATGCATATTCTCTTTTTTACAGTTTTGAAATTTGATTCCAGCTGAATTTAAACCACTATAATTTCAGATGCTACACATACCTGGACAGCCTAAGAGCAAAAATATCTTACCACTTAGCCAGAGTGTCCTCCTGGATAGCAGCATAGGATCCAAATCGGTGATCTTTGAGGAAGTTGGTGCCGTGTTTCTGGATGAATTCTTCTATAGCCCCTCCCCACCACCGAGCATGTCTGTAACTGTTGCATTTTAAAATAAGTGTCCTTTAAAGAAAGGCAAAAATGTGAAAAAACAACAGTTACTGTGGTTTTTTTTTTTAATTTTAATTAAACATGCCCTGATTTATTTGGTATTATAGCAAACATAAATTGAAAAATTTAGGCAAAGAATATAAAAAAAAGCAGGCTTCTAAAAATCTTTGGTAGAATTTCTAAAAATAATCAATTTCTCAAAAATAAATTTTTAGGTTTCTTTTTCACTTGCTCATTCATGCAAACATGCATCAAGGCAACTACCACAGACACTGGACTATGCTGAGCTACAGGGAGGGCCGAGAAAGAGGTTTAAGTTGATGTCCTACTTCTAAGTGTCAGAGTCTTTGGTTCCTTTAGAGGACATTTCCCTTTGTGCTGTCTAGTGTCCTCTCCCTTGGTGTCTGGGACAGTCATCCCTTCCCAAAACGGCATACTGCAGCCCTTGTTCCCAGAGCTGGTTTGGGAATAAGTGCACCAGTCAGTTCCACCCTGCATGAGCAACTCTCAGGACTTGCTCCAGAATGCCAGGAAGAGAAACTCTCCCTCCCATTGAATGTGGTGTGAGGATGGGAGCAGCCATCTTGCCTCCATGAGGAGACTAGTCTTAAGGATGGGACAGCTCAACAAAGACAAGCTAAGAAAAACAGGAAAAATGTGTCTTATTGACATAATCTGAGCTTCACAATCAGCGCAACATGGCTGATTAATTCCCTCTGGCATACATGATGCCTAAACTATCCTAAACCTCTGAAGATTTATAAACACTGAAAACAAATGCAGAAACCTTTTTTGGATGCCAAGTGTCAGAATTGGTCACTATCATCAAGAGGTGAAAATAAGCTACACAAATCTAAATTTGAAAGGATACTAGGTGCTGAGTCCATAAGTGAACGTATAAAATCTGTCAGTGGGGTATATGTATCTATGTTGTAACTGTGTAAACAGAGAAAAAATATATATTCACATAGATGAGGGTAAAATACACACATAGAAACAAATGTACACACACATACATGGTATGATTACAAACTTCCAGAAAGAAACATATCAACACACACGTACTCACTAATAAAATATATAAGAATATATTTGAGGGTCTTTTCAAGATAGTGTTCTCAAAATCTGTGTGTAAACAGGATTTCTGTAAATCAAAATTTGGGGGTGTTTTTCTAATTAAAGGATATTGATTTATAAAGTGAAACTTTATTGCATTTAAATGTAAACTACACTCTGGTTAATTTGGTTAAGTATCTACATATGGGATAATTAATTATGACTGTCACATAAATAATACTCTATTCTTAAAAATATATACAAGGCAATCAGGTGTGGTGACTATAATTTCAGCACTCAGCAGGCTAAGGCAGGAAAATCACAAGTTCGAAGTCAGCCTGGGGTTACATAGTGAGACCCTGTCTCATAAAACATCTCCTGGCTGGGGATATAGGGCACTTGCCTAGTGTGCCCAAGGCCTTGGAGTCAATTCCCAGCACTGAAAACAGAACAATACAAAACAGAAAAGAAAGTAGATGTATAATACATGTATAAGGAAAAAGTGGTTTTATTACTTCTGACTGAGGATGAGCTTTAAATAACAATTTTTTCAATGTTTAAATTAGTTTACTCTTTTCTCACTTTTTTTTTCTTTTATGCATATGTGCATACAATGTTTGGGTCATTTCTCCCCCCTTCCCCAATCCCATTCCCTTTCCCCGCCCCCTCCCTCTCCCCCCACCCCCTTGATACCCGGCAGAAACTATTTTTCCCTTATTTCTAATTTTGTTGTAGAGAGAGTATAAGCAATAATAGGAAGGAACAAGGGTTTTTGCTGGTTGAGATAAGGATAGCTATACAGGGAGTTGACTCACATTGATTTCCTGTGCGTGGGTGTTACCTTCTAGGTTAATTCTTTCTGATCTCACCTTTTCTCTAGTTCCTGGTTCCCTTCTCCTATTGGCCTCAGTTGCTTTAAAGTATCTGCTTTAGTTTCTCTGCATTGAGGGCAACAGTTTTCTCATTTAATGCTGAGAGAAGACCTTTGCTTTTAAGAGATTTTGGTAGAATTTTTTTTCAGTATTTGAAATTTCTACCTTGAAAGATTATCAATTCGAAGACCGTATTTCGTCTCTGTCTCTTTCTTCCCCACCTTAATTCTGAATTCTTTATCTACCAGCAGGACAAAGGCAATGGCACCGCTGTCTGGCTTCATGTACAGTAAAAAGGAATCTTTCACAATTAGCCACCTGTAAGAAGGTAAAAAGAAGTTTTAAAATTGTATTGAAGTACCAAAACACAAAGAATAAATTATTATGGCAAGTGTTATTAAGTAAACACTCTAGCAGACTGCTCACTTAATTTCATGTTTTCTATGGAGGTTTATTTTTTTTAAATTACTATGAAACAATGGCTGAAGATGTGGCCCAATGGTAGAGCACTTGCCTAGCATGCACGAGGTACTGGGAATTACTATAAAGCAAAATAGTAGTCCCCCCACCCCCAACCCTTCATTATCTTTCTTTAACTACTGGCACGAAGCAATTAAAAGTAATTCATTAGTTCTTTAAACACTAAGCCTGGAAGAATGTCCCTGATGCTAGCAGAATGCACAGAGGACCCCAGGGGTTGGAAGAATGGAATGGACTGGTGTTTGCTAATGTAACCTGTCGTGAATGAAGCAAATCCATCTATTGGTAAGGGGAATCCCCATTTGCAAAACCCAGTAAGCACCCAGTACTCCACGTATCCTATTGATGACTTCAAATTACTTGTGACTTAAGGACTTTTAGTAAATGATGCTCAATGGAACAGGGCTGCTTTGAATTGAATTTCACTCAATTCAATACACATTTGAGAGCTTCATGATGGAAAAAGTACACTGATAAATCAACTGGGAGTTAGGATAGAGCTAGCTGTGGAAAGAGCTCAAAGATAACTGAGACTGGGAAGTCCATTCTTAGAAGGGCACACCAGGCTACTGAGGGCACAGTGAAAATTCTAGGCCAAATAGTATAGGTACTAGAAAAGAGTAATAAAAAATAATGGCTACCAGGAAGTCCTTAGTTCTGGCTATGAAAAGGTGATGTCTGGGCGAGACCAGAAAGGAAGCCAATGAGTAGAACCCAAAGGGGGTCAGGTCAATGTACATATCCCACACAGAAAGGCACCAAAGGCACTACCATGTGGACATAATTCATGTGTTGGGAGAACTGTTTGGGTATCAGAGTCTTGAGGAGGGTGGTAAGTCAGGGAAGGGAGGGGAAAATGGGCAAAGCCACACTGAGGAGGTCTAAAAGCTAATGAGGCTGATTTTGTACCAAGGAACCAGTGTTTCCTAAACCCACCTCCCCATGACCACAATCTCTCGGAGGCTTCTGAAAAACAACAGACTCATTGGCCCCATGCCAGACCCATTCAAAAGGCCTGAGAGTCTGTGTTTTTAATTAAAATGCCATGGAGATTGTTAACAATTAGTTAAATTAATAAGTTATTAAGGGACTCCTCATGCTTTCAAGACAAGTCAACAATAACATCATCGAGTCTGCTTTAGAAAGGAAGTATGAAGCAAATGAGGGATGTTGTGTGGCAGGTTAGCAAACCCCTGCACTACGCAGAACAGCTCTCCTCTGCCAGGCATGCGCACAGACAAAGCCTTGGACCCTAAGTGAATACGGATTCTCAGTGACTGGGGTGGGGCCTGAGTCCCTGTATTTCCAGCCAGCTCAGAGATGATGGCCATAGTAGGACCACATTCTAAGTAGTTAAGTATGAAGATGACAGACTAACACTGACAGTGTCACTACGTTCTTAGAAGAGCACTCTAGATTAGTAGGGACACCAACAATGATAGTTCTAGACCAAATAGCATATGTACTATGACATTTGCAGAATACCAAATGAAGTGACAACAGGGATGATGTCACAAACCACACACAGAAAAGTGCTAGAGGTGACTCCACATTACAGAACAGGTGAGGGTAGAATACGTGAATATAAATTAAGTGATATGTACACTCAGTATTTAAATCAATCTTTACTGAAACTGCTAGCCACATTATGGTTTAATGGCTTTATAACTTGGAATCTAACGTAGACAAATCCAACATCAATTTCTATATAGCTTGTTTCATTTATTTGTTTTTTAATAGACAGGCTATCTCCTTCTCACTAAAAGGAAGCGGAGTGGGTAACTTTCAGTAAAGGACATGCATGTGATATGGTTAACAAAAGGAAAAACATCAAGGTCACAAAAAGCAAATAGCTAACCACAGAGACTGATATGATTAGCGAGATGACAGGTCACGGTGGGTCTACGCTTCCTGGTGAAATGAATTAAGTTGAAGAAAGAAAGGAGTCCCACCAAAACTAAATTTCAAAGGAAGCTTCTATTTGGGGACCTATTCTATCACAACTGAGCCTGAGCCTGAGTCAGTGACAATTTTCAGCTAATTCAGACATAAGACATTTTGTAAGAAATCTTGTAACATTCCTGGGCATAAGTGCCCTGATATCAAAGAAAAGCTCAGAGGATACTGAGGTAGGACTCTAAACACATGGCCACCAGTTGATAAAATCTGGTTAAGGCTAAAAGAGAGTTGACAGATTACACATCTGTTAAAGTTCCTTCTTTCTCATGGCTTGTGATGCAATCCGGAGCAGACAGCAGGGCACAGGCCCAGCTGTCTGGCACTGTGAACTGTGCTGCTGGCCAGGAAGGGGCCCCAGGCAGACAGGACTGACAATCTTAGAAGTTTATGTCAAATGTTCCAGTCCTGTGGCTTTGCTTGCCTGGAAGACAAGGATATGCCATCAGAGCCAGCTCAAGCCAGAGCTCCACAGCAGAGAGCATGGTACAGGTGACAGTAGGATGGCCATATTTTCCTGCAACAAACTCCCCAACATCAGCAATAAAAACAAAACTGAGAAATGGTCCTAACAGCACAAGCTCCTACAATAACTCCAGGGACCAAAGACTGTTAAGTCTTGGTAGAGGTCACCAGGTGCCACTGTGCTGATGTGCCCTGCACGTGGTACCTGCTACAGAGGCTCTGAGGCAGGCTGGCTCCACCTGCAGGAATGGGGTACTTTTCTCTAATTCTACAGATACTGGAGTAGGCAACAGTCTTGTTTGACTACAGAAACAAAATGGCTGTGGACTGCCAGGGCACCGTCCCACTGCAAGGGTGACTTATGTCTTAGCTGAACCAGTCCTCTCCTGCTTCCCCACCGTGGCAGCCTGAAAGTATGGAACTGTTTGTACTGACAAAAGGATTGTGAAAACTGAATGCAAAACTGAGTGGTTTCTGTTTAGACAATGATGATGTGCTCTTTATAGTCATCAGACATCAGATAAACTGCCTTTATTAAAGCTTTTTAATTATGCCATATGTTAAAACCCTTCTGATTTCAACCTTTCTCTTTTTATGTCAATACATTTTTTTTTCTTTAACAGGAGGATATGCATCAAGAAAGGAATCAGGCAGAGGGGTGAGCACCTGCTTGCCCTAGGCTGGTCTCCCTGGGCTCCAGTTCCAGCTCTGCCCTCCCAGCCTCATCTTCTGATCTCTCCTTCCACGCCCGACTCTCTGTGCATCACACCCACCACAGCTGTCCTTCTGCCTAGAAACTCTTTCTTCTACATCCTCCCTTGGATGGTCTCTACCATCCTGCTACAGGGAGGCTCCTTCCATCTAAAGAGCTATCTTCAACACCCTGCCTCACCTTCCTCACAGGGCAGCTGCACGCATTAACTTGTTCACTGGCTTGGTTTTGTCTCCTGCAGTCTTTCTCTACCTTTCCTTGCTGCTACTTCTCATAGTGGTTATAACTCAAAAGTCAACTCCTCAAGGAGCCTTTTCTTGGTCAGGCCTTGTGGTGTACACCTGAACCCCAGCTACTCAGGAGGCAGAGATTGGGAGAATGGAGGTTCAGACCCAGCCCAGGCAAAAAGTTAGCAAACCCCATTTCAACAAACTGGGTGGAGTGGTGCACGCCTGTAATCCCTATTACATAGGAGGCATAAGTAGGAGGATTATGGTTGGAAGCTGGCCCCCAGGCAAAAATGTGAGACCCTACCTGAAAAATAACTAAAAGGGAAAAGAGCTGGGGTATGGCTCAAGTAGTAGTGTCTGCCTAGAAAGCATGATGCTCTGGATTCAATCCCCAGCACCTCCAGAAAATAAATTAAAAAGGAGCCTTTCCTTGACTCCTGGAGCTAAAGCCACCTGCTCTGTTCCTTGCTATCCCATTTCTTATTTTCTTCAAAATTCTTATGCTTTTTACATCACTTCCATGCCCTGTCCACCTAGGTATTGCCTGCACTTCCCTCACACAGCTTCCTGAGGGCAGGATTTTGTTTCCATGCTGGCCAGAACACAATATGGTAGACATGCAGCATTCCATATGTGACTGAATTTATGACCACTGCTTCCATTCCTTAAGAAGTTGCCTCAGGTTGGGCTGCCCAGAGGTAGGCTCTGAGATAGGATGTGGGCAGATGGATTGGAAAGGAGCTCACAGGGAGGGATGCCGGGGAGCAGCCCTAGGGAGACAGGAGGAGAGAGCCATGAAGGGGGCTCTGAAGGATGTGCTGCCCGCAGGGTGCTGTGACAACCAGGCTGGGACCTGCAGGGACTGCAGGAGACAGCACAGAACCTGCTGCAGTACCATCCAGACCCAGGGAACAGTGGACAGCAGTCAGGAGCAACCATGGGCTCTGCAAGCACTTCTAGTCTGCTCTGTGCAGGGCCAGGGGCTGCTGGCAGCCCAGAGAGCCCAGGTACAAGGAGTGGTCTCAAATACTGCAGTTGCAAGAGCAGCTGACTGAGACAGCTGATGACTGGGGAAGACTGAGCGGAAGGAGTTTGTGCAGGGCCACAGAGAGGCCTGGGCTGGGGACAGGCTGACTGGCCCTCCATCCTCTTCCAGCCTGGTTTGGGCACCTGCTTCCCCGCAGGCTTGCAGCTCGGTTGTCCATAATGATGCAGAGACAGTACAGCCTTTTGGGCTTTTCTGCCTGCCCTTCCTGTCCTTCCCTCTGGTCCACCTGGTGCCACCCCTCCAGCAGGCTGCGTTCTAAACCGCTTTGCACACTCACATCCTCATCTAGGCACAATTTGGGGTGAGAAGACACCTCAAGTGGAAGTGTCTGGATTTCCTGTATCCCAAGCTTATTCAAGTCAGAAGAGTTTATTTAGAAACAAATACTTTTTCTTTTTTTGTAATTATATTATTTTCCTTTTTAGTTTAGTCATTTTTTTTTAAAGAACAGGCATTTTCCATTTTCTTTACTTTAATCTTCAGATCTTTCCCTTGTAATTTCTTCTTTCTTCTCTAATTCAAAAAGTAAAAGCCCAATTTAATGACTTGTTTTTGTTGACCATGTATTTTAAATAACTATGTTTGAAGGTAGATCACTGTTTTTCTTTTATATACTGTGAATGTACCTATAGCTGTTCTGCATGTACGTGTGAGCTCACTTATAATTTTCAAGTTGGGGAAATATTATATAGAGGTAAAATATGTATATGATTTCCTAATAATGTTTTAATAGTTTGAGGCAAGGTCTTGTTATGTAGTCCAGGCCGGCCTTGAACTCACAATCCTACTGCCAAGGCCTGCTGAGGCTTGGGATTGCAGGCAGGTACCATGATGCTCAGCGAGGTTTCTTTAAAGTATAGAGTTCAGTGGCTTTGTGATGTATTTGCAAAGTTATATAACCATCACTAGTACCGAACAGTAGAATGCTTTCATAACTATAAAGAAGCCCTATTCTGCCATCAGCAGAATTAAAGTAGAAAAAGTAACATGCACCAGCCTCTAGAAACCCCTTATCTATTTTTGTCTCAAACTGTTCTGGACAGTTCATATAAATGAAACCATATAATATGTAGCCTTATCTTTTTTCACTTAGGTTTTTAAGGATCATGCATATTATAGCTTATATCAGTACTTCACTCCCTTTATTTTTTTTCTTTTTTAAATTATCATATTGCTGCTGCACTGGGTGTACATTGTGACATTTACAAAAGTTCTTATGATACATCATAGTTGAATTCACCCCTCCACCATTCCCCTTAATCCCCCACCCCCATTCCTGGAACAGTTTCAACAGGCCTCATTTTTCCATTTTCCTTCATGAGTACATACTATTTCCACTATATTCACCCTCCTACACCCTTTCCTTCTATTCTCCCCGCTTCCCTTTAAATTTCACTCTCATATAATTCACATACTATAAAACTTGTCTTTTAAAAACACAGTTCAATGCTCTCATATTTACAAAACTTTGCATCACTTCCATCTAATTCCAAACCATTTCCACCACCCTCAAAGAAACTTTATACCCACCAGCAGTTTACTGTTCTTTTTATGGCTGAATAATATCCCTTTGTATGCAAATACCTCATTTATACACTTATCAACTGATGGACGCTTGAGTTGTTTCTACTTTTTTGGCTATTATGAATATTGTCACTATGGACAAATATATATATATGTACACCAAAACATGGTGTCTGATGAATATCTAGGAGCAGAATTACTAAGCCATATGGTAACTGTATGTTTAACAGTGTAAGGAGTTACCAATGCTTTCTCAAAGTGGCTGCGCCATTTCACGTTTCTACCAGAAATATACAAGGGTTCCAATTTCTCTGCATCATCACCAACATTTGCTATTGTCCATGTTTTTACTATAGCCATCCTAATCTGTGTGAAGTTATATCTTAAGGCGGATTTGATTTATATCAAATGACTAATGACGTCATGCACCTTCATCTTTTCATATGACTATTGCCCATATTACCTCTTCTTTGGCTGACCAATTTTGAGTCTCCTTTTCTCCCTCCCTCCCTTTCTTTCCTTCCTTCCTCCCTTCTTCCCCCTTCTTTCCTCCATTCCTCCCTCCCTTCCTTTCTTTCTCCATTCCTCCCCCTTCCTTCTTTCCTTCCTTCCTCCATTCTTCCCCTCCTTTCCTCCCTCCCCTCTTTCCTCTCTTCCTCCCATCCTTCCTTCCTCCTCTTTCTTTTTTGCTGGAGATGGAACCCAGGGCCTGTACATGCCAGATATACACTCTACCAAAGCTCTACCCCTGACCCCCCACTGGCTTTGTAGATATATTTTTTATACAATCTGCCTACTAGTATACTTCTGAATAGAATATTTAAATACATGCTGAAACTTGAATTTTAAAATATAATTAAAAATGTTTTTTCTGCCATGCTTTTCAAGTAATTTATCATTTAAAACTAGCATATAAATCCCCTCAAATACCCAGTTTATCAAAACAAACAAACACTCACTCATACGCACAGCTCCCAAATCATACCTTTTTGACCACCGGTAGCAGGCTCTTCCCTGACCACAGCAATTCAAGCCTGGTACTCTGTGTCCCCCAGATCTTTTCATGATCATACCTTCTCTGAAAGAGACATCAAGTTAACTCACCATCTTCAAAGTTTCCTGGTCAGCTTTATAACTTGGCACTAAATAAGCCATCTTCTCACATAGCTTTCTCCTCACTCTTTCTTCTTCCACCCTCAACTCTCTTACTGTTATATTTTTAGGCTGGCTAATCTGGCAATGAATCTGGAAGGCACCCTTGTCAGTTACAGCCCTTTTGGCATTGGAGGCTGCATAATTCTGTTGGGCAAAATGCAGGATCTTAACACATCCTGGCCCTCAATACTAAGTGCTCCCTCCCATTATGGTGACAACCTAAAACAGAGCTAATGCAGCCTATGGGTATGAAAATGTCACAATGAAACCAATTATTTTGTACAATTAATACATACTAATTAAAGACCCTGAGCATTTCTACATGGTACAGCTCCTATCAAGCCATGGGAGGGTCCATCATGGATTCACCACACTCATGTATCCTTCACACACAGTCTAACACCTGAGCCATGCCAAAGGAAGAGGAGCAAAGCTACTCGCTTTGAAGGTGCTGATATCTTGATTTTGAAAGATGTGACAAGAAAGAGCAATAACAATGGCCAAACAAAAGAAAACAGTCTTGAAACAAGTATAACAATGCTCTTAAGGAATAAAAATTTAAAAACTTAAGTGCTTTATATGATCAAGTTCTAATATGGTGAAGGAAATAGTCACTAAATAAGTTCCCTTCTATATATACAGCACATATTTAGGCAGTATTATTTTTCAATAGTTAACAAAATAAATGACCATCAGTTAACTTGCATACGCGCTCAGAAGGAGGGCTCTTACACATCAGCATTCTAGTGTGTTCTCCCACAGCTCAGGCCTGCTGTGTGTACTCAACACTTCCCCTGTTGGGGTAGAGGGAATCAGTGCTGTCAGCATATGAGAAAGATGGAGGGATCCCACTGCCATTGTGGGATCCCTTCAGCCACCCTAAGTCTGCTGGGGAGAAAGGCTAACACCAATTGTTAATGCTCATAGCTTTTCACACTTCTCCTTGAAGATCCAACAATGGAACTTACAGGCCCTTTGGTCCCAAATCTCGGATGAAAGACAGCTGGCTTATATCAAGGAATTCTGTCTGAAAAGAAATTAAAAAAAAAAAACAAAAACACATACCTTAGAAAACAAAAAAGAGAAAAGGAACAAAAGAAATGTATGCATTACAAAAACATGTATTACGTACTACTACGTGTTAACACTGATACTCTACAGGCTATGCAGGTCAATAACAGTGGGATTGCCCTGAGAAAGTGAGTGCACTCCTGGATGTAGAGATGAAAAGTGAGTTTAATTCCAATATTTTGTGTGTTTCTTTTTGTTGTTAGGGGACAGAGTTACATGGCCTAGTGTACACAAAATAATAAAAAGCATTCGCGAAGGGAGAGATGCTGGTGCAATACCATGGACTGGCCCTGGGCGGAAGGGAAAAGAACAGAAGGTGTAGGAAGGCAACAGCTGGGCTACAGGGAGTAAGATGAAGGAAGGCAATGGGAAATTAAATGTGTAGTAGGTTGCAGAGAGATTGGAGAGCACTGGGCAGAATTAAGATTTTTTTTTTTTTTTTGCAGTACTGGAGTTTGAACTCAGGGCCTACACCTTGAGCCACTCCACCAGCCCTTTTTTTTTTATTTATTTATTCACATATGCATACAATATTTGGGTCATTTCTCCCCCCTCCCCCCACCCACAGTGGATTCGATTTCCTGACCTCCTGCCTCAGCCTTCCCGGTGTTGGTTTTATAGGCGTGCACCATCAAGCCTAAACACTGAGTTGCTTGCATATTCTAGCAAGGTGGGGGCTAGATGCAAATGTGGGGGCATGGAAGGAAAAACAAATCCTCAGTATGTAATGTTTAACAAATGCAAGGGCCTCGCCTCAAGTAATCCATGAATGTCTAGAGTTAGACATTTGCAGATTATTTTTTTTTCAAGCAGTCAACAGTAAATCCACTTCTGCCAGTGGTCTGCAGTACATATTTGTAACCCCCTCCATAGAAAAACAAAGACAGCAAAGATATTCTCCCAGTATCAGAAGCAGAGGGAGAGATTAAGGAAACTAAATTCTGTGGGAGGAGTCAGGCCAGTTAGGAGTGAAAGTAGTGACAAAGTTACAGACCTTGTCCTGGCTACTGTGACTCCAGAGGAAGTAGCATCCAGGCTTATAAAATAAGCGAGATTAACAAAATGAAATAAATCTTCCTTGAAAATTTTGTAAGTAATTGGAAACGGCTAATACTAACCTTGTAAAAGATTACAGAAATCACAGAGCTGGAAGTTCTTATGAGGTTCAACTTCCTTTTCTTATAAATATTTGCAGAAAGTTTTTTTTTATTATTTAAAAGGAGTTAAATAACTTTTAAAGATCTCAAATTAAACATATCTTCACATGGCTCTTTTAAAAATAAGGATTCTAAAAGCAAGGTCTTTAAATTTCATTTCTTACATAAAATATGGATTATTCAGACCCACACATTTTTAACTGATTTATGAAAATACTTTCTAATTGGAAACTATAGTATTAGAAATGACATTCAGACTGCCAATCATAAAATCTTAAACCAAAATGTCTTAAAATCCTAAACCATAACTTCCCATTTTACCTTCAAGGAGCAGACAGGTAATTTGTTAATCCCAGTTTACATTTAAAGAAACTATTACAGAGGTGTAACTAATTTATACAATTGAACAGAGGAATAAGAAATAAGACAAAAATCAAGGAAACCATGCATGTAATATTTACATATTTTCTATTCACACAGCTCTTATCATCAAATAACTGACAACAGAAATAGTCTCTGAAATAATTCTGCCATCATTGCATGGGATGATAACAAAATTGCTAAGTGTAAAAGCATTTCATCCAAATAAAAAAAAATACATTAGTAATACGGAAAATTACAAGTTGCATATTAATGTAAATTTGAATTTATTTTAATGGCTTAGAACAGTTTGACTATAGAGAGATTTCAAGGAGGAACCACCAGAAAAGAAACACCCAGCACCATTCTAACACAGATTTATCAGATTGAAAATAAATGTATCAAGGTCAACTGAGAAGCAAAGCCAATTAACAAAACGTGCAGTTTCACAGTGCTTATGTTAACAAAGATCCCAGTACATTGCCCATGCTAAGAATTCCAGTCTCCACGAGCACAGGTGCCGCTCGTGCGTAAGGATTTAAAATCAATTTAAACTAGCGTGCGTCTACTGAGCTTGCTAAGGGAAGTGCTAATCACTGTCTTGTTTTTGTTCTGGAAAAGATCAAGGCAATGAAATAATGTTCTTAGCACATGGAGAGTGGTCTCAAGCAGAAAATTCCATTGTGACTTACCAATTGTATACTTAAAACGTTAAAGAAACAGAAGCAAAAGATTTCCAAGCCAAGAGGCAGACAAGAAACCTTGGGGTAGCAAGTAACCCCAGAAACTACTTGGCAATCACGTCCATGCTGTCCTGCCCACTCATTCTTGCATTGCAAGAAGCCTATTTCACTCTTCATGTAGCAAAAATTCATTCAAGCCAATGGCCAGATAGGAAACTGAGACACAGGGAAGACCAGAGGTTCAGATAGGGCCATTTCCTGGGGGCGGGGGTGAGGAGCAGGATGGGGACTCCAGGAATGGCTGCTGCTAACACAGCTACAGGGGACTAAGACATCCGATCTATGGAAGGAACAGGAGGCTGGACTACCGACTAAAGTCCCTCTGGAATCTGGGATTCAAGATTGAGACAGAAAACACCTCCCTAATTCCCAGGCACAGACTTTGAACTCAGTACACTTCTCTCTGTTGGAATAGAAACTCTGCATCTTTATTCAAACGTACTCAAATTAATGTCATTTATCCTACAAAATGAGGGACAGATGAAGCCAGCATTATTGATCTGCAGAATGTTCTGTGCAAGCTTTTCAAGCTAATCACCATTTTGGAGATAAGGAACCTGAGCCACAGGAGTTAACTGATTGACTCTGGGTAGGATGGAGATACAATCTTATCTGGACCTTTTCTTGGAAACTGTGCATTTTGTCCCATGTATAGATTTTAATCTCAAGTAAGAAAAATACGTTTATTGTTCCTTATTCCTCTTCCCTCTAATTCTCTGGAAGATAAGTATTTTCCTGTTACCAATTAAAATACCCATTCTGTGGGTTTTGTAAGACAGCCAGAACTAGTACAATTCCATAACACAAAAGGAATTCTTGTATGGGATTTTCTTGTATGTAATGCACAAATTAGCTAGATATTGCTGTTTTTTTTTTTAATACTTACATCAAGAGAAAAGGTGAAATACCCGCATACCCATTTTACAGCTAAGTAAGGAAAACTGAATGAATTATCAACAATCTCTGAACGAACTGCCTGCTGCTAAACCCACTAAAACACAAGGATGCTCTGCTTGACAGAGCTACAAGGAGGAAAAAGGGAAATAAAAACAAAGGAAGTCCTCCTAGTCCTGGAAGAAAAGGCAGTTGTCTGAGTTTAAGTTTAACCATCAAGTATATAAAAGGAAGAGGAATGACCTTCCACCAGTTAATTTCAAATGTCATTTCAGAAAGTAGACAGTCAGTGCTTCGAAGTCTAGACCAGCTCCTTCTGGGTAAATCCTAGTATACAAATACCATAACGTAGATCTTTCTCCAGTCTTTAATGGAGTCTGACCGTGCCAAGGTATGGTCGTTTCTAAGACAACCATAGCATTTTAGCTTCGTTCTCAGGTTTCTCCTGAAGGAACTTGAAAATCAAAACTTACAGGGTCCAAACAAAGATCTGGACAATCCAGGGCTTAAGGACATAATCTGTCCATTCCCTTGACCCATGAACCATCATTCTATCGTTTAAAGACCCGAATAACTGCAAATAGGCTTGTTATATACTCTTAAGGGTTAAACTGGTTAACATATAAATAAAAATAACTTTATGTGTTCTTTGCAGGCAGGGGTTTAAATATCTCTCACAATTATTGAAAGAAATCTAGTCTTTAGGCCAGATTAAATTTAGTATAAAAGGAAAATAATGTCAGGGAATTAATAAATATCAAATTATATCCCATGCTTCAATCATTTTGGGGAATTCAGCTGCTGAAGAGAATATCTTAGGGCAATAATAGGTCCAGTAAGTGGCTAATTGAATTTTCTCCTCAGAAGAAAATGTTTATAAGGCACCATGGGATTTCTAAACACAAGATGGCCTAACTTTGAAAAGATTTGTATGACTGGAAAAGTAATTAAAATTAAAATTTTCAAAACAAACATTCTTAAGTAGACACCAGAATTTAAAGTGTAATAATGTGTGTGGAAAGGAAAGATCGAACTCACCAAGCACTGTTTGAAAGCCAAAAGAAACAGTACAAGAAAAGTCACAGGCAGGCAGAAAAGCAAGAGAGATAGGAGATTATTTCATGTGAGTATTAGCACACATTTAAATAATCCTCTGCTAGAGGGAATATCATGTCTGATTTCAGAGAACACAACTGGAGGAATAACAGTATTTGTATTCACTATGCTGTTTCAACAACACGTGGTCCTGAGTCCTAGACAGGATGACACTCCCCCCGCCCGTCATCTGTCTCTTGACATTATCTGGTTGTCTTCCCTAAGAAAACACTTCTCCGGGATTCCCAAGCTATGGAAGCTACTGCAAGTCCTTTGAACGTCTCAGCGTAAGCTGCCAAAGAAGGTAGCCTCATGAGAGTTGTGTTGTGTGTAAGGCAACTAACTAGCCAAATGCATATTTGGACTAGTCCCCAAATAACCCGCCAGCAGGCAGCAGTCAGAGGGCAGCTCCCACCTCAAAGAAATTCAGAGAGCCAGGCATTCTCACTTCCTCTCCTAAAGGCACTGAGGGCTTCCCTCTTCTGTGCATGTGTTTGTAGGACGACATTCTCTAGCCTAGGGTCCAAGTCACAACTGCACCCACTCTTAAATTCTGCACTTGCATCGTGCATATGCATACAACCCTACAGCAACACAGTCTAGACATGCACAGACATAAATACAATAATCCAGACATTCTCAGTTATCCACTGGATAGCCAAGGTCTCTCAAGGGCAGAACTCTTTGTTTGCTGACACAGGAAACCCATTTCCTCCTGCTTGCTGGCTGCCTGCCACCCAAGCTTAATCTCTATGGCTGTTTCTAAGTCCTGCCACCCTCTTTTCTTGGATTTCTCAAGAGTTTTTCTTTTCCTAGCTTTTCCCATGCATCTCACTTTCACATGAAAAGCCAGGCCAATCAGACAGCAACAGAAGTATATTCCTATAATCTTGGGATATTCAACTCTGCTTAACAGTTTTCATCACTCACTACTCAATAGGTTTTTCTTTGCAGCTAGAAAGACTTTTGGCCTCATTCTAGAAACCTGACGGGAGATGAGAGTTGATTTCTGATAATCTAGCCTACAATAGCATGTCAAATTCATTTAAATCTGTTGCTACAGACTACTTGAAGTTCTATTCAATATTTTAAAAGTGGAACATCAACATAAACTGGATCGTTGCTGTCAAATCAACTTATTGTGATTCAGGGACTAATGTAAACATGTTAAGTATTTATGTTAATAAAACTATCCAAAATTTAGCTCACAACTTGTTATTTTGTAAATTACTTCGAAATCACCAAATAGTACTTACTGTGGCATGATAGTTTCTATACATGGGCATTTTTAGTATTTTTGTCAAGTAATCTTCCAGTTGTTTCTGCAATGCAAATATTTTAGATAAGAATTAGCATGGTCATATTAGTAGAAAACTTTAAACAGTGGCAATGATGAGATAACCATTTCATCTTAACTTCTGGAAGCTAGTTATTCAGTTATTCACTAATATTAGCAGTGGCAAGGGAATGCTAGAAGTATTAGGTGCTTTATTCTTGCCAGAGTTCTCTTGAATTATTATTTTAAATCTCTTCCTGCTGTCTAATTTTGAACATGTTGAAGTCTTCTCAAAATAGCTGGCAAGGCCTGACTACATGTTTTTTAATCTTTCTTAACTATTAGAGCAGGACTTGCCCATAGTAGGTAATTTTGAAGCATTGGTTGATTTTATAAAAACCTGTACATTTTCAAGTCTAACATTCAGTTTAGACACTTAGCAATTTCAAAGTAGTTTTTTTTTAAAAAAAGTAGCAGATGGTAAAAGAAAAAGAAAGACTTTGTAGTGAGATATACCCTGGATTTCCTATGTTAAGATGCTATGTGTGTATGATGAGAGTGGAGCTGTAGGATTAGGGCTCTGAGGCATCGTATGTCAATCATATTGACTGATGCAAAATCCCCTGTGCCTTTTTGCTAAGTCACTAAGGGTTAATTGCTGTAATCATCTTCAGTTGGATTCATATATGTGTTCACAGAAATCCAAAATTGTATAACTTTTGTATCTAGGTAGTTTGGAAAATACTTAATCCAAATCCCAAAAGGATTTTAGACAAGAAACAACTACAAGATTCAAATATTTCCCCTAAAGCATAAAATCTTCCAATTACAAAACAGAACTGATAAAATGATCAAATTACTTATGTGCTAATAAAAAAAAAAAAAGCCTCATCCCCCCAGCCTGGGCAGATCAGTTACTACAGCAGAGTGGGCAGAGATGTCCCTGGTCCTGAGCCTTCTGTTCTAGAGTGTGTGTCTATGCTCCACCCTACTCTTCTAACTGCCCCACCTATAGCATAGGGATGCGATTTTACATATATTAAAATGAGCTACTGAAAATACATGGGATATGTAGATTTAAAAGACTAGACCTCAAGACCCATGACAATGTGCTCAGTCTCCAATCCATCGCAAGCCCAGGGCTGTTCCAGTGGAGAGGACGCTTCTTCATGCCCCAACTCCTAACAAGCGCTCTGCCTCTCCCAGGACAGCACACCTCTCCACGCCTCGGGGGACAAGAGGGACTAGCTCCAGAGAAGCTGATCCATCCAGGTGTGAGAGAGGTTGCAGTCAGACCCCCACCCTCATTAGATGCCACATTATGGTGCTGTGAACTTGTGTTCCCAACAACAGAACAGTGCAAGGACTCACCCTTCTGCCAAAGAACTGTTCTTCCCGAATCCTGTTTTCAGATGACCGGGGCAAACTGGGCATCTCTTGGGGCTCCTCCCCTTTGACATTTTGTCTCCTGAATGTGTGTCTAAAACATATACATACACACAGTGCAAACATTTGTTACATTATTCTGTGATTATAACTCTCGTACTATCTTTCATGAGATGGTTCTTTGAAAAAAGCTATTTAATTGAATATATCTACCAACGATGGACAAGATGGCCTATAAAATGAATGATATACACTTTCTATCCAACTTGAATACTTGGATAATTTTGTATTAATTCTGAACTAGTTACCTTCTGGTGGGAATGGGGATTCGGATAAAGGCTTTGTACTTGAGCAGCTCTCTGTGAAATTCTTGAAAGTGCTTAAATTTCCTCTTAACTTGCCACTTAAACTCCCCATGTGTTAATTCAATAGTGTACAAGTTGATACTTGGTACCTACAGAGAGAGATAAAAATGGTTGGTGTTTGTATATAAGATATAAAATTCTGAAAGCTCTCAATAAGCAACATCAAAATATACTTAAGCTCAGCCAACTTACTTTATATAACTACTTAAGTAAAATTTTTGAAACAGTTAATTACAGAAACAATATTCTCTTAAATGTTCACCTGATAAATTATAGAATACAAACTTTGAATCAGACCAGACAACTCTTACAAACCCTATCCTTTCAACACACACACACACACACACACACACACAGGGGAACCCAGAAACTAGGTAAAGGAGACAATGAGCGTCTAATCCATACCCATAAGCAGTGAACAGACAACTGGAGGAGCTGAGAGGGAAGCAGGAGGTGACAGACACCTCCTTAGCCCTTTTCATCCTAAACAAATGCCACGACATGCTTTCTTTCCTTCTTCTGAAACACATTCCAAGGTCCAGCTTTATCTATACCACCTCCCTGGTACCGAGGCGCCACCAGTGCTCAGGAAGGGTAGGTGGAAAAGGTCGCACAGTATTGCGTGTATAGTGCATACTTTTATAATATGAGCACAATAATATGTATTAGTATTATCACTAAATCCTCAAAATAAATGTGAGGTAAGCACTACCATACCCATTACTCAGATGAGGAAATGGAGAAACAGAGAGGTTAAGTAACTTGTTGAGATGTCCAAGCTAAGAGAGGAAGTAAAGCAGGCAGTCTGGTTCTAGTCTGTACATTAACCCCTCCACGTTATTGCCTATCAGTCTAAAAGCTGGCAAGCAAAACAAGAAGCAAAGATCATCTTCAGTTTATCAGGGTTTACCAGGGGCCATGGACCAAAAATATAAGAAAAGCCTGAAGCAAAGACTAGACCCTTCTAGGTGTCAGCACACAAACAAGTACCAGGACACAGCATGAACAGAGCCATCAGGAAACCAAGGCTGGCTGCCCCATCACCTTCCAGGAGACAAGGAGGGAGGAGAGGTGAGGCTGCCCGTGACTGAAGGTTATTATGTTCTGTGTCCCCTGAGGCAGGAATCAGTGGAAGCCTTACTCTGCCACGGCTATGGCTTAACCTGAGGGACAAAGGCCACCACCCTGCAGCAGCTGACTGTGCCTGCCAGACCTGACAGCTATGAATTGCAACCAGCAACAGAGCAAACACAGCCACCTAACCAGCTTCTGCTGGTCTAATCTGCTTCCAAGGGCTTAGCTCTGCCTGGTGAAGGCATTTCACCCTGAAGCCTTCCCAGTGTTCTGTAAAAGTGCATGTGCTTGGGGACTGAAGGATGGGGTGCCAGGAGCACATTAGAAAGGCAGAACCTGCAGCAGAATCTCTCAGCAGAGTGTTTAGATAATAGTACTGGTCAATCCAGCGTCCTGGCATTTATCCTTCTCCTTCCTTCCTTCCTTCCTTCCTTGTCAATCCAGTGTTCCAGCATTTATTCTGTCCGTCCTTCTTCCTTCCTTCCTTTCTTCCTCCTTCCTTCCTTCCTTCCCTTCCTGTCTTTCTTTCTTTCTTGGCATTACTGGGGTTTGAAGTCAGGGCCTTATGCTTGTTAGGCAGGCACTCTACCACTTGAGCCACATCGCCAGCCCTTTTTGCCTTAGTTATTTTCTGAATAGGGCTTCACATTTTTGCCCTGATCCTCCTATTTATACCTCTAACATAGCTACTAGGATGACAGGCGTGTGCCACCATGCCCAGCTATTGGTTGAGATAGGGTCTTGGTAACCTTTTGCCCAGGTTCGCTGTGAACTGTGATCAAGTCACCACCTCCTGCACCCAGCTTGTATTTAGTCTTTTAAAAGCCAAGTACCACCAACATTCTCCTGCTAAAAAAAGCACTAAGGAAGTAAATTTTTCTTTGATTTACACTTGGCATTCTAGCTGGAATGGAAATGCCCCAAGAGTCCCAAATGAAATAGAAAACTGGGGAGAGAAGCAGGGTAGAAGAGTGACATTGGCTTACATGTCTTAAGAAAAAAAAAAAAAAAGCACTGTGAAGAAAGGGGGAAGAGAGGAGTAGGAGAATAAAGATCAAATGAGAAGAAAGCAAAATCTTGAGAGGTGGTGAGAACTTGCCAGGGACAAATAAAAACAAAACCCTGAAGAATGCGGCCCTGGCTAGGGAAGGAAAATAGAAGTCTGTGTGTTAATTCAGATATCTTGACCCAAAAGCGGTGGGGGGGGGGGAGTACATAAGCTCTCTGACCCTTGTTGTGAAGCGCTCCACTTCCAGGACTTGTGCTTTTATTGGACAGCCGGAGAGATACGTCTGAATGTTAGGCTCCTTAAATCCTTGAGTGTTATAAATAGCGGAGAAAGGGATACACACTGAAAAATAAGTAAGGAAATGCGGTTATTCCAATACATGATGGTAGCATGCCTTGCCCCTTACAGGCATCCCTGTAAGAATCCTAACTGGTAAAGTAAGCCAGACTCTTAGGAGCCCATCCTCAGCCTTGCATTATGATCTCTGCAAGAAAGGCCCAGTGTTTGCTGGTCACTTCATACTGTGTTCTGCCCGTCCACCCTGACAAACTCTGCCCTGCTCCGATGACCAGACTTTACCTTCCTGAGTCTTGGGGTCACTGGGAGACACATCACATTCTACCTCCTCTCCCTCGAAATGGAGCTCCCGCGTGTCTAGATTTTCAATCAAATTGCTCATGTCAGCAGCGATTTTCTGCAGTGCAGAGGTGTTTACTCTGGGCTCCTTTTGCAGAGACATGTTAACTTCGGACAGGGTAAAAGCAGAGGGGCTGAGAAAGAAGAGAAGGGTTACACAGACTTAGATTTGGGTCAAGGAAAACTCTATTGCACAAATTAAGTACAGGCTCAGATGCAGCACAGGAAACAAGCCAAGTACCTGTCTAGTCCCAATCTCTCCAAAAACTTTTCAGTTGACTTTCCTGTTAAAGGATTCCTAGCTGGAATGGAATAATTAAGCATAAACAAAAAAGGAAAAGCAACACCACACTGAATAAATGTCAACATTTCTCTCCTCTAATTTTATGAACTTGGATAAATGACAGATTTAAGGTAAATTAATTTGGGAATGCCTATTCAATGAAAAGAAATTCCTTCTTCACTATAATAAATACATGAAACAATACATGTAAAAATGTATAATTCAAGTAAAATAAGCAATTTTCATTATTTCCTAAAGAAAATTTAGAGTATTTCACATATGTAAATATGCAGATTTAGAAATATTTTTATAAATCATAATCTTTTGACATTTTCTCTGTAGGAGATATCCTAAGCAAAGATTATATTACCTCTCTGAGAGATGAGATCTCATCCATGACTTTGCATGAGGTATAATGGTATATGTGTCTTGAAATTGATTAATATACCTGTTTCTAAAGATATCTGAGGTGCTGGAATTATACTTTTCTCTCTTTTTTTAGGAAAACTGGTTCTATTTCATTCTGACATTTAATAACACAAGTCGTTGCACATAAGTACCTAGGGAAGAAGAGTTCATACAGATTTTATTTTTCATTTAAAATACTGAGATTTAAACCTTGAGCACTGTCACTGGAACTGGATGAAAAGTCTATGTTGCCTGATGTAGAAACAGTCCCTCTGTTATAGTCAGGCCCTAAACCAGAAGGGCTCTCTTACCAGAACTTTCTCTGCAGTGTTCATTTATTACTGCAAATCATAAACATTAACTGAGCCTCCACCATGTGTGAGATGCACTGAATGAAGATGTGAAGACAAATAAGGCTGATCCCTATGGTTACAGAGCACCTGGTGTGGTGAGCGAAATAGCGCCATTACCCCAAGTTCATCCGGCCTCATCCAGAGTCATAATTGAGCTTCCTGAGAATGCAGTGTACTGAGGGGAAAACACTTAGTGGGGTTCTGCTATCAATTCCCATGTGGGAATGCTAATGAGTCTCAGACAAACTGGGGCAGCCCACAGGATAACTCACTAAGTCTCTAAAATTTACACTGCTGTGTAAAAAGAGACCTTGTTCAGAAATTCGAAACAGGCAGGTCTGGTTTAGTCATATTATATACACACATGTGTGTGTGTGTGTGTGTGTGTGTGTATCTCACTCACATGTTATATATATATATATCACATCCATGTGTTCATATATACATGCATATAATTAATAAACCTAAGTTCCCTGTGAACTGTGTCAATCGTGTTTCTTTCTCTATGTTGGCTGTAAGGAAGCCAAAGCCAAATTTGTAGTCTACTACTAGCAAAATATCAGCCTATCTTTGCCTGTATCTCTTTCCTTAAACTGCATCTCCACTCCTAATTTCTATTATACTAATAGTTAACGGGAACTGATGCTTAGTTGAGGGGCTGGCTGGTGAGAACCCTTTACATATAATTACACTGATCATAAGAATAAGTCTGTGAAGGTTTGCTATTTCTATTCTGAAGAAAGGACTATGTCATCCCCTCATTGTAGAGAAGGAAACTGAGGCACAGAGAGATTAGACAACCTGATCAATGCTTAGGACAAGCTATCCAATGCCATGCCAGTGGCACGTGATAAAGCAAGGATTTGAATCCCAGTTTCTCAGACTCCAAAGCCAATATTTTCAAGCAGTCTTTACCTTGCTGTCTGGTTTTTTTTGGAGCTATGTAAGCATCCTGGAATAGAGGAAAGGGTGAATATCAACAAGTACCCTGGGGCAAGTCCTTGTAAGCGCTACCTCTGTGGAAAGAACCAGAAATGACTTCCTCCACGGGATCAAGCCATTCAATTCTTAGCATCTTGGTTTCCTCACCTATAAACTAAAGGGTTTGAGTCATTTCATCTCTAGGGTCCCTTTAAGAATAAAACCCTAATTGCTGAGAAGAGACACTATCCAATGGCTCAACTTCCCTGACACTTTAATTTAGTCCTTCTCTCCTAAGAAATTAATCCGAGTACTTTTGCATTTAAGAGAAATAGGTGGCAGATTGCTTTCTAACCTGAACATTTAATTAAGGTCTAGTCTGCCCACATTGAGGAGCTTTTGCCTCTGTCACAAACTACTTATTTATTTCCCTTGTCTTAATTCAACAAAGAAACACTTACTAAATGCCAACCATGAGCCAAGTTTTTCTTTATTTGAAATACAAGGTAATAAAAAGTTTAGAGGAAATAAGACAAGGAAAAACAAGTCAGAAATTGCATCATATCATTGTTGCCTGTTAACTTTTAAGGATTTTAGTATTTTTATTGATTAAACAGATTTATGGTTAACTTTGCCAACCTTCTCCGCATAGGGAGGAGAAACAAAGGCTATTCCAAATAACCTCCCTTTTGGACAAAGTGTTAATGTTAAAAATGCATGCTAATTTTCAGAATCACATGAACCAATTCAGGCTATAATACATATATATATGGATATGTCACAATGAAACTCCCTGTACGGCTATCTTATACAAACTAAAATGTGTTTTTTCAAAAACCAAGGATAAGAAGGTAAAACAGTTCCTGTCTGGGGAGAGGGGTTCCTGTGGGAGGCAGGAGGAGATGGGGAAGGGTGTGGAGGATGAATATCATGGAAATATTATGTACTCATGTATGTGGAAAACTGAGACCTGTTGAAATAATTCCAGGCATGGGTGGAGGGGGAGATAAAGGAGAATGATGGAGGGGTGAATTCAACTATGACATATTGTAAGAACTTCTGTAAATGTCACAATGCACCCCATACAACAATAATAAAAAAATTTAAGAATCACAGAGACTAATCCTACACATGGAGCTCAATGATACAGAACCAGTGGATCAAGCTAAAATAAATACTTATTTTAGACAGAGAGAAAAGAGCCATATTGACCTGTGAAAACTTCAAGAAGAGTGAGAAAAGAAACAGAAAGTTTAAAAGATTCAACATCAAGCAGTTATGTGTTATTCAATACCCTTTTTTTCTTTTGCAGTACTGGTAATGAACACTGGGCCTCATGAATGCCATGAAAGCACAGAAGTATTTATTCACCCAGACCTTTTGTTTTTGAGGCAGAATCTCACTACTACCTTTGCTCAGTCTGGCCTGGAACTCAAGACCCACCATCTTCTCCCTCCAAAGTAGCTGGGATTACAGATATGCACCACCATGCCCAGCTTATCTAATACTCTTAGCAGACCCCACCTCATAGGTACCTTTACTGTTAGAGATTTAGTTAAGTAAATTTAGTAAATTTGTCCAAGATCATTCAAGTTGTATCAAGGTTGAGTTTTTTAAAGTAGATTTAACTGACTCTAAAACAGTTATAGAGGTTCATAAGTATTGATTTTATTTCCTGCTCTTGAGTGTCTATAAATTTAAAATCTTTTGTAAGAAGTTTACATTCTGTGACAAGAGGAGATGTCCTGGAAAGGATCATCAATGTAACCCTGGAAAGGGTTACATTGTAATGTAACCCCATTACAATGATGGAAATGACATATCCTGAGGACTTTCTGAATTTTTATGATTCAAAACAATAAGATCACATGGAACTTCAGGAGATCCAAAGGATCATCAGCTTTAAATAAATGTGGGCCTGGGAAAACTTTATCACCTAACAATGGAAAATGGATCAAATGATTTATCCATTACTACCTTCACTATGTTCTTCACACTGTTTCATGAGGAATTTTTATCCAACAATTATATTGCTGGTATCATTTCTGAATATCAAGCTGTAAAGCCATGTTGTCAAATCTTCACTTATTCAATGTGTTCTTTCATCTTTTTTTTTTCATTTTTCTTTTATTATTCATATGTGCATACAAGGATTGGTTCATTTCTCCCCACTGCCCTCACCCCCTCCCTTACCACCCGCTCCGCCCCCTCCCTCTCCCCCCCCAATACCCAGCAGAAACTATTTTGCCCTTATTTCTAATTTTGTTGTAGAGAGAGTATAAGCAATAATAGGAAGGAACAAGAGTTTTTGCTGGTTGAGACAAGGATAGCTATACAGGGCATTGACTCACATTGATTTCCTGTACGTGGGTGTTACCTTCTAGGTTAATTCTTTTTGATCTAACCTTTTCTCTAGTACCTGTTCCCCTTTTCCTATTGGCCTCAGTTGCTTTAAGGTATCTGCTTTAGTTTCTCTGCGTTAAGGGCAACAAATGCTAGCTAGTTTTTTAGGTGTCTTACCTATCCTCGTCCCTCCCTTGTGTGCTCTCGCTTTTATCATGTGCTCATAGTCCAATCCCCTTGTTGTGTTTGCCCTTGATCTAATGTCCACATATGAGGGAGAACATACGATTTTTGGTTTTTTGAGCCAGGCTAACCTCACTCAGAATGATGTTCTCCAATTCCATCCATTTACCAGCGAATGATAACATTTCGTTCTTCTTCATGGCTGCATAAAGTTCCATTGTGTATAGATACCACATTTTCTTAATCCATTCGTCAGTGCTGGGGCATCTTGGCTGTTTCCATAACTTGGCTATTGTGAATAGTGCCGCAATAAACATGGATGTGCAGGTGCCTCTGGAGTAACAGTCTTTTGGGTATATCCCCAAGAGTGGTATTGTTGGATCAAATGGTAGATCGATGTCCAGCTTTTTAAGTAGCCTCCAAATTTTTTTCCAGAGTGGTTGTACTAGTCTACATTCCCACCAACAGTGTAAGAGGGTTCCTTTTTCCCCGCATCCTCGCCAACACCTGTTGGTGGTGGTGTTGCTGATGATGGCTATTCTAACAGGGGTGAGGTGGAATCTTAGCGTGGTTTTAATTTGCATTTCCTTTATTGCTAGAGATGGTGAGCATTTTTTCATGTGTTTTCTGGCCATTTGAATTTCTTCTTTTGAGAAAGTTCTGTTTAGTTCACTTGCCCATTTCTTTATTGGTTCATTAGTTTTGGGAGAATTTAGTTTTTTAAGTTCCCTGTATATTCTGGTTATCAGTCCTTTGTCTGATGTATAGTTGGCAAATATTTTCTCCCACTCTGTGGGTGTTCTCTTCAGTTTAGAGACCATTTCTTTTGATGAACAGAAGCTTTTTAGTTTTATGAGGTCCCATTTATCTATGCTATCTCTTAGTTGCTGTGCTGCTGGGGTTTCATTGAGAAAGTTCTTACCTATACCTACTAACTCCAGAGTATTTCCTACTCTTTCTTGTATCAACTTAAGAGTTTGGGGTCTGATATTAAGATCCTTGATCCATTTTGAGTTAATCTTGGTATAGGGTGATATACATGGATCTAGTTTCAGTTTTTTGCAGACCGCTAACCAGTTTTCCCAGCTGTTTTTGTTGAAAAGGCTGCTGTTTCTCCATCGTATATTTTTAGCTCCTTTGTCAAAGATAAGTTGCTTATAGTTGTGTGGCTTCATATCTGGATCTTCTATTCTGTTCCACTGGTCTTCATGTCTGTTTTTGTGCCAGTACCATGCTGTTTTTATTGTTATTGCTTTGTAATATAGTTTGAAGTCAGGTATTGTGATACCTCCTGCATAGTTCTTTTGAGTATTGCCTTGGCTATTCGTGGCCTCTTGTGTTTCCATATAAATTTCACAGTAGATTTTTCAATCTCTTTAATGAATGTCATTGGAATTTTGATGGGAATTGCATTAAACATGTAGATTACTTTGGGGAGTATCGACATTTTTACTATGTTGATTCTACCAATCCATGAGCATGGGAGATCTCTCCACTTTCTATAGTCTTCCTCAATCTCTTTCTTCAGAAGTTTATAGTTTTCCTTGTAGAGGTCTTTCACATCTTTTGTTAGGTTTACACCTAGGTATTTGATTTTTTTTGAGGCTATTGTAAATGGAATTGTTTTCATATATTCTTTTTCAGTTTGTTCATTATTAGTGTATAGAAATGCTAATGATTTTTCTATGTTGATTTTACATCCTGCTACCTTGCTATAGCTATTGATGATGTCTAGAAGCTTCTGAGTAGAGTTTTTTGGGTCTTTAAGGTATAGGATCATGTCGTCTGCAAATAGGGATATTTTGACAGTTTCTTTACCTATTTGTATTCCTTTTATTCCTTCTTCTTGCCTAATTGCTCTGGCTAGGAATTCCAGTACTATGTTGAATAGGAGTGGAGATAGTGGGCATCCTTGTCTGGTTCCTGATTTTAGAGGGAATGGTTTTAATTTTTCTCCGTTAAGTATAATGCTGGCTGTAGGTTTGTCATATATAGCTTTTATAATGTTGAGGAACTTTCCTTCTATTCCTAGTTTTCTTAGAGCTTTTATCATGAAATGATGTTGGATCTTATCAAAGGCTTTTCCTGCATCTATTGAGATGATCAAGTGGTTTTTGTCTTTGCTTCTGTTAACGTGCTTTATTACGTTTATTGATTTTTGTATGTTGAACCACCCCTGCATCCCTGGGACGGAGCCTACTTGGTCGTGGTGAATAATCTTTTTGATGTGTTGCTGAATTCGGTTTGCCATTATTTTGTTGAGGATTTTTGCATCAATGTTCATTAAGGAGATTGGCCTATAGTTCTCCTTTTTGGAGGTGTCTTTGCCTGGTTTTGGGATAAGTGTAATACTGGCTTCATAAAATGTGTTTGGCAGTTTTCCTTCCCTTTCTATTTCATGGAACAGTTTAAGGAGGGTTGGTATCAGTTCTTCTTTAAAGGTCTGATAGAATTCAGCAGAGAATCCATCAGGTCCTGGACTTTTCTTTTTGGGGAGACTCTTGATTGCTGCTTCAATTTCATTTTGTGTTATAGGTCTATTCAGGTGATTAATTTCCTCTTGGTTCAGTTTTGGATGATCATATGTATCTAGAAATCTGTCCATTTCTTTAAGATTTTCAAATTTATTTGAATATAGGTTCTTGAAGTAGTCTCTGATGATTTCCTGGACTTCCATGGTGTTTGTTGTTATCTCCCCTTTTGCATTCCTAATTCTACTAATTTGGGTTTTTTCTCTCCTCATTTTAGTCAGGTTTGCCAGGGGTCTATCGATCTTGTTTATTTTTTCAAAGAACCAACTTTTTGTTTCATTAATTCTTTGTATGGTTTTTTTGGTTTCTATTTCGTTGATTTCAGCTCTTATTTTTGTTCTTTCATCTAAAACAATCCACCCTGGGGGTAGCGGTTGGCACCTCCGCAGTGATGTTACCAGCAGCGGGATAAGGTCTTCAATGTTTACACTTGGATAACGCAATTCAAGTTACCTCCTTATAAAACTATACTGCAAGATCTTTATCTCTTTTGGTACCAGGAAGCGATGGTGCCATGGACAGATAAGAGCAGCTGTGTTTTACTTCTGTTTGCATCTGTATCTGGGAAGTAAATAGAGTTGGCTTTTTTCTTTTGCTTTTTTTTTATTTCTGGTTTTAAATACCAGAATTAAAAATCATTCAAGGGACACTTAGTAGCCTCCTGTTACTGTGATGAAGTCAGAGAAATAGCATTTTCTTCAGATCTCAATTTTCAACAAGACTAGCAAGTAGAAGAACAAAGAAGCAGATATTTTCCTTCTTGAATAATAAATACATAAATATTCCCTTAGTCAAAATAACAGTAATAAGATTACCAACTGTAACTATTGATATTAAAGCAAGTATTAAGTTAACATTTCTGATCTGATTTAATTCTCACAGCAATCTTAGGAGCAGAATCTCACTATGAGACACACTTTAAGGAGAAGGTAGGAAACTTGCCCATGCCCCATGGCTGGGAGGTGAGGGAACTGGCCCTGACACTACTGGTCAGATTCCAAAGTGCAGCTACTTAACAAATAGTGGTGAGAGTGGATGGGGGAGAAATAGTCACTGGAGGATCCATACCATGTAACCCCCCCAAAATACATCATATAGAAATTATTATCTGAACAGATGTGATGTTCTCTAAAGCACTAAATCATAAATGTGGATTCAAGAACTCAATCTCTAGTGTGTAGTAAGCCTTGAATAAATATTGTTTTTTGTTTAGCTGACTTTGAGTAAAGCAAATGGTATTACGATCTTTAACCTTCTGAACTATATATTTTGTGAAAATAGCACATTTTTAATGGTAGTACTGCAGTGTGCACTCAGGGCCTCACGTTTTCTAGGCAAGTGTTCTACTAGTTGAGCTATTCTGCCAGCCCCCCAAAAATAACACATTAAAAAAAAAAAAACTTTTGATTTGTTTTGGTTCTTTGACATTTTTAAAAAGAACATCACTTCCACAAATATCAGTGGAAGATCTATTATGTATCCTGATGAGAAAACGAAACATGAGTCATGTGAGAAAGGTGGATGACCAGGCTAGCTCCATCCTCACTATCACATAACCTAGGAAACTACAGTTCTAGAGGCTCAGTGTCCCCTCTGTGAACTGGAAATAGTGCCACGTGGGTCTTCCATCTTAGAAGCTGTGAGGAGCAGATGTGATCATGAATACACATCTCCAGGCAAAGGTAATCTGAGTTGCCAGAATAACCAATGATTCAAGTAAAAGGCGAATCCTAAAAAATAACACTGACTCATACCTGCTCAGGAAGTGGAGATCAGGGGGACAGCAGTTCAAGGCCAACCCAGGCAAAAAGTTAGCAAGACCTGTCTCAACAAATAAGGTAGGTGTGGTCGCAGGCACCTGTGGTCCCAGCTATAGGGGATGCCATAGGTGTGAGGCTGGCCTTAGGGAAAATGCAAGACCCCATCTGAAAAATAGTTGCTTTAGTTAAAACAAAAAAAAGAGCTGGGAACATGGCTCAAGTGTAGAGTGCTTGCTGAGTAAGTACAAGGCCCTGAGACCAAAACCTCAGCACTGTCAAAAACATTTTAATAAAAATAAAATAATAACCATGGGTGAGTTTCTTTCATCTGGGCATTCATTCTTCAGGACTGACATGCTAGACAGTATCTTGCCATTCACCTCTAGCTCCCAGAACGAGCAAACTATCTAGCAGCTGTCTTTCTGGTTGGGCTACTCTTAAGAATGGGGGTCCCCTGCTCTGCCAGTCCTGCAATTTATGGACTACACTGAAGTAATGGTAGAGAAATCAGCCAGCCTTCCCTTGCAAACCCAATCATGGAGTGCTTTACCCAGTCAGACCCAGCTGCCCTTCCTTCTCCCTGTGCATCTCCTGTCCTAGGCCTGTTGCCCTGCTCCCATGCAATTCTTCCTTTGCACCTGCACGACACTGTCCACATTTGTTTCCACTACAAGGATCCTGGCTCCCTTTATGATTTTGATAAAAACTTTGAACTTACAACTCCAGGGGAAAAAATCCACGTGTTCATGACAACATTTTACATATATTTTCATAGGCCCGTGGATGTCCTCTTGTGACCCTTAGGTTAAGAAGCTGTCTACTGGCCTGCAGCCATGTTCTGATGGACTGACAGTATCCTGTAAGATGGGACACTCCTGGGGAAGGAAGGTTAGCACCATGACCATTCACTATGACACCTCACTGAGCACCTGCTCTGCAAATATTTATTTTTAAGTGACCTAATCAGCGAGGTGTCAATACAGAAACCTGTCAGTGCAGAGTGCCACAAAGAGTTATTGTCTCCCTCCTAGCCTGCAGATGCTCTTAGGTGTAAATGCCTTCTGGCTGGGTGAAGCCCCAAGAGGAAGGACCATCACAAAGCCATTTCAACAAACATAACCAACTACTTTGGAAACCCAGTGTGTGGGCCTTTGCCACTGGATTCCCATGCAGCATTCTGGGTAGGCCTGGTGACAGCTCCCTGAGCAGGTACTACGGATATTCTTACTCTACAGATAAGGACACAAGCTGCCAGAGGGGACAGCCAGAAAGTCAGGGGGCCAGCTCTGTCTGACTTGAAAGCCACAAGCCTGTTCCACCTCTGTCCCTGACTAGCATCCGTGCCAAGGAAAGCACGGGGCTGATATGGGGCCGCGCAGCCTCTGTCCTGCCCAGGCCTGCACAGCCAGCTTGTTGTAGGGCTATGGTTCTAAGGCAGAAGTTTAATCCCAAACACTGCCCTCCCACAGGAGCCCGGAGCCTGGCAACGTTGTATTTATTTTTCCTCTCCTGGCTTCATATCAAGCCCTCCATTTGGCCTAACAATGACCCTGCTTTTCTACCTGAGGCATCGAGACAGAGGTCAAGATGCTAAATATTCTGGATCCACAGCACCCACAGACTGTTGCTGCATGCCATGTTCTCTCTTGTCCTCAGTTAAAAACAAAAATAAATCTATAGTGACATAAAATAATCCATGGGTCTTGAAATTTCCATAATTTTTGCAATTAGCGAAGCTCCACTGTATCCTGTAATTAGCACATTGTGATACTGACCTCTCAGAGCCATTTCTAATGTGGACCTAAGAAACCAGCGCAGCTTCCACATGGCAGCACCAGTGAGTCCCTGAGATGTTATTGTTTCTGGAGGGGACAACGTCCCACACAGCAGTTTCTCAGCCCAGTACGGAATTAGGATACAGCTCACACCTTCTTAGCATCAAAAGTCATTTCTTGATTCACATCATTTTCCCTAAGTCCTTTTACCTCCTTGGAGAGCTTGGTTTATTTTTTTGGTGGTACTAGGATTTGAACTCAGGGTTTTGCACTTGCTAGGCAAGTGTTCTACTGCTTGAGCCATGTCTCCAGCCCATGGTTAGCTTTTAAAAATATCTGTAGTGTCTGCTACCTGGCATGAGCTTTCTTAGTCATTTCTCCTGGTAGGTCCTAGAGTTGAATATTACCCTCTCTGCAGTGGAAACAGCTGCCTCTAGTTCATCTCAGTCACAGCTCTGAATTAAGACTGTTTCCAGAGGCAAACACAAGTGCTAAGGGAAACTGATCTCAAATATTGGTGTTAGGAATATATTATCTATCAGTCATTCATTTATGCCTACTCTGGGTCAACTGCTGAAAGGCACATTACAGGCATTATACATACTACTTTTCTCCATTTTTAATTAATGTATATTAATGTACCAAGGGGTCTCATTGTGATATTTCCACAAATGTATATAATGTACTTTAGGAAAAGCCACTCCCTCTATTACTCTTTCTTATTCCTTCCCCCCAATTTTTAAAACAATTTTAATGGACTTAATTACTCTATTTTCGTATAAAGAGCTTAGATCATTTTCACTCCTACACATGCTCTCCTTTTGCCCTCATGGTTTCCTCCTAATGGTTCCCTCCCCGAAACAGTCCCCATTTTATGTGTAGTTTGAGTGGAGGGGGGGACTAGATTCTGCATATAGAGAGCACATTGATATTTATCTTTTTGAGTCTGGAATATTTTGCTCAACATCATGATCTCCAGTTCATCCATTTTCCTGTAAATGATAAATTTCATTCCCCTTTCTGGCTGAATAATTGTGTATATATACCACATTTTCTTTATCCATTTATCAGGCAATAGGCATCTAGGCTAATTCCACAGCCTGGCTATTGTGAACAGTGCTGCTATAAACTGGGTGTGCTGATATCTCTGAGGTTTGTTTTCCTTTCCTTTCCTTTCCTTCCCTTCCCTTTCTTTTCTTTTCAGTACTGGGCTTTGAACTCAGGGTTTTGAGCTTGTTAGGCAGATAGGTAGGTGCCCTACCATTTGAATCACACCCTCAGCTCTTGTTTTCTTTGGTTGTTTTTCAGGCAGGGTCCTGGTCCTTTGCTGGGATTCCAGGCATGTTCACCACGGTCTGGCCTTCAGGTCTCTCTTGTGTTGTATGCTGACTTACATTCCTTCGTATACATGCCCAGCAGTGGCATAGCAGAGGAGCCTCCACGTTGATTTCCACATGCATTCACTGTATGTGTTACTTGTAATCCTCACTGCAGTCTCATCTGAGAATCCACGATCTGGGGCCACAGTAGCACAATGGGACTGCATAGCTGTGAGTGATGGATGGGGACCCAGTGAGTGGGCCATCCCATCCCATGTGATCAGTCCCACCTGTCTCTCTGGCCTCCACTTAGTGGAGATTCCCCAGTCACAGGAACTCTCACTTTTTCTCCTAAGGTCACTGGCCATCCCTCCCCTCCCCCACTACCACCACCCAGGGCCAGGGCAGGGCTTCAGCACAACCTCCAAAGCATCCAACAGAGCACTCTGCTCCACTCCTCTCTGACCAGACCCCAAGGAACCTAGGTTTATCCCAATGTTCCTGGATTCTAAGGAGGGTCTGCTTCCTGTCAGATGCCTGCCTCTCCCCTTTCCTCCTCACCCTAACTAACTGAAACACACTCGTACCCCACAGGCCATATGGAAGGAGACCTTTGTGGCTGAGCAACTGGCTGCTTTTCCGAGGACGCTGTAGCCAGCTGGGGAAAGCACTGTTGTGTATCCTTCCCAGCTGCTCTTCTCTTGGTATTTCACTTTGGCTGCCTTGGAATTATACCTACCCCCCCCCACCCCTTAAAACCCACCATGCAACCTTCGCTCAGGTTCTAGGCAGGACCTCAGGCTGGCAGAGCACTGGAATCAGATATTCAAAGCCCATGTTTTCCCACCGAGCCATCTTGGCCTTCTGCAGAAATCCAGCAAATTTGCATCGTGCCTACGATGTACCAGGCAGGAACTCAGACACTGGGCTGCATTAATTCAGTCTTGCCTGACAACAGACCTATGAAGTGCCATTATTCTTAACCCTTTTTCATAGGCAAGGAAGCTGAGGGTACAGATAGGTTCAGGGATTTCCTCATGGTCACATAGCCACCAGATGGGTGTCAACTACCTACTTGGCTGACTTTTTTGCCTTGACCCATATAGGCAAAGTCACTGTAGTTAGTGCTCAGCTTCCTCATCTAAAACCTGAAAAGAAGAATATGTGCTTTACACGAATACACAGTTGTCTGTGTTTAGGCCTTTACAATAGACACATCACTATATGAAAACTTCCTTCCTCAGCATCATTAAAGGTTGGGAAAAGCAACACATTTTAAGTGATCCTACCTGGAAGATGCAAACCTAGCCCAAAAGCCAGAGATCTTTAGATAGACTGAGCCAACACCTAACCAGACTCACTCCAACATCTATTAGGGTCAGTATACATATAAACATGTATATTTAAAGAGAAAACATGGGAGGCCCACTCCTATTCCAAAGCATATTAATAAGTTAATTATGTGTGAGTGAGATGCTGTGTATAACCACTGAATTGACCTCAAGCAAAAAGAATCCCCAAGGGAAGCCAGGCATGGTGTCACACTCAGAACTCAGGAGGCTGAGGCAGGAGGATCACATGCTCAAAGCCTGCTTGTGCTATATATCAAGACCCTGTCTAAAAACAAAACAAAATTTCAAAGGGAAATTCCTTATAGAAAGAAAGAAGTTGGAAATGAAAAAAAAAAAAAACTGTTAGACTTCAAAAAATCACATCCTTCAATTCCAAATGAATATTCAACTTTTCATGGAGAAGAACAGAATATTCTTCAGAAGATGATTGACTGTCTATGAAGTTATGGGAACACACTTTGTTTTGGTTGACAAAATATACTAAGCAAAGTAAAATAGATATATTTCATGTAAGGCAAAGTGAGGCTACCAATGATTCAGTGAGTAAGCAAAACAGGGACAAAATAAATGTTTTCCCCAGAGTAGGGTTCATCTGTATTAAAATGATAATAAGACAATTTTTCTTTCACTGGTCCAGCATGCTAAATAAAATGTTTTATGGAACATAGGTTACTTTTGGTAAGAACGCATAGGATCAAGAAACTATAATACCCAAATTTTAATTTTATCATGTCTACTATCATTGTTCCTTTTTCTTAAAACCAGTCTTGCATCTTGTGATGGCAGCTCCATTTAGCTAAAAGAACCTCCATTCCCTCATAGACTGTCTATCATTAAAATCCATGAGCCCTTTCTTTAGCTTCCCTACAAAGGAATGAGCAAATAACCTGAGTTAGTGGGAGTTTAGGCAGCACAGAGAGCATTTTCCATAACCTTGACATTCACCTAGGTGAAGGACAAAGCTGGCAAAGTTACATGCATAGTCTCCTCCAGTGCTAATTAACTCTCAAAGTTTGTCACAAGTGCTGTCAGACATAGCAAAATATCCATTTTAACCCGTTTACATCATTATAAGAAAGGTTTGCTGGGGCAGCATAGCGCCATCACAAAGACGTGATTTTTGAGTCTAACTTGAACTCTGACTCTTCATAAACTGAAGCAAATTTCTTACATCTCCCCAGCCTCAGTTTCCTAATGTGTTAAGTAGAGCTTAAACTGTACTGGATGCTAAGATAATGTTAAATACTCCTGATTTCAGATGGCTGATCCCAAGTTGGATCTGAGCATAGTCAGTGAATGAAGACACAGGACCAGGAGTCAAGAACCAAGCAAATGCAAGGTTTATTTAAAGACGACAAAGGTCACACACAGGAGGGGCTTAGGGAAAAGCTAAGCAGTAGTATAGCTGGAGTCTGGGAGTGATATCGGGCTCTGCCTGGCGTAGGTTTCTATGTTGAAACTACATTTGTGATTAGCTGGCGCCTAGTCAACTTCCTGCTAAACCTGGTCACCTGCCCATCCCCATCCTTATCAAGAAGAACATTCCGAGAAGGTCTGGTCAGCTCATCCTGGCCGTGGGGCCCACCGCCCACATCTTGCAGCTGTATTCTGTTATCTCTGTAAGAGGCCAGCTATTTCTCTGAGAAGTCTGTTGTTTCTTACGCCCCTTGTAATGTCTGCTTCTACAATGTCTCCCTCATCCAAAATGGAGTCATCACTGTCATTCTTTCCCCTCACACTCCTATCCTCCAGCTTTTCTAAGAGCTGTAAGACTGCTGCCCAAAGTTCATACATCCAGACCAGAGCCAACTGTCCCCTAATCACAGCAAGGGTTGGGTCCTGGGGATAGTGTGATGTTGCCTACTACAGAAAACACTGCTAGAAACTTCTGGAATCAAAATGAACTAAGCAAATACATATGCCCCCTTTTCACTTCAAACATAGAATTGCTGAATAAATTGCAATTGTTTTTAGGAAATATTCAGCCATGCACAATAGCACTGGCAGTTGTGGCCACAAAAACAATGATGAAAGGAAATCGCCAGCATCCAAGAGCGGAGAAGTGAATTAAAGTCAGGTGGGTGCCCTGCGACTGAAGCTGGAGGGGCCCAAAGAAGTTTGGATCTCAGATGCAGAGCTGGGATTACAGTTCTGTTCCCAACCTGACTGTTAGGAGATAGACTCCCAGGATGATGGAAGGCAGAAGCATGGAAATGAAGCCCCTACCAAAACCTACAACACCAAAGAGCTACATCATCTGCTGAAGAGACCTGACCAGCCATATCCATCAGTCCTGGCAAGAAATTCCATGCAATTACAGTAACTACACAGTGAAAATCTTTTCATAACAATTATCCAGGATCACGACTCCCAGATCAACCATACCACAGATAATACCTATAAATCCTAGACAAAATATTAAAAAATAACTGCCTAAAGAACAACCTAGATCAAGCAGAAACTACAGAGGACATACAGTCAATGGAAGAAGTGCCATTGTTTTTTATCTAAGGGCTACTAACTTGAGTTATTAAAACACAGACAGAAAAAATCCATTAAAGACCTCAATATGAAGAACAAAATTTTGAACCTTTGAAATAAAATACAGAAGAATGGTGTTAGGACCTTAGAGTCAGGAAGGGCTATCAACATGGCATGAAAAGCACAACCCATAAAGGAAAGCTAGTAAGTTCAAGTACACTGAAGCTGAAAACTTCTATTACACAAATGGCAAAATTAAGAGAAGCCCAGACTGGGAGAGACCATAAGTAGACATATAGAAAGTACGTCTTAGATACATAAGAAAAAGATCCAAAACACAATGCACAAGAAGACTGGGAGATACATAAATTCCAAATTGCCAGTGAGCCTTTAAATCTGCTCAAATTTTCCAGTAATCAGGAAATTCATACTGAGACAATGAGATGACATTTCACATCCATAGGGTTGAAAATTCTATAGTGAGTCTAAAGTTACATGGAGTTGGTGAGGAAATGGGACTCTCCTGTACTTATAGTAGGAATGTGAATTGAAAGGACCTTTCAGGAAGCAGTTTGGTGATATCCAGTAACCTCAAAGATGGTAGAATGTACCACCTGGCCCTTCTTCCTCTAAGTATATTTACAACAAACTCCCCCACAGGAACATAAAGCGACATATATTCAAATAGGCACTGAGACTATTCAAAACAAAGGAAACTGGACAACTAAAATATCCCCCTGTCAGAGAATGGATAAATTAATTATATTTTAATGAAATACTATACAGCAGAGAAAATAAATGTATTAAAACTTCATGTGTCAACTTGAATAAATCTCAACCCAAAGTTTAGTGGGAAAAAAGCTAGCTTATAGTTTTTGTTTCAGATTTAAAAATACAGAGCAATCATGCATGTTGTCTGTGGACACACATATGTAGAAGTATAACATAAAAAGCAACTGAGAGGGTTGGTGGAGTGGCTCAAGTAGTAAATGCACCTGCCTAGCAAGTGTGAGGCCCTCAGTTCAAATCCTAGTGCTTCCCCAAAAAAAAGCAACTGAGAAAATGATTTACAACAACTTCAGAAGAGCAGTTACCTTTTGGAAGAGAGGGGAGAAGAGACTGTACAAAGAGGACTTAGTACAGCAGTAACAATTTCTTATTTAGAATCTGAATTTTAAAATCTGCTAAATCTGAGTATCATAGTTACACAGATTTTTAATTCCTAACGATGAACCTCTATTAAAATATTTCATGTCATATACATAAATTTTTTAGAACCTGATACCAAGTATAAGTGACATTTTACTAATTCCTCAAATTCAATCCTAGTTGATGATTTCTGCATTCCTCGCAAACAAATACAGTTCATTTTTCTTTCTAAATTCAGCTGATATTCATGACCCACTAGCAAGAAAAAGAGAAAGCTACTGCGAACTGTTTTGTCACCCACTATTCAGTCCATCCTGGGGATATCATATATATACATACATATATATTTGTACAATCTGCAGTTGGCATAACAAATGTTGGCATAGCTGGGAATTCAATGCTTAGTAAAAGATGAGGCTAAATGGGCCCACAGAGAGACTGAGTGCAAACTTGACCTCTTTTGAGACAACTACGTTAATCTCCCAAGTTAACCTTGGGAGATTAGACCAGAGTGGGTCTGGTCTACAAAGCTGGGGCATCCACAATTAATGGTAGCGATACTGCAGGCGAAGGGAAAACGGTCTCAAAATTGAGGTCATGTTTGCCTTTCCTCTCCTAGGAGTGAATTAAAATTGCCTTAATTTAACTTCTCAAAGAGGAAGAACCTGACATATTCATGTGAAACTTTCCTCTCTTTAACACCAGGCAATCTAACAATTTAAATTAGGACATTTCTTTAAGAGTCCAAGAATTTCACATATAATAAAGTTCATTCCACAAATTTTCCCTAAATGTATAAGTACAGAAATAATAATTCATCTTAAAATTATAACCAAGACATAACATTTTACTTTTTTTAATGAAGTCTCATGTGCTTGATGACATATCTTATAAAGGAGGTTTTATTCTCACAATAGAGGCTCCAGGAGAGGCCCTGTGTCAGGTTACCTGGCTGTCGTGTGCAGTGAGCCATGGCTCAAACACAAGCCTTCGTGGAATAAGGCAAACATAACTCAGGCTGAAGACAGACATGCGGCCTCCTACATGGACCCCGATGAGAAGCAGCTGGTACAGGAGTGTGACTACCTCAGTTCAATCTTCCTCTACCCCTTGCAGCTCTGTAAATGTCAGCAAGTAACTTAGCCTCTCTGTGCCTCAGTTTCCACATTCACAAAGTGGGAGAGTAACATTACCTGCTTTAGTGGCTTGCTGTGAAGATTGTTAGTTAATTTATAAAAACTGCTAAAAGGAATACATGGTCTAAAGTGAATACTATCTGCATGTCAGCTGCTATTATTGTAAATGGGCTTCTTACTTTTTGAGAAGCAAAACAAGGTGAACAATGAAACCAAGAAGTTCCTCAAGACTAAGAATTAGTACTTGAGGAACCACTGCCTGTTTAATTTCCAGCAGTGGTCACAGTTTTCAATGAGCCATTTAGAGAAATAATGAGCAATTTTTGGACTTTGTTAAGTAAAGTAAGTTCAAATTGCTCTCTTTTTCAACAGACAGCTCTCTTACATTTGTTCCTTTTACATATTTCAATTTAAGACCATTGTGTTTCTTTGTCAGGATTTTTTTTTTTAATGACAGTACTGGGGTTTGAACACAGGGCCTCACACTTGCTAGGCAGGTACTCTACTCCTTGAGCCACTCCACTAGCCCCAAGATCTATGGATTTCTCCCTAGACTTACAAGATTTATAATACTGTTCACAAAGGCATTTCTCTGAATTTATCATTAATAGTTTTGCTTACAAAGCCTTTATAGAAAATTCTTAGCAACCTTATATCATAATGCTATAAAGATGGAAAGCATATTATTTCAAGGTTTCACACTTATTAGTTCGTCCCTATAACATGGTGACCAATAGAGTCACTCCTGTGCAGACATGTGGGTGGAAAGCAGACCTGCAAAGAAGCTGTTGCTGGGATCGAAAACCTACAAAATTGGCTCCCTAAAGTCTCTGCCACACATGTGCATGCATGCGTGCACACACACACACACGCACGCACACACACACACACACGCCCACACAAACACACACACACACACAGAGGCAGATCAGTGTCCAATTTCCCTATTAATACATTCAAGACACTTTCTGAGCTGGCCTCAACATGCCTACACAGCTCTCCCACCTCATGATTTTCAACTCATTCCCTGCTATCAGTCAGACTGGTTCAGAGGATGGAGCCTGGGTCTGTCAGGTCTCTGGATCCAGCTGGCAATTTGCAGGAAATACAGAGGACAGAGGGACACACTAAACTGCACTAAGAGGAGGTAATCAGCAAAACCCAGAAAGTGGGCAACTCTAGAGATTGACAGAAAAATGAGAAAGAAAAAAAGAAAGAAAGGATACAAGAGAACCCAGATTAAAAGTGGCTCAAAGCACACCTCAAATAAGACAATGAGGCAAATTTAAGTGCTAGTGTCCAGGGACGCACATTCAGGTGATAAAACTATAAAGAAATCCAACAAGAGTGATGACTTTGGGTGCCAAGAGGGTTAGGTGAGGTGGCACTTGGGGAGAGGGGCTCCTGGCGGGCCTGGCACAGGCTGTTTCTTGGTCTGCGGAGATTATACACGATTGATTTATCGTTATTCATTAAGCTCTCCATGTGCTTCCTGGTCTTTCTCCCACACATTTACCTTCTGTCTGTTTATTTAATTGATTGATTGTTTGATTTGTTTATTCATTCATTTATTTATTTCGGTCCTAAGAATTGAATACAGGACCTCGCATTTGCTAGGCAAGGACTATTCCACTTGAATTATGCCCCAACCCTTTTGTTTTCTGATTCTTCCCTATTCATTCTCCAAAAGCAGGTGTAACATGTCTCTTTACTAAGCTTTATACCACATGGTTTGTAAGTGTTTGGTGACATTTGTCTTTCAGCTATTTGGGGGCATGCCTCATCTCCTCTATAAACGCTTTGGGACAGGCAGCTGGATCATCCCCACAGATGTGCACAGTAAGCACTGTTTGCTGAATAAAAACATATCAGCCAATTACAAATTAGGTGAGAACTTCACTGGGTTTATAACCCTTCCTCATTCCTTGACTTCCCTATAACCAATGCACAGACTCTGCGTGCTCAGCTAGGTTGAGAGCACCGGCTTCTAAGCCTAACAATGTCACTTACTAGTCTTATAACTAGCGATCTTTACTTACATTACTTAACTTCTCTGAGCCTCAGTTTTTTTCATCTGAATATAATCCGACCGCAGAGGATGGTGGAACACTGCATTTAAAGTGTTTAACACAAAGTTAAATCCCAATACATTATCAATATCATAAATATAACTGTTAACTACTAGTATCATTAATGGGAAAGGCATGTCAGTCATCAGGCAGATAGTCCAGCCCAGTGAAGTGAAAAACTAAAATGCAGTACAGCCATGGTTACTCAATGCCAAACCAAGTGTGGAGATTTGTCATTCCTTCAGTCTCCGTCACACAAAGCTGACAAGTTTTGCTACACTAAAGTTACCTGTTCATGGCCCTGTCCTTCGTGCAGCTGTGAGCTCCTTGGGAACTCAAAACGACAGTAAATTGAACTTGTGTCTAGACTCCCCATTTTCATTTCTGTGGCAGACTTCACTGTGTGATTGCAGTCCATTTTCTTCTCTGAGTCTAGAAATACCTCCAAAGTCTTCTTACCCAGACTAGAGGCTTCTACTCTGAAAAAGTAAGCCAGTCTGATCTACCTCATATCCTTGGTGGTATTTGTTGAGAAGAAATGAATTAAATAAGGAAAGTGAATTATCCAATCCATGGACTGACTCTCTCTCTCTCTCTCTCTCTCTCTCCCTCTCTCTCTCTCTCTCTCTCTCTCTCTCTCTCTCTCTCTCTCTCGTGTGTGTGTGTGTGTGTGTGTGTGTGTTTGTGTATGGAAAAGGAGGAACAGAAGTTAATGCAATTCAATTCAATAAACCTGTATTGCACATGCACTTGGTGACAGACACTGGTAAATCCTGAGGATACAATCTTTAGACTAAGGAAACTGGATGCAACACTTGGGCAGTAACACCCAGTACACATGATGATGACAAAGAGAAATGGGTGTTCATTTGACCCAGCTCCCTCCAGTGCAATGAGAAAACCAGAGTTACTCAGAGTTACTCAGAGATGAGTCTAGATAGAACTCCAACCTCTGCACCCGGCCTGTCCCTACTCGACTGGGGAGGGGCAGTTTCTTTCCATACAATGCCACTTTGAACCACATCTGCAATGTATAAGAAAGACAACCAGACAGGCAGGAAAAACCACCTTTGTCTGAGCTGCCACCAGACTCTGCCCAGTGGGTGTGGACAGGCTGCTTACTGAGAAAGAACTAGTTGGTCCTTATTCAAAAAACTACATTCCCCGTGCATGGTGCTAAGGATCAGAGTTATTCTGGGGATACCTGACACCTGTGACATCCCCAAAGGGTTCACACTGGGTTGCACCAGTGTGAACAAGAAATGCAAGTTGAAAGGCTGCCAGACTTCAACGAACTGGAAACAGTCACCGTGCAGCAGCTGACACACCATCTTGCTTCCCAGTCAGCTGCTTTGCAGGATCTGTAAAGCAGCCTCTCAGGATGACAGCAATTCACTCAGTAGGTGTTTGGTGAGCACCCACTAAGTGTTGAGCACATTCTTGGCGATGGGACTGGGGCTTTGGCAACTGAGGCCAATAGGAAAAGGGGAACAGGTACTAGAGAAAAGGTTAGATCAAAAAGAATTAACCTAGAAGGTAACACCCACGCACAGGAAATCAATGTGAGTCAATGCCCTGTATAGCTATCCTTATCTCAACCAGCAAAAACCCTTGTTCCTTCCTATTATTGCTTATACTCTCTCTACAACAAAATTAGAAATAAGGGCAAAATAGTTTCTGCTGGGTATTGGGGGGGAGAGGGAGGGGGCGGAGTGGGTGGTAAGGGAGGGGGTGGGGGCAGGGGGGAGAAATGGACCAAGCCTTGTATGCACATATGAATAATAAAAGAAAAATGAAAAAAAAAAAGAGGGGGGGCTTTGGGAAGGATCCCTCCCCATATTTCTCATCTTACTTGTGCTTTGCCTCTTTTTTCCCCAAATCCCCAGAAGAGGCCCCTCTCCTGCCTCTTCTGTCTCCTGTCTGTGCCTATCTCTAACCCTCCTCACTGCTCCATCAACTCTTTCACCAAATTCTCCTGGCCCTGTGGTTTCCCCATCATCACTTAAAATATTCTCAAGCAGCTCACTTCACCTCAAAGAAGCACTGCTCTCACTGTGACGTCATGGTCAGGCTTTTGAAAGTACCATCCCCAACCTCATCCCCAACTCAGCTGGAATGCACAAGCATGCTCCACTCTCTCCAGCCTCTCGTCTTCTGATAGACCGCTCCCTCTGTGGCTTTGCCTTCTTCCAATCCCCTTCTTTGTCTGATGGGCTCAAATAATCCAGCTGGACTCATTTCAGATGCCACCTCCTCCAGGAGGCCTCCCCTGGCCTCCCAGGCTGGGTTTGACACATTTCCTTAATGCTTCTTGGCATCCCAATGACTTCACCAAGTACATTACTTTCCATTTGTCTATCTGTTCCAGAAGCTTCTGAATTCCCTGAAGCCAGAAGCTGTTTCTAGGTCCCAAGTCACTATTGTCTGCTGCTCTCAGTCACTTTGGTGTGCAAATCAAATAATGAATGGATGTGAATAAGACTTAGAACAGCTCACAGTATGAGCAGAACAGAGAATGGATGCATAATGCTTTCTAGATGACAAAGCATTCTTCACATGTACATGTAACTTAATTTTCCTAATAATCCTACAGGAAAAACATTGTTTTAACTCTCTTTTCATTTGAACAAACAATGACACTCAACATGACTAAGGAGAAACTGTATAACTGGCAGACCTGAGACTCAAATCTTGACTCTAACTCCTCCACTTGCATATCCCATTGTCATTCTGTCACAATCATTTAGAAAAACCTAATCCTGGCATAATCCAACTATCTGCCTTTGCAGCTGTCTCTTTCACCCTCTCTCAAGACCAACTTCCTAACAAGTTAAGCTCCTAAGAAGTCAAGAAGGATCCATTTGATCATTATACTTCAGCAGTCCTCCACTGCAACCGGCCTCCAGTCTCCACCAAACTCCAGGAGCACTGGTATATTGCAAAATCTGAAGGTCGCCTCCCATTCTTATCTCACTTGCTCTTTCTGTTGCATAAACTTTGGCTCCACCCTTCTTGTCTCTTCCCTTGGCTTCCATGTCTCCATACCCTTCGGGTTTTTCACTCCCTCTCTGGCAACTGAAATCGAGTCTTCTTGTGCTCAACATTTACATACTAGTCTAATTCGGGATCCTGGGATCATTCTTTCTCACTCTTCATACTTCTTGGAAGATCTCTTCCATTCTAATGGTTAAAATACATGCTGATGTTTCCTTTCCTTGGTGCTTTCAGGGCTTCTACCACGGAGTACATTTCTTTCCACCTGGACTCTGTGTCCCCCAGCAGACTAGCAACTTCCTGGAGATAGAGGCCATCTGCCCTGCCAACCACTAGTGGCTACTGATCTCTCACTAACTGTTCCAACCATGTTCTCTTTTCTGAGCTTCGAACCTGTTTATCCAACTGCCTGTGAATTTCCCCACTGGGTGATCCCATAGATCCCAACTTAATGTGCTCAAAACAGATATTTCACTGCCTTAACCATTTCCTCTCTCTATGCTCCCTTGCTGAATAAATTGGAAACATCTACTCAGCTATGCAAACCAGAATCCTGGAACTCATCCTTAGCAATTCTCTTTCCCTAATTCTCTATATCCATTCAATTAGTAAGTCCTGCCAAATTCTAAATAACTCTTTCATCCAACCACTATATATTATATCCAAAACCATGGCAGGTTGAAGAAATGGAAAAAGTTGCAGTGCAGCTAGGCATGGGTTAGGACACAGGATGGTAAGGCATTTCATCTTTATCCTCAATGTCGTATCCCTCAGTGTGGTCTTGCTTCTGAGGACTTAGAGCTAAAAAGTTGTCAGTAAAAAGGTTTGGGCTGCTCAAAACAGGATTTTGTAGGATAACTAACATCACTAGTTTATTTATTACCCCACTACACAGTGATGCTCACTCACAAATATAAAAAATTATCTGCTAAATAGAAAACCAGCTCTTTTCTCCTTACCAAGTTACTACCGGAACCAGTTCCAGATGAGTTTACTGTGTAAAGTAATTCCTTAATGGGACCATCAGAGCTGGGCTCTGTCACTTTTGAGAGACAATACCATCTTTAAGGTAAACAAGCTAAAGTTGGTGGGTGTGGCCCTGAGGTTTAGGGGAAGGAAAGAATTGGAGCAGTACCTAGCTGACAGGTTATCGATTTATCATTAAAATAGCACATTAAAATTTAAAAAACATGAAGTAATTAGAAAACACCATAAATTAGTACTTTTAAAAAGTTCATTGCTATTGGATCTATATCTGCCCAAATATATAAGCAGTAAAAAAAAAAAAAAAAAACTCATTTTAGAAATGGAGAGGTTCGAGCACACACAGTGCAGAGAACAGAAACTGGAGCTAAGATCATTCCAACAATATACTAAAAACCACTGACCTGTACACTTAAAATGGCCTAATTTTATGATTTACGAATTATATTCCAAAAAATGTTTTTAAGTAAGCAGTTGTCAAGATCAATAAACATACAATATTTAAAGGAAAAGAGGGTAATTTTCCTTGATCCTACAGAAGGATAATCAGCAACAAAGAAATCATTTTTACATTTTTTCCTAACAAAAACAAATTACTATTTATAGCCAAAAAAGGGTTAAAGACATTGTGGAACTACCTAAAGAAAGCAATCTGCAAATGCCCATATTCAATACTGCCTTTACTTCCACTATTTCTACTGCTTGAAGATTCTGCTCAGTGAGATAATTGTTTTCAAAAACATAAAAGTCACACTGTGGGAGTCTTAGCAAACTATTGTATCTTCTTAAAAAATTACAAAAGTATGTTATCACAAAGAGAACTATTATGAGTTAAGAAAAAGCATACAAGTCTCGATAACTAGAAAAAACAGAATTAAAGGAAAATAACTTCTGGGTCCAAAATTATTTCCTTTGCAAGACAGGATTCCAAAGAAAGGTATAGAAGATGGGTAAAAACACCCAGCTCCTGAAAGGCACGAATGTTTGTGCACGAGTGTTTGCCTGTTTGACAGAAAACAAGCGAGATGCAACATTTTTAGTCTGTATTGGAAAAACAAGTCAGGTCGTGCGAAAGTGCAGTCCTTTTGCACTCTCTTTAAAGGTAGATACGAAAGTGGAAGGCGAGCGTCTCAGAGCCTAATCCACAACACAGAAACTGCTTATGCCCGTCCTTTGAGATCACTCAGTTCCTGGTGGTCACGCAAAACAGTCCCACAGATGAAGAAACAACACCAAGCAAGCCCCGCCCTTTAGTGTCCATCCTTGGAGAAAACTCAGCTCAAGCACCAGGAAGCAACTGTAAGAGCCACTGGTTTTAACAGTTACAACATGGTGAGTCCACTGTAACTTGACATGCTGGTTTCACTTAATTAAAACTGGCCAACCCCCAGTTTTGTTTCAATATGTCACAAGAAGCTTCCAATAAGCATCTAAACGGAAATAGGCAGGAAGAGTTTTAGGTTTGACTTGGGAGGCTGAGGCAAGAAGATCACAAGTTTGTAGCCAGCCTGGACTACATACTGAGACTCTGTCTCAAACAAAACAAAACCAAGAAAAAGTTTTATATCTAATTTTTATTCTGGTGAAACACCACCCCCTCAAATCAACCAGTCAAAATTCCATTGAAATTAAATAAAGAGTTGAGTTTTAATCTTTACATACCTATCTCACTAGGCCAGGTATGCAGTGGGTGTTCAATAAATGCTTCCTGAATTATTACTACTGATAACTACCATCTAGCAAGGGCTTACTAGGTATTTTATACGCATAGTCTTATTTAATTATCACAACTCTATAAAGAATGTTTTCAAGTTATTTCCTTATCTCACATTCAGAAACTGAGGTTTATTGGGGCTAGTAACAAGGGGCTGTGATTCAGCTGCTGGCAGAAGGAGGCCTGGAGGACATGAGTTCTTAATGTAACTGCTGCCCATCTGAACTTACCTGGGCCCTGGTCAAATTAATCACAGCGATCAATGAACACAGGAGGCTCCTCTCCTCTTGTTGGTTTTACTGCTTGTCTTCTCCCAGCACCTCCTTCCAGGGAGCGTGGACAGAGAACACCTAGAGATCAGTCACTCCGGCCCAGGGACTAGCTGCGCAGGCAGCATCCAGGAGCTTGTGGGAAATGCGGAATTTGGGCCACAGTCCAGAAATGATCTGCATGTTCACAAGACACCCAGGGGCTTCATGTGCACATTAGTTTGAGAGATACTGATTCAGACTAGCTCTGAAGTGATACACTTCCTTTGTGACAGGAGGAAAGAAGTTCTGAGAAGGACAATGTGACAGAAGCGCTGTCCTCAGTGAAAACAAAGCCAGCCTGTGAGGCTGTGTCAGGATCTTCCCGTGCCTTGTGGCATGCGAGTTCCCTAGGGAACTGATGACAGAGGTGATACCTGAGTCCATAGGAAGTGCATCTCCAGCAGATTCAGAAATTTCCATGTCTTTGGAAGCATGCATCATGAAGCAAATAAAAATACGCAATGTTTTGGGCAAATACTGACTCACTCATAAAACAGAGGAGAGCTATCCTATGAACCGACAAGACATCTGCCTGGTATTTCCACCTTCCTTCAATCCCAGGACTTCCTTCTTATCGAAGGTCATTTCATCTTTTTAGACATGACACTTTCTTTTGGTAGTACTACGGTTTGAACTCAGGGCCTTGCTAGGCAGGCCCTTCACCACCTGAGCCTATTATTTTTTCAATAGGATCTCACTTATTATGCCTGGCTAGGCCAGCCTGGACCACAATCCTTCTATTATGCTTCCCCTATAGCTGGGATGAAAGGAAGGTACTACCACACCCAAGATTTTATTGATTGAGATGGAATCTTGTGAATTTTTTGCCCGGGCTAGCCTCAAACCACGATCCTCCCAATCTCAGCCACCAGAATAGCTAGGATTACAGGCACGAGGCACAACATTCAGCCTGAATATTAACTCATTTTTTCAACACTAAAGTTAATTTAGATGAGTTTACACTGGATTGAAACCTGAGGTTTTTCAATAAGGTTCATGGTTCTCTTTTTAAGTGGCAAGCTGTATTCAGAAAGTGATTACTTTTTAAGCTTCAAAGTGCAGACCCATACCCACGTTTCACAACAGATCTGAGCCAGGCTGGACCATGACTCAGAAGGGAAGGAAGCACCTGACAGAGTGCCTTTTTCTCAATACTTTGCACCTATTCAAGTAGTCATGAAACCCTGGTAGTTCTACCTGTGAAAGCCAGGCACCTAAGTAAAAGGGGTCTCAGTAAAAGCTAACGATGTGTGTTTGAACTCCTTATTCCCACTTTAAAAATAAAAAATGAATCATAATTACTTCTTAGTTACCAGAGTAAGAGAATGGGGTAGCATGTAGGTAGAAATTCTTTCTTTTGTTTTATCCTTTTGTCATTTGCTACTCAAAGCCTTCAGTTTGACATTCTATGCCCCTTTTAGTCCCTTTCCTTGCCTTCTAGGAAGAGCCAGAGTTAGAATGTATTTACAGTGAATTTGTCACCCAGATGTCTCCTAGACAGTTTGCTACACGTCCCTTCTTAAACCACCATGTATGTAAAAATAAATAGCTTTTAATTCTCAACAGTCTTATTCTGCTCCTGTCACAAATTATCCTCTGGATTCAGAGATTTTTTTATAAAGTGCATCAAATACTAAAAGTTACACAATAAAGGAAAAAGAAGGAGTGAGCCTGCTCAAAGCTGAGGAATGAGGGGGAAGCAGAGCAAAGTTTAGGTCAGCATGGCCCCAAGGAGTCTGACTAAAGCCAAGTCCAGAGATGACTGCAACTGGAGGTATATATTAACTAGCAATGGAGCCCTGAACCAGTAGCTCACAGGCCAAGGAATCCAGGAGTAGGTCACATGCATGAGTTTCCACACAGTCCAAATAAATCCAGTAAGGGACTAATATTAAAATCTAGTAGCCAGGTACAAGTGGCTCAAGCCTGTAATCCTGGCTACTTGGGAGGCTGAGATCAGAGGATAATAGTTCAAGACCAGCCCAGGCAAAAAGTTTGCAAGCCCCCCCTCCACACCATCTTAACCAATAAAAAGCTGGGCATGGTGGCCTGCACCTATCAGCGATCCTATCTCCAAAATAGCCAGAGCAAAAAGGGCTGGAAGTGTGTCTCTCATGGCACAGCACTTGCCTAGCAAGCACCAAGCCCTGAATTCAAACCCCAGTATCACCACAAAATAAAAAACTAGTAACAGTTGCACTAAACCAACCTCAATGTTGGTAGCATTCTTAATGCATACACCATGTTCAGGTATAACTTAGTAGTATGTTTGGAGAACCACAAAAACAGGTACACATTTTGACCTGATGATCACATTTTAAAATATGGAGAAAGGGACATATACAAAATTGTTCATTGGCAAACGAAAGAGACAACACCTAACAGCACGAATCCAGATAGCTGCACTGAAGCTGAAACACACACACAAGTACAGGCCAGCATGTACACCCCAGATTGCAGCTGCTCTTGTGAGATGCCCTGGGGACTTTGCAGGGCAGGGGCACTTGGAGGGAGCAGAGAGATGACAGGAGCACATGGCAAGGTCAGGCTGGGTCTGAATGTAGCTCTGCCTCTGACAGTGGGTGGCAAGTTACTCAAACTCTCAAGCCTTGGTTTCCTTGTCTGGAAAGTGGGAACACCGTATTTCTTCAGTTGTAAGATGTACTTTGTGTCACCCTCTCCCCAAGACACATTTATGTTAACTTCCCTAAAACCAGCATGCAGTTGCATTTTATGTCTGCGTTTAATGTGATTTCCTCTAAAATCATGTATCTTGCCATTAGAAGTGTCTTAGAATCAAGGAAATAAAAGAGTAATGTCAATCTTGGCATTGTTGAGAACATAAAACAACATAACATATACAAGGCACTTTGGCACAATGAATGCCTTGAAAATAGTAACAGTCAAAAAGTGGCACGTGTTAATGTCATTATACTTTAAGATCTCACGCACTCTTAGGGTACATTCTGAGAAAAGCAGTATCCCAGGAAAGCAGCTGAAAACCTCAGGCTGCAAGTCAGTCTGCTTTGGAGCACTATGTTCAGTCGGATGACCACAGAACAGCGGTGAGGGCAAAACTCAGATAATTTGAGAATAGAGACCAAGTTGAAGAAAAATCAGAAAAATCATGATATTCTAAGAAACGGTAGCCAGAATCCGAGGGCTTTAGGCTAAACAAAAATGAGAGACTGTCAAACACCCCCAGACCTGTGGGTGTAAGTAGAGATTTCCTCTGGCTCCAGAGGATAAAACTGGAACCCAGGGTAGATACTTCAGGGAGGCCCACATAACTTTAGCATAGAAGAGAAACTGTCTAACACACTGACCCATCCAATGGTGAAAGACCTCAAGAAATGCAGCATTTCCTAAAATATGGGTACTCCATCGGTCTCTGCTTTACCCTGTGTCCATGCCCTTCAGGAGTGCCCCTCCTTGGGCTCAGAAAATACCCCTTGCATCTACTTCAGCTTAGAATTCCACACCTGGCTTGACCTCTAGACCTGGGCCAGACCTCCAGGGACCACTGAGAACGAAGTGACCTGCATGTCTTGCACCAGCACAAAACCAGCATAAAGGGAAGAAGATAGATTTACTGGGGGGTCTGGTGTTCAAACAAACTATCTAGAAGACAATGGTTTAAGTTCCATGGAAAAGACTAGCGGATTCAAGTTCAGGTCAAGATAAGCCCGGATGTGGCCTCCCAGGACACGGAGGGGCATGTGTTAAGTCCAGCTCTCAGAGTCCCCCAGCACCAGGCGCATTGTATGTAGAATGTACAGCTGGACTCTAACTGATTCACTGAAGATGCGGACTCATTTTTATGAAGTACAGCAACCACGGGTAGAGACTGCATTCTCTACTTCAGATAGAGACTACCCCCTCTGTTGCCCCAATAATATGCTTTTTCTTAAATTAATACTGTATCCCTACTTTAAGGAACAAGCTCTATCTGTACTCCATGAAAAACTGTCAAAGTCTCAGATTATATATAACTTTGGACTGTATCTTCTTATCAGCGTTTATTTAAACACTAGCATTAAGTCTACTGTGAACTTTGCTACTCAGCTACATCAAATATTACAATCATTTTATGAAACTGTCTGGGAAAAGGTGGTAGGAATCAATCTTGCCAACAGACAAAGCCTTTGCTTCCATTAGGATACAAGTGGACACTTTCATCCAGCGAAGGTCAACAGCACAGTAACCAATATCTTGGTCCCTAAGTGTTGCTGCTTTGAGTCTAGGAAGAGCCACAGACTTTTTCATTATCTGTGTCAGCCTTCAAAGTATGTCTAGATATTCTAGAGGAGAAGGGAGATAGGAGAGAGAAGAGGAGAAAGGAGAGAGAGGAAAGGGGAGAAAGGAAAGAGGAGAGAAAGGGAGAGAGGAGAGAGAAAGAAGAAAGAAGGAAAGAGAAATGGAGGTAGGGAGGGAGAGAGAGAGGAAAAGAAAAAACTGATATATAAATGTTAGCTGTCATTGCTTTTATTTATATTTCCTCTGACATCTTTCTTCTCACACTACCATTCATAATCCCTGATTATAATGTTTAGTGTGGATGTGTATTTGATGGCATGAAAATATTCTTATAAGTCAATAAAATCCCTAGTAGAGCATAAGTAAACCCATAAAAATGAAACAAAATAACATTTAACATTTTTTTCCAATGAATTATAGCATTCATAATGCATAAGAACTGAGGTAGGTCTTTTATATTTATATATTTGCATTTTATTTGTTTATTTCATTTATGAGAACCCTCCAAAGTAAATACAGTACTCGTACTACCTCCCTATTTTACAGACAAGGAAATTTAGTCTTAGAGAAGTCAGGTAATTCACTCAAGGTCACAACTAATAATCAATGCTTTACTCAACAATTTACAACCTATAACCATCTCACATTAATGAGTATGTACTCCCATATTTATTTTTAGTTTGGAAAAGGAACTCTTGAAGACAAAAATAAGTTATTTAATCTAATAAGACAGGTGACAACACTGACTAGATTCAATTGGTCCTATTCTCACACTTCAGGACACTGTTGAGAAAAAAAGGGCCCCACACAAATGGCCAGGTCATATGGCCATTGAGCATCAAACTGAAATTTCCAGAATTCTCACTTACTGATTCCATTTATATGAAATGTTCAGCATGGTAAATCTAAACAGCAGAAAATAGAATAATGGCTGCCTAGGTCTTGGGGAGAACAAGCAGGAGGATTTTCTTTTAAATATTCAAAAAAATGGATTATGGTGATAGGTAATTCTAAATATACTGAACACCATTGAATTGCATACTTTGAAGGGGTTAGTTTTATAATATGTAAATTATAAATATCAATAAAGCTGACACAAAGTAACTTTTAAGCTTCAGTATCAAGCGTCCTCTAGTCACTCCATGTGGTGCTATCTTCCAGAACAAACACGGGAACCAGATGTGCGTTAAATAAGCCGGTACCCAAGAACAAAATGTTCAAACAACAACCGTGAGAGTGACTATGCTTGCAGAGTGGACTGGTTTTCCTTGGAAGTAGTAATTGGCCTTCTGCCTCTTGTCCTTCTGCTCAAATGCCATTTTAAGTGCTGTGCAGCATTAGCTGTTGATTTGTGGCAACCTAGATAGATGGAAATAGAATTAACTCATCACTTCTAAAATGTACTAATATGGACAGGTGAGAATATTACAACGAACAGCAATGGAGAATCAAAGAAGCCCAGAGGCTCCAATGCAGTCCATTAGAACCTGTGGCCTTGGGGACTCAATCATCCTGGGCCTCAGAGACTTCGTAAAATGAGGAGAAGGGAGAAGGAAGCCAACTATTCTAAAATTTCTTGCGTCTTCATTATTTCAGTCAAATCCTCTCCTTAAGATTGACTTAGTGTGTTGACTTGTTCTATGCAGCATCAACTGCTTTTAGACCAAAAAACTGTCATGAAGAAGATACTTGGATTTATTGGAAATCCACCCAAGTGTCTTTCCTGGGCTGATGTTTCAAGTATTTAAATGAGCTTCTTCTCACATCCCTTACTACATAAACTGTCTACCTTACAACTGATCAGCTATTATATCTGATTAAAATATTAGGCTTACTGTGAAAAAGAGCCTAGCTTCTGAATAGGATGCATAAGTGCAGGAAAATAATTGTTTTCCAAAGTAAAATTATCCTATTCTTCCTAAAAATTGAACTTGCTTTAACTTTAACCTGTCAGTCCTAAACTATTTTAATTTTATTATAAAAAAAATTCTTATTCTTAAGTTTCTAAAAACAAAAATGTGGAAATTAAAATCATTCGTAGCTGGGTGCCAGGGGCTCATGCCTGTAATCCTAGCTACTCAGGAGGCAGAGATTAGGGTTGCTGTTCAAAGCCTGCCTGAACAAAAATAGTTCACGAGACCCTGTTTCAAAAAAACCCTTTACAAAAAGGGGCTGGTGGAGTGGCTCAATGTGTAAGCCCTGAGTTCAAACCCTAAAAAAAAAAAATCATTCTTAAAGCTACTATTGTAAATATAAATTATGAGCTTTGTTAGTCTTAAGCTTTGGTTTATTTTGTCCTCTTATTTTTCTCCAAGAAAGCATTTTTCCCTTTTACTTTTTCTAAGTATAAAGCAAGCATGTTTTAAAAGGGAGAAAAGTGTAAGGAGAAAATATAAGCCACCAGAAATCCCCTCTTTAAAATAACCCCTTAACCCTGATTTAAGGTGATCCTTGTGTGTGGTCTCACTAAGTGCACACACACACACACACACACACACACACACACACACACACACACATACACACCACGACACATATGTTTTAAATACACCTGAGTATGTGACGCACAGTTAGAAAGCCAGCACTTTAATTTAAAATCTACCATCACCATTTCCCCCATCACAATTTCTCAGAAATAAATGATAACGGTCCATTGTACAATTTTCTTTTGCCACTGTGTGTCTTAATTTCCAGTGTTTCATGATAATATAATGCTTCAATAACATTTTTGTACTTAAAACTTTCACACTCCTACCTGGAATATTCAAATTTATTTATTTTTTGAGGTTTCCTCTATTGACTTTGGGAAGAGAAACTGTGGCCCATCCAAAGATCAGAATTTTCATTGTTTGATTTCTTTTCTTTATTTTTAACTTAGCTCCTTAATCTGCCTGAACTAAATTGTCATACATTGTTAAAATTTCCAAACTTACTTGTCACATGTTTGTATTTTAGTCCAATTTAGAGTAAGTTATTTGCCCAAGCATATTTATGTTTTTAAAGGAAATTCAGGTCAATACTCTTGACTTTCCTCAGAGCACCAGAAAGCCCTTAGGACTGATAAAATTATCAGTGTTTTTACCATCAGAAGGAAGTCATACTGGGTAGGAAAGAAGAGGACTCGAAAACTAAGCAATCAGAACGTCCAAGTTCCTAGCTTTAGTGGGTTTTATTATTTTAGCCTCAAAAAGTGTCTCAAGTTCTAAGACTAGCTTTAGAAGATAGTAGACAGCATTTGGGCAGTGGGCTTATTCTCCATGTGACCTGGACACCTCTGATCTTATTTACTGGTCACAGGCAACCTCTACATGCTGTGACTCGTCATCAGGTTTTTGACATTGGTCACCAGAGAACAGGTGGGAAAACACAAGACAAGGTCTTCCCCAGCAGAGAAAGGAGACAAAGGTCATGACTTTCTGGTTGTCAGGGGGTTAACCCAGGGCTTTTGGTAGGAAGAGCCGCACAGAGGTCAGTATTTACATGGACGCCTCTCACTAATAATAAACACTAGACTGTATTTTCAAAAAAAGGCAAAACTATCAGTGTTTTCCCCACCACAGCACCCCTCAAAGGCATAGTACTAGCTGCCACTCCCTAGCTGTTCTGATGTGGATCAACTTACTTGACCTTTCTGAGATAATTCAACCTTAAAGTGGGGAGAGTAAAGACAGTTGAGCTCTTGTGAGCGTTGAGTAAGAGTCTTAGAACTGCGGTTGCACTAAGGAGTTGCCTTTGGAGTGGTCACTATTTTTGCTGGGACTGCTACTCTACTATTGCTGCTATGACCACTCTACTACCTCCCCCAGACATGCTAGGTTAAACTTAAGTTGGGTTCTCCAGCATGAAACAGAGACCTGGGGAGGGTGTGGTTCACTGATCTCCAAGAGAGAGATCTATCCTCAGCCTTTGCAATCTGTCTGGGAAATTAACACCATCATTACAGGGACAGTGAATTTCCAGGGTGGATGGCATTACGGTCTCCTCCACTTTCTGATACTCAAGCATGAGACCCTGCACACGAGCAACCTCAAGTAAGCAGGGTTAAGGGCAAAAAACAGGGGGTTAAGAATGGAAAAGGCAGGTCTGCACTGCTCCTTATAGTCACTGAATGGGTCAAGCCACAAACTGCAGATCAAGAGCCTACCTCGCCTCCCAAACTGTACTGCGAAGACCGAGAGACTGTGGAATGGGGAGTGACCCTGGGTGTGAATGAGACCAGTCAGCAGCCAGAAATCCCTTTGATATCATAACTACTCCAAGTTACACATTTCTTTCCTCAGCGGTCTTATCTTCTACAACCGTTCAGTTTTCCCAGTGTTTCAGAACTGGGCCAATTCAAGTGAAATAGTTTGCCTAAGAATTTGTCTCCAACTTCAAAACTCAGATTCATTTGAAAAGAAAGTTGGCCTCATGTGTCTCTGGATAATAGGCTAGGCTCATAAACAATCTCAGAAGAAAGCATACTGGATACAAATTAATTAGCTCAAGACTCAACTTGAAATTGGATGTTATAGAATGAACAAAATGCTGGTCCCTACTTGAGGCCTGAGCCAGAAAGCAGTGACATAATGATACGGAACCAGTCCAGCTAGATGAGAACAAAATCTGCAATGCGTGCTCCACACCTGACACTGGGGACAATCTTGATTTGCTTAGATATTTTAGCCCAGTTTAACATATCTTGAACACTCTGCATAGCCTTTCTTTTTGCCTCATGCTCAGAGAAAACTGATTTTTTTTTTTTTGTCCTTTCTTTTTTGGGGCTGGGATCGAATCCAGGCCCTCGTGCATGCTAGGCAAACGCTGTACCACAGAGCTACAACCCAGCCCGAGAAAACTGATTTTAATGTGTATATTCTCTGGGAAAACCCCCAAACACTGGTTTTTAAGTAGTTTTCCTTTTATTCTATTTCTCGCCACATAGTTTAGCTCTGGTTTTCACCAGTAGCATTTTGCTTCGTTATCGTCTCTAGACGAAAAAGCTCTGAGGCGCTTGGGAACGCAGAAATGGAGATTGCCCTGGCACAAATGAGCTTTTCAAGATTTTATCCATCCCCACTAAGCACAAGCAACTAGTCAGTGAGTAAAAGTCTTTAATATTTCTTTAAAGTCATCAGGGAATTATAATCAGGTTGACAAATGCCCTCATTTAAGTTAATTGTACTTAATAATTAATAATCACATAATAGTATAGATATACACAGCGATAGTGTGTATGTTATATATTTAAAGCACAGCAAAGTCCTAGTTATCTTTGTACCTTTTGGAAAGCTAAAATCGCCTATTGGATCTGCTGTTACAGAAAATATCTGCCGAGGTGGGGGCAATAATGTGCCATAGGACCATGTCTCAGGGTTTAAATTACAATTCCACAATCCTGAAATGACATGCAGCCATAACTTTACAGCTTCAACTCTAGCACAGATGAAATATGGGATGATTAAAGTTTAGCAAATTACCTTAAACAATTTTTCTTTTCGTGTGTGTGTGTGTGTGCCTATTTCTGTCTTTCTGTCTCCATCTCTCAGGGGTTTTTTTTGAGAACATGAGAGAGAAACAAGAGAACATGAAAAGACAGTCCCTTTCTGAGTCACTGCACTTCCCATTGGGGGAAAGAGAGAAGAAAGAAAGTGGCAGTAACAGAAGCATATCTGTGTGTATTAAAATCCTGCACGTCCCCTTGAACTGCAGCTGCTTGGGCGCAGAAGCAAGAGAAGCTATCTTCCATAAAATGGTGCAGACCTGGCGATAGCATCAAATTGATCCATCCTACAGAACAATCTGTCAGATTGCTTTCGTGGTAAATTCACAAAGGCAAAATTGCTCTGCAGATCTTTAACTTAACAAAATTAACGTAGATATCCTCCCAGTACTTAATTTTATTGACTTAATTTCTTTATTACCATTAACAACACTTTCATGTTTTACAAGTCACACTCCATTTTTATGGTTGTTATTTATACCAAGGGTAATCTTGTATTCTAAGGAGTCATTTGTGAATAAAAACCGACATGTGAGGACAGGACTCGGTTCTGCTTAACCCACCTATACACTCTGCCCAAATTGATGGCTATGTAAATATTTTATGAAACATTCCAGAAAAGTGCCAGTTTTCAAAGCAAAAATTAAAATGATGTTCTGACACACGGTACTGCTGAGGAGTAGGCCCGAAGGAAAACTGCACCAGCCAAGCACGCCTCAGGTGTCATAAGTGACAACTGGGCTCACTAGGATGCAATGTGCTGCTGCTTAATGCTCAGAAATAAAATAAAACCATCTATGTATAAAATTATTGCCGTACCTGGAAGATCTAATGGGAGGACACAAAGTAATTCCCAACAAGGAACTAAAAATGCTTACCAGCAAGTACAAACTTATAGATTGTAAATTCAGTGCACATATATCATTTCCTCTTGGCTTCCACTTGGATTGGATGTTGTCAAACAATGCATATGTCACAAGGAGAACCAGAACTCCCAAAAGAACACAGCAATAGCACAACCCTTCCTGTTGTCACACCATCACCCCATGAGCACAGAAAGAAAATCTGACACAGGCAACAGAAAATTAAAAATGTTACTACTAACCTGGTGCCCCTGGGGGAGTAGTCCCTTCATCTTACTCTGGAGAAGGAATCCTTTTCTATGAAACTGATCTCCAAGGCAGCTGATAGCCAAGAGGGGAAGAGAACTGACTAGCCCGAGAAGTCAAATAAACAAGGACTGCAGTCTTGTTCCCAAGATCAGTTTTGGCTGCCTCCCTAAAGGCAACTTCAGTCAGCCAAACCCACGAAGCACTTCAGCCTATAAGCTTCAGTAGTGAACTTGAAACCACTCCCCTTATGTTAAACAGACACCGGTCTGCTGTGAGAAAGAAAATCCATGCACAGAATGAGCTAAGGCTTCATTTTTGTAATTGCTGCCTGAGAAAACCATCACATAAACTTAAACAAAGAGAACTCTCACTCTCTTCTCTCCCCTCAGACGCTGTATTAAAAGTGACTGATTCACTTTAAACAAGGGAAATGCAGTCTGGCCTCTCTGAGGGCCATGAAATGGCTTTTATAGTGCTGCCCAAGTTGGGTGGGGGTCATAGAACACACGGCACTGTAATTTCACATTGCATAAGAAGAACATATGACATTATGGTCTCTCCAAATCAAACTCACATACTGTCACTAGTTTCAGATTGTTGCATGGCATTAAGTAAGCCTAAAGTCTCACTAATCACTAAAATTAAAACATTAACATAAGTTCAAGAGGAAAATTTGTCAAACAGCCTTCTAACTTCTTATTCTGACTCAATGGCTGTAAATCTTAAAATCATTTCTCTAATTGAGCTTTGTCACATATATTTAAGATATATTTATAAGACAGAAATCTCTTTTATCAAGTGGATTCTTTCTTGCTATTTGAAATGGAATTTATCCCACACCATGGTTTCACAGCAAGGAATTGAAGTTTAGTTTTCATTCTAGAAAAATGTAATTGATAATTTCCGTAAGGCAGTTAAATCCTGAAACACAGTCAATAATGTCTGAATATTGCTTAGGAAAGAATATGAACCCATGCTCCATTTTTTAGCATAACGTGCCCACAGGGCACACAATTTTCCCCTAGTTTTCAATTCCAAGAACAGTTTCCTTTTTTTTGTTTTTTTTAAGTGGGACTGGGGCTTGAACTCAGGGCATCACACTTGCAATGCGGGCGCTCTATCGCTTGAGCCACATCTCTAGTCCATTTTGCTCTGGTTATCTTGGAGATGGAAGCTCTCATGGTCTCAAATCTCAGTCCTCTGGAACCCAGCCTCCCAGGTAGCTAGGATTACAGGCATGCGCCACTAGTGCCTGGCCCATGAACAATCTTAACTCCAGTGACTTGTTTCCATTTTATTTAAATGAAGTTTCATTTCATTTAAATAAGATCTATTTTAAGACAATGGTCAAGGATTCCTAACTTTATTGTTCATTGTAAACCATAATCTTTTGTCAAACCTACTAAGAAAAACTTGACTCACTTGTTGCCACATAGGCTTACATGCATTTCTGGTAAATTTTAATTTACTCAAAACCTATGAAGCTCAAGCAATTAACTCAACAATGTCAGACAACAAAATCTTGACGACCACCTCAGACTAATACTCACCCTGCCCACCTCCGCTATCCACTCCCGGGTCAGGGTCAACGGTTTCTCTTAGGGTCACTGTGGCATAAGCCCACCAAGACAATCACAGCAGTGAGAAAAGAACTCAACCTGGAGGGAGGTGGTCCACGAGTTTAAAAGGAGCCAGTACCCCACCTGCTGGCAGAACCAGAGAAGACTGGACTGCTTGACGGAACCTCTGACATTGGAAGAAAAACAAACAATGGGAAAAAATTGGTTCTAAGAGCACATTAATCTTACATGTAATGTGTAGTTAAGAATTAAAAAACCTTCCCCCTATAAAAGTAGACTGTTTCTAGAGTATATGAAAATATTTATGCAAAAAAAATTAAATTCAAAACCATCTCTTTATGAGTATCTGGTTTGCAACCACATATGACGATCTGCATTTCCAAAGAAGATCCTCTGATAAACAATATTAATCTCTCTTTTGTGCAAACAACTACAAGAAATATTCCTGTCATTTTATTCAGCCATAAAATAGAATGAAATTTTGTCATTTGCAGGTAAATGGATGGAACTGGAGAACTTCATTGTAAGTGAAGGTAGCCAGGCTCAGAAAGCCAAAGGCTACATGTTTTCTCTCATATGTGGAAGATTGATCCAATACAATAATAACCAATATTATGAAAAACAGACCACACTAAGGGGAAGTCATTAACAGGAGAGGAGGAAAAAAAAAGAAATATTCCTGCAACATCAACACAATCTCTGGAATGGAAGAAATATAGGTAAATTCCTAAGTCAGGCAGATAAACTAGTGGTGAGACTGTGTTCATCATTCTGATAAAAGTCTCTCTCCTAGGGATTTCTCTTATCTTTTTGTCAAAAATTATTTCCCTTTGGCTAATATAAATTAACTACTAAAATCAAGATCTGGTATCAACCTCAATGAAGATGAAAAATAGTCAAATATTAGACCCAAATTACACTACACTTTAAAAAAAAACAGCAAAAATAAAAGTATAGAATGATAGGACTTTTAAATGAGCTGGAGCATTTAACCAAAATGAATATGGATGGCTGCTAGTTAAGCTCTTAGCGAGAGCTAGCAAGCTTTTATCCACTCACTTAAGCCTCATGGTTCCGTGATTACCCAGGCGTAAACGAGAAACCTGAGCTGTCCACGGGTAAGTACCTTACCAAGATCACACAGGTAGCACAGAATCAGGACTAGGACCCCAGTCATGGCTCCTAACCACGTATCCATGGATTTAACCAACCTCAGATGGAAAATACTGGGAAAAAAAACTGTACTGAACATGTTCAGACATTTTTCTTGTCATTACCCCCTAAACAATTATAGTCCAAGGGTATAATTACTATTATATTGTGCAATAGTTATTATGCAGCAATAGCAAGTATTTATATACCATTTACATTACATTAAATATTATAAGTCATCTAGAGGTGACAAAGTATATGGGAGCACATGAGTAGTTAGTAACAAATAGTAGCCATTTTCTATAGAGGGCTTGAGCACCTGTGGATTTTGGTAACTGAGGCCACCAACGGCTACCTCGGGTACCAAGGACTGGCTGTGTACTAACTCTGTCGTTCTGGGCACACACTTATGATGGGAAGCCTAGCCAGGCTATGTCAATGCAAAGGAGGAGGTGTTAAGGAGACAAGGACTGAACTGTGACCGGAGAAGGAGCCACAGAACTGAGACCTGGGGTGACATGGGAGTAAGGGATCCCCAGACAGAAGGAACTTGCTCAGTCTGCCAGGGCACCAGAAGGACATCCTGAGGGAGCACGTTCAGGCCCCTAGCTCTCTGGTCCTGCACCCAGGCAGGAAGGCAGATAACAGAGGAGTTATAAACGCAGAAAGGTCAGCACAGCTGGGGTCAGTGGAGCACAATCATCGCCCTGGAGATGCACAGCCCAAAAGGAAAGGATGAAGGTTTAAGACAAGGGGTGCTGAGCATCTCAGACAGAATTCAGAATGTGGATGTGAAAACTTTTCAGTTTCATTACTAACTTTTAACTGAAATTTAGTATTTCCTTCAATGACAAATTTAGGCACTCTCTGCAATAAAAATGGTCTTTTTGTGACTTGTCACCGATAGTAATGAAAGATGTTTTCACATCACATTACAGATATGGCAAACATCTCAGAGTATCATTTCCACTCATGAAAATTATAGACCTTATTAGACCTGCTACTAGATCCAGGTTTGTGATGTTTTTATCAAAGGATGGAATAATGACGGTGCATACTTACTTCATAGCATATTTATAACTGTCATTGTAATTTGGTGTTCTTTGTAATTCTATCCACTGTAATTTTATGTGGTAAACATTATTCTTTTGTTAAGAGATTTACTGCCTTCATTAGAATGTCAAAGCAATCCCTGTGGCTCACAGAAAGTAAAGAACATCTGATTGGGGCAGGGGGAGCCACAGAGAGACTCTTTAACATGGCATTCAGAAAAGGACCCTTAATATGAGATGAAGCCAACATTCAAATCTAGATTCAAACCCAGGACTTCCGACTTGTGTTCTTTCCTACACCTGACTCCACACCCTAAAATAATAAAAACAAACAGTAATCGCTTCATTTGTGCAAGCAAAGTGCTTTCACATGCATAGGTCATTTGTTCATCACAGTGACCCAGATCAGAAGGCAGGCAACCCCAGCCTGCCTCCAGCCTCAGCGGGGGCCATCTTCTAAGAAGACACAACTCCCAGACATCACACTGGTCAGTCCCAGATGGCTTACAGTATCTGTCACCCACTGTGTGGAGCCATACCCATGAGACCAGAGGAATGTGGCCAGGAAGAGCCTGTTTCTACCTATACCACACCAGTAGAACCACACAGGGACAAGAAGGTCCAGTGAACACAGAACCAAATGACTGAACCACACTTCTCTCTGGGCTTCTATCTTCAGGCCAGGCTCACGCTTGAACTGAATTGTTGGCTCAAAGCTCCTTTTATTTAGCTCTGATTGGCAGATGACCCAGGGTGAATTGTGAGATTTACAATATATCATCTGGTTTCATTTTCCATCAGCCATAACCAATGCAGAAGACTAGTGAAGCAATTAGTGTGAAATTCGACAGATGAGCTGACGCTAGGGCTATGTCCTTTCCTCACTGTGCCAACCAATGGCATTCGTTATTCAGTCTGCATTGATAACAAGGATGCTTACGGTCCTTACGTCCACTCCCTGACCTGTTCCAGCTGCCACAGCTCTATGCAGTTGTTTCGCTTCTCTTACTTGTACGGGGTTATTTTCTTAATTATTCTAAATTACTCAAGATCTAGTCTAGCCTCCAAAATGTAACAACATTTTGAAAACTGGTAATAACAAAACATTTAAAAGGTACCTGCACTGCCACCCTTTAATATTCCTGTCATTTTACACAAAATGGTATAATTTCAAGCAAATTGTATCTCAAAATTGACTAGGTAAACTGTCTTTTAAAATAACTTGCTCAGTTTTGACCACTATTTAGCCCTCCCCACATAATTAATGCATGCTTTCTTTTCATACACTAAAGAGCACAGAGCTGTATATGCTTAGTCTAACACAATATAATCTGATAAAAAACAAGTGGAGTATCTGCTAATATGCATGTCAGATGCAAATTATGTTCATTGATTGACCCTTAATTTCTAGGTTTTTCTACGTTTTTTTTTTCAATAAGGAGCTGTAGTGACAACTGCCACTTGCCTTCTACTCATAGTCACCTAAAAATTAGAGAATTCTTGAGATTAAGAATAAAAATTCAAAATTGGTCTTTAGGTCCTAGAAGGGAAAAACTCGGCCGTTCTGCTACCACCTGCCTCTGCGTGGCACAGGATCCACTGTATAGGAAGTAAGCATAACACCCAGGGCCACACCTTGTCAGGAAGAAGAGACTCAGCAGGCAGCAACAAGGCCAGGGTAATTTACCTTCTTAGCTAGTCACCCAGAAATATTTCCTTCCTTCCCTTAAGTAATGAAGATGCCTGGCAGTTCCTTTAGCCTGAAGCCACTTTTAGCTCCTGCCATGTCTTCTTTGCAAGGCTCACACATTGCTTTATCACAAGACCACTTCTTCCAGCCAAACTGGTTTATTCCAGTTTTTCAAAACACCTGAACTTAAGGTTTTCGCCACTGTTGTCCACCAACTCCTACCCAGTGTTTCAGAGAGCAGTCTAGACCCACGTCCCCGTCCCCACAGAGCCTTTTCTGAACACCATGGTTTTCAAACAATCACACACCTACAGCAATCAGCAGCAACAAATTCACTCCACAACTAATTATAACCTTATGACATTTGCTCTATTGTTGTCTGGACTGGCTATTCAAATGTGTCATGGTATTTAACTTTCATGCATCAGATACAAATTGATCTGCCACCTGGTTACATCCAGATAACTCAGTTAAATTGGAAATACAGAAAGTAATACACTAAAACTCCCAAACACCATAATTTAATCTAGCCTACCTTAAAGGTGCTCAGAACACTTAACATTAGCCAAGAGTTGGGGGAAATCATCTAATACAAAGTCTATTTTATAATAAAGTGCTGAATATCTCATGTGGTTTGTTGAATTCTATACTGAAAATGAAAACCAGAATGGTTGTAAGGGTACACCTTGACAGCACTGTAAAGTTAAAAAATTGTAAAGGCAAACCACTACAGATCAGGGATCATCTCTACTTATATTTCCTTCTTCTAAGTTATCAACAACTATGGGTTACAAGGTATGTCTCTGAAATCGATCACTGCCAAAAGTGTAGTACAGTGGCATTCATAAACATCTCTTGATTATAAGAAATTTAAATCATTTAGACTGCTTAGTGATAATCATACAACCACAGACAATGCCATTGTCACAATATCTTATTACACCCAATATCTTTTTTCCCATTCACACCTGTCCTGTAAGGTAGACTGTACTATTTTTCCCTTTCTCAGATCAAGGAAATAGGACCAGAAAGGTGAACTTACCCAAGGTCACTCAGTCAACTACATTTATTGAGCACTTACTGTGTGGCAAGCATTATTACCAGAATCAAAGCTCAAAGCAGAAATCCCCTATCTTCAGGGACAGACTATCAAAAATTAAAACAAAATACATCTTAAACACAGACTGAATGGAGACAGCAAGCCATGTAATTTTCTGGGGAAAAGGTTCCAGGCAGAAGAAATAGAAATTGCAAAGGTCCTGAGGCCAAAACAAATTTGACCGGTTCAAGGACAACGAAAAGACCAGTGTAGTTGGAGTGGCGTGAAAGAAAGAACAACAGTAGAGGATGAAATCAGCAAGGGAGCAGGCAGGTCTGAGCATGCCAAGCTTTGAGTATCACTGCCCAGTTCTGGTTGGCTTTTTCTAAATACAATCGAACAGCCCTGAAAAGTTTTAATCAGGCAGTGAGACATTTTAAAAGACTATCAAGTTATGTAGGTATAGTCAGAGAATGAAGATGACTTAGGCAAATGTGACCCAGGTGAGAGGAGATGGCGAGGAGTTAGCTCTATGATACACTGTGAAGACAGAAACAAACACCTTTCTCGTGTGGCCTGTGATGCATGGTGGAAAATAGACAGGCATCAAAGACTTGAAGACTGGCAGATGAGCAACAAGGAGAAAGGTCCAGTTTTCGAGGAGCATGGTGGGTAGTGAGGAACAGAGAAACAGGTTTAGGGGCAAATCAAAAGTGCCATTTTGGATGGGTTAAGTTTGAGATAACTCTTAAATACTTAGAATGAAGATCAGAGGGGATGGAATTCAGGACTAAGTACAGAGATATAAAATCTGGAGTAAGAATGTTTTAAACACAGTAGTTGGCTTAAACATATTTTCTCCATGAAGCTGACTGAGGAGAGAAAAAAGAGGGTGTGTATGGACTGAAGCTCAGGACTCTCCAACAGTCAAATGTCAACAAGAAGAGAAGTCTTCAGTGAAGGAGGCCAAAAAGGAGCTGCCAGCAAGGTAGGAAGGACACCAGGAAAGTGTTGTGATAGAAGAGGCAAGTGAATGAAAGACTTCAAGGCTAGAGGGGTCAATTATGTCAAAGATAGCTGAGAAATGGAGAAAGAGGGAAACTGAGAGCTAGGTACAGAAATGAGAAGGTCTCTGATGGCCTAGACAAGAGTGAGTGCAGGGACATTTTAGATACAAAAGCCTAAAAAGTATGTCAAAATGAGACTTTGACTCCAAGACTTTCTGAGAGAAATAAAAGACCTGAAGAGTCTAGACCATGATTATGTATTAAAAGACTATTGTTAAATTGTTCTCTACAAACTGATCCAAATTATAGTCTCAGTCTATGTGTGTAAACCGAGAAGCACTCTAAAATGTGTACAGAAATTCAAAGAATTAGAATATCCAAAGCAATCTGAAAAAAATAAAACAAATTTAGAGGACTCACACAACCTAACTTCAAGACTTTATAATAAGTCTCAGTATTCAAAATAATGTAGAATCTACAAATTGATTGATAAGCCAGAATAGAGAGCTTAGAAATAGATTGACACTTACATGGTCATTTGATTTTCATAAAGGTTACAGAGAAATCCAATTGAGAATGAAGACGTTCAACAAATGGTGCCAAAACAACTAAATCACTACATGGCAAAAGTAAATAAATCTCAATTCTGACCTCACACCTTGATACACAAAAATTAATTTGAGAAAGATAATAGATCAAAATTCAAAAGCTAACACTATAAAGTTTTTAGATATGACACAGAAGGCAATAAACATAAACATAAAAAATCAGACTCAGTCAAAATTTCAAATTTCTGTTCATTAAGTAAATGAAGGGCTGGGGCAGTGGCTCAAGTGATGAAGTACCTGCTTAGCAAGCACTCGGCCCTGAGTTCAAACTCCAGTACCACTGCCAAAAAAAAAAGAAGTGAGCTACAATGTTGGAGAAAACATATGCAAATCATGTTTTCTGGGATACATCTAAGTGCCAAAAATTCAGTAAAAAGTAAGCAAAGGAAAACAAACTATGATCAATAAGCACTTGAAGAAGTGCTACAAGCTAACATTCACCAGGGAAATTAAAACACACAAATGAAATTCTCCCCCTATCAAAATGACAAACACTAAAAAAAACTATTAAATCCAAATGGTGGCACAGATGCAGAGCAAGCCTAACTCTCATCCACTGTTGGTTGGGGTACAAAACTAACCATTTGAATAAAAGTTCTTATCATTTCCTATAAAAATACACATTTTGCTACCCTATAACTTTGCAATTTCATTTCTAAGTATTTACTCAAGAGAAAAGAAAACAAATATCTACAGAAAGACTTTGTGTTTGTTCCTGGCAAGTTTATTCATAATAGCCTCAAGCTGGAAACAACCAGCTATCCATTCATAGCAAACAAATAAACAAACTGTTGTGCAGTCAAACATGGAACGATACTCGGCAATAAAAAAGAATGAATTACACACGACATGGATCAGTCTGAATATTGTGCTGAGTGAAAGAAGCCTGATGCAGAAGAGGACACACCGTATGATTTGATTTTCATAATCTTTCAAAAAAGTAAAAATAATATACGGTGAGAAATCTGTCAAAACTGTTGCCTCTGGGAGGATGGTGCGAGGACTGACTGATAAGCAGCATAAGAGAACTTTCTGTGATGATATTCAGGTCTTGTACCTTGGCAAGGTCCGGTGGTGCATACTTTCATCAGAACTGTGAGTGGTCTATTTAAGATTTCATTTCAGCGTGTATAAATTTTACTCCAAGTGACAGAACTATAAACAAATATGGAACTGGAATTAATAATAGGCACACTGACTTGCTTAGGAGTGAGAGCACTGGTGCCTGCACCTTATGTAAAATGTACTAAAACATAAGGTTGAAAGGATAAAGGGACGGATGGATAGAAGACAAGATGTATGTCAAAACGGCCAAGCAAAACATTAACTGTAGAGTCTAGGTGGTGGTTTACAGGTATTCACTTTAAGCTTTCATCAACTTTCCAGTGTTTGCAATGTATATAATAAGATGTCATGGGTGAGAGTGTATGGGTAAGGAATTAGAGACAGTGAAAACAGATTCACTAATTCAAAGAGTTTGGCTTTAAAAAGGAAAGGAGGTATGGGATAAAGCAGAGGGAGAGAAGGAACCATTAGATCTTTTAATGCATGCATGGTAATTATGCATATTAATGAGTACAGTGTGCAGTTTAATACACATGCCCCATGTGTAATGATCAGACGGGTAATTAGCTTATCCATCACCTCGAAACTTTATCATTCTTCTGTATTGGAAATATTCAAAATCTTCTCTACTAGCTATTTGGAAATGCACTCATAATTGTTGGTCATAGTGATCCTGCTGTGATTAGAGTGACTCTTCCCATCCAACTGCACCCCAGCACCTGTTCACCATGCTGTCTCCATCCTTCCTCCTCCACAACCTTCCCAGGCTCAGGTAGTCACTTTTACTTTCTACTTCTATGAGATCAACTTTTTAACTTCCACATGTAAGTGAGAACGTCAGCCTGACTTATTTCACTTCACACTATGAAAAAGGGTATCATTAAAGAAGATAGTATGGAATGCTTGAATGATAAGAATGACCCAGTGCAAAAAGGAACTTCATGATGCTAGTGAGAGGATGCTATGGAAGCGAGTTCTAAATAGGCAGGAACAGATCGATCGGGTGCACCAAGGGTAAGATGGACAACACAATCCATCCATAAAGAGCAAGGTGTGGGGGACAAAATGGTGGGAGAATGTGATCATAAAGAGATGGGGTAGTTCTCTGCTGACTACTTCTAGTTTGCCCATATAGTCCTGACATATAAGCAGTGAGGTTATTCCTGAGAATTGGGAAGGGAGGTTGTAGGTTTTCAGGAAGAGATAAAGAGGTAAAAGTCATTTGGGAGATAAGGGATGAATTTACTAGAGAATGTGGTAGGGCTGCCTAAGAGTGCTGAGTGTCCATAGAGTGAAGGGGAAGCAGGGAGATCAACTTCAAGTCATCAGAGCTCAGTTGTGTGGAGGAAAAGTGCAGTTATGCCTGCATAACCCTGATGTTAACAGGGATGGGTTTTGCAGCAGAGTGAGAGAGTGGGAGGAGAGAGGTATGTGGATCACAACAATGGACCATGAGTAGAGGGAAAAGTTAGACTACATGGAAAGAAAAGAGGTAGCCGAGCCAAAGAACTACAGGTAAATTTGTTGATCTCGAGATATTAGAAGTAATGAGCAGAGAAGTTGGTAGTAGATGGTGAAGTCTGGATTTGAGTCCAATTGTTGTCTCATAAGTCCATCCCCTTTTCTTTTCTTTTCTTTCCCTCCCTGCCTCCCTCTCTCTTTCTCTCTTTCCTTTTTAAGACAACATCTTGCTCAAGTTCTGGGATTACAGGCATACCCCACACCTAACCACATTCTTAACTATAATACTCCCCAGCATTTTCAGAGCTGCTGGCCTCTATAGTACTCTATGTTTGGACAATTTGTGTGCCAATTTAGTCTTTCTAAGAAAGGGCATCATTTGCCTCTGTGTCCTAAAAAATCATTTTACAGGGGTGGGTTTTTTTTTTTTTTCGTGAAATGGGAAATATGAGGTATAAAGAGCTGGTGCATTTTTCAAACATCTCAACAAACTGGATGCAAGAGAAAAATGTGTCATTTTGTCTCTCTCAGCACATCTTTGTGCCTTATATTTCTTACTCCTAAAGAGAACATGTTGCTACTTGGAACAAAACAAATCCCATGTTCAGAAGATCTGAAAAAAATGGACTCAGAGCAATTATTTCAAAAGAAATTATTTTTTATATATTTAAGCACTAAGTTGCCTCACTTTCAGAAAAAAGAAAAAACACATTAGCACTCTTTCAGGAATTCAGATTTTAAAAGGGACTGCCAATTGAGTACTTCAGGAACTGTTTTAAGAACCACGTTTAGAAATGAATGCATCCTGTGGTAAAAGGTGATTGAAATTTCTAAGTTCCTTTTTTTTTTTTGAAATTTCTAAGTTCTTAATATGAAAAATACTTAGTTACTTAAACTACTCATTTTTAAATTTAAGTGTTTATAGAAAACATTTTAATATAGAGAAAACTTTGACAAAATTCAACATAGATGATAATAAAAATATAATAGTATATCCCAGCATCAGTGTTAAAGTTCTCAGTGACTAAGTTAGACTTTGACTTTGGAAACACAGATGATGTAAGATTCCAAGGAACTGTGTATACCTCAGATATAATGGCTTCCTCTGGGAGGAGCTGAGCAGCCTGAGGCAACACTCACTTCACCATCCCTTTCTCATCCTTTTTATCCTTGTCCCTTCTTTTTTAGTCTTGTGTGTTTCTTTTCTTATCTCTTCCTTCTATGCCCTACTAGTATTTTTTGTAAATTTCCTTTTGTGCCAATTACTTTACTTAAATGTAATTTATATATGTCTTAAAGGCACACAAATCAAAATTGTATAGCTTAAACAATTTTGACATGCATGTATGACAAGGTATATTTAATAGACCCTAGAAAGGGATAAAAGTGAAGGATACCGGTGGCTCATGCCTGTAATCCTAGCTATTCAGGAGGTGGAGATCAGGAGGATTGAAGTTCAAAGCCAGGCTGGGCAAATAGTTTGAGAGACCTTAGCTCAAAAGAAACCATTACAAAAAAAGGGCTGGCGGAGTAGCTTATGGTATAGGCCCTGAGTTCAAAGCGCAGTACTGCCAAAAAAAAAAAAAAAGTAATAGATAATTGAAATAAAAATAAATTTCCCTTCTGTTATACAAATGGCAAAAGAGAGAGAGAGAGAGAGAGAGAGAGAGAGAGAGAGAACCACGTTTAAGTACTTAGGAAAAAGTTCGGGGGTGGGTGGTGGCACAGGCCTGTAATCCTAGCACTCAGGAAGTTAAGGCAGGAAGATCTTGAGTTCCAGGCCAGGTTGGCCTGCCCAGCAAGACCCTGTGTCAAAGAAACACAAACCAAAAAGTCCAGATCTCCTCACCAGCCTTCCACTATTAAGTCCAACCCCTTACTATAGCCCTTCATGCATCCCATGTCCCAGACAAATGAGCTACCTCAGTTCCTCCTAAACACACTCCTCTGTCACCTCCAGGCTTGTGCTCTGGCTGTTCCCTCCCACTAAGTCATCCCTTCCACGGCAAATCTTTGTGATACACATCCTACCATCCTTTAGGCTCCAGCTCAAACACATATTCCAAACCAAAGACTCCTCTGCAACCCCAAAGCTGGAAAGTCACTTATCACCTTGTATCTGGTATCACAGCTATTGGGTACCTCTAGAAACTCTCTCCTGAGAGGGAATCTGCTAATATTTGAGTCTAGAATGCCTCATGACTTACTTTTGTCCTGGATGCCTCACAGTGCCTGAGATATTCAGCTGGTCAGCAAACAGCTAGTGCACTAAAATTTTAAGCTAGTGCTGCTTGTGTGCAGCACTCCGTGTGTGATGCCAAGGTCACTCTACATGAGTAAGGAATGCTGAGATGATACCAAGTTATCCTTCAAAAGTTTCTGCCAATTTACATTGGGACAACAGATGGGCATGTGGAGAAAAGAATTCAATGCCTTCTTAAGACATGATCACTATCTAAATTACAAGTAGATCAGAAATACTTGTGATTAAAAAAGTAAGTTATACATGCAACGTGCACACCTTATCTCTCTGTAAGAGCACCATCCAATAGAACACATCGAGTTACAAATATGAGCCATATTAAATTCAAACTAAATTTTCCAGTAGCCACATGAAAAAGTAAAAGGTAAAGATAATTTTAATGACATTTTATTTACCCCCAATCAATCCAAAAATGATATCATTTCAACACGTGATTTAGATAAAATTATTAATGAAATGTATTACTTATTAAGTTTTAGAAACCCAGGGTGTCTGTTATACTTAGAACCCATTTTAGTTGCCCGAGTGGCTCCCGGACATCATGCTGACAGTGCAGATCTAGACTGTTCTGAGGAGCAGAAGCTGCTTTTTCTCAGCCCCATCCTCTCCCCAGGGATTTGCCCATTAAATGAGATTCAATGCATCAAGTATGTAAAAACAAGTGTGTGAAAGTTCTAAGCCCTGCGCTCACCGTGTAGAAAGGTTCCACAACTGCTTGCTTCCTTCTTTTCCATGCAGCAGGCACTCAAATGCTATGGGATTGAATTTCCAAGATGGGAACGTGCTTCAGGATTAGGCTATCAGGCTCTCTTGATTCTCTGTACTGTCCAAGCAGCCTTGTGACCTTAAGGTAGCTTCCTAGCCCATTTTCTCAGCAGAAGAATGTTTAACTCACAAGTAAACTACCCCAGACTACTTGGAAATGGTAATTTTTCAGAACAAATAAGCTATCATCCTGGATTTCATCAATCCTCAGTGAGTTTGATTTTAAACAAGGGCATGGGATTCATTCATCCCTGGCTGAATTAATAAAAGTGAATTTCTTATGCTAAAAAGATGATAAAAAGACCCAAGGAGGGGCCACATACACCTGAGTGCATCTGGAAATGGGGATCACACAAATTCTTCATTATAGAATTCTGACTGCCCAGAGCCAGTAAGTAATCAAACAAGGAAGCTGAAATAACACAGATGCTCAAAATATAATTTTTATGGTAACATCCTATTAAAATTTATGATTAAATATTATTTGAGGCTCCTGTGTGTTTACTTACTCAAAATAGAAATCAACAAGATTTTATGCTACATATGTAACAAGTACAGCAAAATATTTAACCTGTCAAAATTTCACATAGAACAAGTAACATGGGAATTTTCCCACCTATTCTCATCTCTCAGGCAAACATTTTAGTCATTCAAATACAGATGGTCCTGACATACATGGTTAAGTCATAATTTTTCAAGTTTACCATGATCTGAAGGTAATATGCATTCAATAGAAGCTGTACTTCAAATTTCAGATTTTGATCTTTTCCTGGGTTAGTGGTAAGTGGTACAAGAGTCACTGATGCTGGGCAGGAGCAGCAAGTCACAGCTCGTCAGTCACACAATCACAGGGGTGAGCAATCAGTGCTCCACAGTGTCCTGTGTTGCTAAGCTGTGATGTCCAGTAAGTTAGGTGTGATAAATGCCTTTTTGACTCATGAAATTTTCAACTTACAATAGGTTTTCCAGGATATAACTCTACCATAAGTCAGGGAGCATCTGTGTATCTTTCAACACATGCAGTACCTCCTAGATACAATTCATATTAATTCCCTTCACTGAAAAGTTGTCATCACTTTAACCCTTCTAGTCTCCATCCACACATTCCTCATTAGATTCCTTGTACTAATCACCCAATTCATCTGTCTAGCCAGGCATTAAACACGTATTACTGAGTGCCTACCTCCAGCAGAGTACCAGGCACCCAGCCCAGTGGCAGGTGTGAGCCCTGCCCTGGGGAGAAGCTGGCACTGCTCGTTCTGCTTTCCCACCTCTGATGTCCTCTAAGGTCCCTAAGGATGTATGTCTGTGCAGAAGTACCCACAAACAGCCACCTGGCCTGGGTTCACTGACTCTGTATGGTAAATTGGACTTCCTTATGATATGATCATTTGTCTTCAACACAGGCATCCTGTCTGGGTTTATAATATCAGAATGGACTACCTGCACTGAGGCTTTTTCTCAGTGCCTCTGTTTTCTTCATTAAGTAAATACCTTGGTGCCCCCAAGTGGTCAATGCTTCTCTCACACTGCAAGATTTGGTTGTACAAAATGCAACCAATACTCAAGGAAAGCCTCTTCTTTCTTGACCATGATGTTACCCTAAAGAAATGTGCATCTGGAAGAACTCTAAAATCGATCTGCAGGGGCTATAACTCATTTAGATGTCACCAGCCCCAGAAAATAAAATAAAGGCCACTCTCCCCTGTTAATATTCATGGTGTGGTGTGCCCACGTGTGGGAGGGGGGAAGGGAGAGTATCACAAGAATTTTTGGTGTAAGTTAGCAAACAGACCGCCTTGCTGCAAGCAAGTATGTCATCCCTGGATTATTATTTAGAAAGATGGACTATTTTTCCTTGATAATTTAAAAAATTAGATAATATAAGAATTAAATTGGCTTTTTAAATAGGAAAATGATTTTTTAAAAGAAACTATTGTGATTGTCAGACTCAAGAACAAAATGAGCTTTTGTGCTTCAAGGGTATCTGCCATTTCTTTTTGTGAGGACTGAAAGGAAAGCTTGAAACAGGATGATCATGTTACCAGCTGCTGAAAACACACAGCCAAGTTCACCAACTTGAACACCATGGGTGGGGTGGGGGACAGATGAGTTCTTCCTTAGTGCACAGGATCCCTGGATGACTCCTACAACTGAACTCATTTGGTTGGGACCTCAGTGAACCAAGCAGCATGTTACTGGTTTTCTAACAGCCCCTCCATCAGCTTCCCAGGTAAAAATCAAAACCACATTTTTTTTTTCATATTTTTTTTCACATTTTTTTTTATTCATATTTTTGCCACAATAGACACTGTGGCAAAAACAAAAACAATATAACAATTTCTTATTATATTCTTGTTAGATGGTTCTAAAAACTTTTTCTGTCTCCTAAAAGCTGACCCAGGAAAGTAACTGTCAAGGTGATGATGAAACTTAATTTATTCCTGAGACAAAAGAGCTTTGACACATTCGCCTGTGGTTCTCCACATTTAGAAAAACACCCCACTGTCAGAGATGGCTTAAGAAGACAAGGAAGAGCATTTACTTCAGTTCCAGCTACATGCCTCTATTGCCAACTCTACTGATTTGCTTAGAGATTCTCTGCTGTCTTTAGAGGGGTTGCTTTGTATCTGTTCGTGAAGCAGCTTATTTGACAATTATTCCTTTACTCCAATATCTACTGAATACCTACTTACTGTGGCTATGTAGTCTTCTAGGCACTGAGGATGCAAGCATGAATAGGACAATGGCCTCAGAAAGCTGGCACAGTCAATAGAGGAGGCAGTCCATGTGCCCCAACCAACAAAAGTATACTGTGTACAAACAGAGCTACCCAAACATGGAGGGGAGTAGAAATGATGCAGCATTCAGGGAAAATGGTGGTCAGGGCAGACTCCACCTGGTATAGGATGCTTCTGTCTATAGGGGAAGAAGAGCATCCCATTGGATGGGCCCCAAAGCAGGAGGGCACATGGCATGTTCTGGCACTGAAAAGCCAGAAAAAGAGAGAGAGAAAGAGAAAGGGGGTAGGGATAGAATGAGAAGGAACTTGTATATTATACACAGATACATTGGGAAGGCTAGAAAGACAAGAAGTGTCTTGAGTCTGGTGAGTTTGGATCCAGTCTGGTTGGACAATTCAAAGGCCATGGATGATCCCAGGCAGTTCCAGGAGACTACAGGAGAGAACTCTGGCACACACTAGGAGGTCACAACCCACAGCTTCTTCCAAAAAGGCTGGCCAAAACAGGGAAGAAAAGCAAGCAGTAAGCTGTGCAGAGAAGAAGTCTGGACACTGGGAAATACTAGCGCATTCAGTAAGCCAGAAGAAAAGTTTTAATAGCAATTAAATGGTTTCATATCTAAAATGGGAAGATCCCACAGAAAGTTCAATAAAAGAAAAACACAGAGAACTTCCGAGCAGTCTGGAACAGATAAGGAACAAGGGCAGATGGAACTTGCTAGGGGGGATGCTGAGGGAGTTCATTCCTGTGGCCTGTTTTCTTGGAGAAGCAAGAAGCAAGGTCTGTCACAGAGAAAGAGAGTAGAATTTTGCTGCCTACTGTGTGCCAGGCATCGTTCCAGACTTTGGAAATAGAAAAGTGAACAGACAACCCTACTGCTCCCAGGAAGATTACATTCCAATTATCATTTTAAATTAGCCCAATTAACAGTCTCCACTGGCCTCAGCTTCCTCCTGAGAGTGAGAAACAGAAAAGGTAAAATGGATTCAAATTGCAGTCTGTTGCTTTGCAACAAGAGGTCAGCCCCACTTAAAATCCTCCTCAAATAAATATACGCTTAAAGATCTGGAGTACTTATTAAGAAAATTAATTACTACTTGCATGAGGGAACCATTTAAACAGAATTCTATCATTTTCAATCTTTCATTCATGCACGCCACAAGCTTTTGTCGGCACTTACCACCTGCTAGACATCATACTACGAAGAGCACAGCAAACAAGACAACAAATATATCTGCTCTCTCAGGGCTTTCATTTGGACAGCATTGTGGGTAAGAACGAGAGCTGCAATAACATGTATAGCACATCAGAGCTCAGAAAAAGCGGAAAGTAGAGCAAAATGATAGAGCAGGGCAGGAGTCTGCTTTTTTTTTTTTTTTGACAGTACTGGGGTTTGAACTCAGGGTTTTGAGCTTTCGAGGCAGGTGCTTTATGGCTTGAGCCACGCCTCCAGCCCTGGATTCCATTTTTAATACTTGGTCGGGGAAGGCATCTCTGCTAGGCAATATTGAAGGAATGATCCGAAGGAAGTGAGGGTGCAAACCACACTGCAGTGGGATCCCTGCAGTTTGTATCTCAGAACAGGCAGCGACAGTCACTGAGCTTCTCAGAATCTACAGCCACTTCTTAGAAGAGTTTAGCAATTTCTCCTATGCATGCTGTGAGACCAACCCCCAAGAAGACCTGGGTTTCTTCCTCAAACTCGTTCTCAGAATCTTTTTTTTATAGATGTGGTCACTTCCCTCCTGTGAATTCATAGACAGGGAATCCCACACAGATATATCGCAGCTCTGGGTGACTTCGTGTTTCCTGAGCATACAGTTAAGATGGTATCATGAACTCCAGAGTGGCTTTACCAATTTCTTCACCCACATGACCATAAGGTTTCTGAGACGGTCTCCTTGACTTGGACTGGCAGTGCCTAGCATTGAGCCTGCACAAAGAAAAGGTTGAAGAACTAATTGCTGAACAAATGAAAGAAAGCCCTGATTGCAAATGACATCCGAAAGAACCTACATAAGTGTGGTAGAAAATTCTGTAATAAAGGTCCTATTGTGTGCTCCTAAAAAACTGAGACAAACATTTGCAACTCTGACCTTACCAAAAGTTATTAATTTCTGTTTTCAAGAATTTAAAAGAGACAACAGAATTAAGTTTCTTAAAATCTTCAATTTTTTTAAACATCAACATCTATAACAGGATGAGCATCCCTAATTTGAAAAATGCAAAGTTAGAAGTGCTCCAAAATCTGATGTCACAAGTGGAATTCCACAAACTGAATTCATGTGTAGCATAACACAGACTCAGGGAATAGTGGAGGAGATGAACCAAACCAGGGTACATTGTACGAAAGTATGGAAACGTCACAAGGAAAGCCACTGCACAACTATTATATAGTAATAAAAACACTTTAAAAAACCAGACTCACTAACGTATAGAATTATCCTTATATTATGTGCTTAAGGTGTACATGATTACATAACTGAATCTTGTGTTTATATTTGGGTCCTATTCCCAATATATCTCATTATGAATATAAGAATATTCCAAGATCCAAAACACTTCTAAGCATTTCAGATAAGGGACATTCAACCTGTATTAATGTAAAAGAATATAGAAGTCCTATAACTAGATAGTGTTTATCAAAGTACAGGTTTGCAAATAAGCTAAACACCACTGAATTGTCCACTCTAAAAGAGTGAACTAGAGGACTCTTTCAAAAAAGATTATTAGTCACCTGGTCTCATTAACAAAAACGGACTTGCAATGCTACTAATTATTGCTCAAATTATAAAAGCTATTATTGGTTTGATAAAGTAGGAAAAGGTCCATTAGAATCTGTACACGGACAGGAAAAGATACCAATGAGAAAAAATGTGCTATTAAAAACTTAAATGTCTTTCTATTAGTTGTAAAAGCAAATAATAGTACCATTAACTCTGATGAATTTATAATTGCCAATGAGCCTTAAAACTCTTCACTTACCTAATGAAAACATCAAAAATAGGCCTAACTATTGCTGATAAATAGAAAGGGAGAAGAAAGTAGAAAAAAATAATGAGCTTCACAGCTAGTACCACATTCCCATATGAGTCAGTAATTATAACATCCATCCATCCTAATCAGATACCAGAAATGAAGACACACTGACTTGTTTTTTCCCCATGTCTTTCCTGCCATTACAGCAACTAAATAATAATATGTGATGTGTTAGCTTGGCTGGGCTGAACATCAGTCCCCAGGACCCCTTTTCTTATGTGTGTCCAGTCAAGGTCAGCTACAAGGGACACTCCTTCCTGAGAGCTGGAGAAAAGAAGGAAGCAGCATTTTATGGCACACAGACATTTTCCTAGTTATTCAGTCAAATATCAGCATGGTGCTGCTGTGAAGGAGCTTGCAGATGTAAGGTGTGTGAGCATTGGCCTTAGTCAGAAGGGAGATTCTTCTTTTGGTTAGGACTCTAGTATTCATTCAAAGTCCTTGAAAAAAGGGTTTAATGTGCCACCCCCATTTGTAGACACTCCTGCTCATGGTGGTCCAGCCTGACTGCTTGCCCTAGGGATTTCAGGTCTGCTTATCTAGTCCACAGATGAGTGAGCAAGTCCTTGTAACCAATGCCTGAATACGTATCATTGACCTCTGCAGAAAACCTGGCCGATTTCCAACATTATAGTTATTACTGGGGACAGGACAGTCCCCAGAGGAAGATGTCCTGGTGTGGAATCATCCAGAAAGACACTGAAGACTCTCATTTTTGCAAGGGCCCTTTCCCAATCTCACAATAATGGCCATGAGAAAACAAGATTAATTAATTTGTTGAAAAATGAGATTTGTAATAACTTAGCGATGTGGAGGGAGTGATAGCTAATACTGCAGCTAGCTTATGTGACTAAGCTCTAGCCTGTGAGATTTAAGTAGGAGTGTTAGAACTAGGAGGCAGGTCCTTCAAGGGGAGATTGTACAGCTTTCTTCCCTTCTTCCTCCATTCCCTGCCCATAGGTGAATATGACTGCTTTTCTGAGACAGGTCTCACTATATAGTTCAGGTCGGCCTTGAATTCCTTATCCTCCTGCTTCCACCTCCTAAGTGCCGGAATTACAAGCATGTGCCACCACGCTGGCTTGAATATGACATTTTGAGCACCAGCATCCATCTCAGACAAGGCCATATCCTGGAGATGTCATGTTGGAGAGCTACAAGAGGTAGCTGAATCCCAGAGCTACCGTGCCAGCTCTCAACTGTTGACTCCCTGACTGCTTTTACAGGAGAAATAATCCACTCCCTGGGGGATACAAGAGAAAACGAGTTGTCTCTACTTTTCCTGTTCCTTAACAATAAACTTCTACATCTAAGTCACTATACTATAAGGAATAGCAATATTTAATTTCACCGCTATGCACACTAAATGTTTAAGAGGATTACAGCAGACAAACAGCAGGAGTAAAAGCCCATCCTTATTTCTCCATGCTTCCATGCTTTGGCAAAAGAACATGAGAAAAGTTTTTACAGACTGCAATAAATGCCTTCGCAAAGCCACAGACCTTAATTCCCATGGACTAGCGTTTCATATGACCAGCCTGTAGTTACATCCAAATCCACTGACTCAACAGATTTGTGCTGGAGAAAATTGACTCTGCTATCTCTTCCAATAGGCTCTGTCCTTTCATGTTGGAGTCATCTAATTCCCCCAATCAACAACCCTTCACATGTCTAGGGTATACTTTTTGAATGCAAACCATATCATCATTTTGAAGCCTGTCATTCAGCTCAGTAGCACTGGCTTTTCTGAGTGTTCGTGAACATAACCGCCAAGAGTGACACATACTCTGGACAGTAACCATGCCAGTTGGAGCTCTATTGTGTCACTAAATCCCAGTGAAAAACTGTCTGACACGCCAGGCAGCTGACAACTGTGAAAGGAAAAAAAAAAAAAATCAGGCCTGTGACCAAAGGGAAAATAAAGTGATTAATATGGAAAACAGAGTGAGAAACATCAAACAGGAAAAAGCTGGACTTCCCAAACCTTCAGCTTCAAGTAAATTTTTCTCCTCACCCTGACTATAAGAGTCTGGATCAAAGTATTGACCTGGTACCAAAGTGTCAGATGTCTGCCTGTCCCGGGGCCATGTGTGATACTGCAGAGAATCTGATGTTTCAGAGGAAGGTTACCATCATCATGAGTCTGAATAGATACTTTGGAAACCACGTGTAAACACGCAGCTCCCTGTTTACAGTGTGAGCCACAATGCCGTGCTCGGGCAACTCTGTGCACACCATTTCCTTCCTTTCACAGCTCCCCCAATCCTCCTTTCTGGTAGGTTCTGGCCTCCTTTTTACACCATCCCTATCACACAGAGGCTGTGAGACAGGCTTAACACATATGAGAAGGGCTTTTTAGGGTTCTGACATCAACCTAAGTCTCTTCTCATTCTATATCCCCAGAGGGATGAGAGTCTGGGAGACATTCATAGATTTGCTCACAGTTTCACTCTTCCCAACACCACCGCTCCTCTCTTCTCTTCTTCCCGATGCACAGGACCCACTAAATTGTCCCACAGGCAGCTATTTCTGCACATTCAAGACCAAGCACGATTAAACTTCCTTACCTCACACCTCAGTGCTGTTCTTGCTTTCTGCTCCACTGCCCAGGCCATGTTCCATAGTCACTACTGGCCCTACCATGCACCCGGGGTCACTTCCATCATTGCATCCACTCCTCTATATTTCATCTCTTAGGAGTACAGGGGGCTGGGTAGCCTAAAATGAGATTCTTACCCTCTGGGAGTGGAGATGGATTGAGGGTTCCTGGCCTTCGGTATTGAACTGCTTCAGTGGGTCTGCAAAGGAAGGAGGGGGCTTCAGAGCCACAGCCTTTGAACTTGTAGGAGAGGGATGAGGGGCTGTTTTCCTGAACAGCCCCAGACTGATGAGGCAGCAATAGCAAGTAGCTCAGGAAGAGGTAAGGAGGGCTGACTTTCCCCTGACCTCAGAATCACAGAAAAACAAACCCAGCAATTTCAGAATCCTGGTGACAAAGGGAGCCAGAGACATTTCTGCAGAGTGCACACCAGGTTCCAGCATTTTTCTAGAGCCCCCTGCCCCAGATTCACTTGAGGTCTTGAGAAAACAAGTCCTGACACCTGACATCCTTGGCTTGGGTTCCTTCCTCCAGGAGGGCACCAGCTACTTGTGATGAGGCCTCACCCACAGAGCTCTTTGCCCGCAGTCATCAACCAGGAAGCAAAGCAGAGGACTATGGATGGGTGGGGCTCTGAAAACACACATGAGATAGCTCTGACATACGGTGAAGGATATGTGGAAGAGACTTTCATTAAAGGCTCTACATAGTTACATGGGAACATGAGCCAGTGAGATCTACACGCACTCTGTTAACCTGACTTATCCTCAGGACATTTTGCAAATCCACTTCTACTGCTCAGCCCTGCTACACCTTTAGTTCAAGAACTTTTTCCCTGCCTTCTCACCCTTTCCCTTCAAAACACTTCTACAGATGGCCACCAAAGTGAACTTGTGAAAATGTAACTTCAGTGGTATCCTGGAAGAGCTCATATAGGCTCCTGAAGACTGAATGTTAAATGTTCAGGAATTTTATGAGTTTACTGAAAATTAAATGAATTCTATTAAATCCAAAGGTAATAAATACTCAAAATGTATCACTTCTTATGACCTTACTATATTCTACTAATATCTATTTTATATCTGTATGGAAACACTACGTATTGTTGTAGTATGCATCTCTTTCCAATTTCCCATACAATGACATTGACCATGAAAGGAGTATTTTCACATAGAAATTGACAAGTACTACAAATCACAGATTGACGAGGAAAGTGATGGATAAAATGTTAGTAAAATGCATTATGCTTGTTAATAGTCACATTGTGGATAAACAAAAGAGAAAGAAAATACCCTTCTAAATAAGAACTCTGTAGTTCATAAGAAGATGGCTTAATAAACAAGTGAAATTCTGGGTATTGTTGTTCCACTCTCATCTTACTCCACACTGGGAAGGAACATTTCAGCTACCCTCTCTCACCAATTGTTAACCTGTGGTTAACAGCAAAATCACCTGTAGAATCAACTAGCATATAGCTTGTTGTGAAGTCCATATACTATTTGTAAATTGCGTGCTACATATCTAAGTAACTTTATAATCGACACGTGTGACCACATATGTACACCACTCTTCCGCAATAAGCCAGACTTTGAATTCTCAGTCTCCTTTGACCCTTTGCTCACCCTCATCCCCAGAAGCAAGTCAACTACCAAAGCTATAGCTTCTGCTATAGGTACACCACACAACTCTATCCTTCCCACCATGCCCTCTTCAGCCCATCCCTGTTTCTAGACAGGAATGCCCCAATAATTGGTAATTGCTCTCCTGAAATACCTTTTGTCTTTCCAAGCCTGTCACAATGCCAGAGCTGCCCTTCCTCATTGCAGTTGAAATCCAACCCCACGAACACATTAGCTTAAATTTCCAACTCTCTCATTCTCAATTCCACCTGTATCCCCACACCAACCCTACACTCTACTGACCCTACACCATATTGCTTCTCCCATATGCACTCCTCGCTCTCCTTCCAGCAGGAGTCGTCATGCTCCAAACACCCTACCTGTCCAGACCTTGTCCACCTTCAAGATCCCACTGAACCTTTCTCTTCTATTAGAGTTTCTCAGGTCTTCAGTTGTTCACATGGCTTTTGCCAGCCTCTCCATGCCCTGCTTCCCACTGCTTGTTACTTGTACTTATTTCACAGCATTTAATCTTTGAATTGTGGTTCCTGATGTGTCAGCCAAGCCACTAGGGCAGTGGTTCTCAAATTGTAGTCCCCAAACCAGCAGCATCAGCAGCCTCTGGGAACTTGTTAGAAATGCAAATTCTCTGCCTACCCGGGCCTACTGAATCAGACACTCTCAGGTCAGGCCCAGCAGTCTGTATTCTGATGAGCCCTCCAGAGGATTTAGTGGGTAACCACTCCACCAGAGTGCAAAGCCAAGGGCAGAGGACAGGACCAAGGTTACTTCATTTCCAGTTCCACAGTAGGGCTAAAACAGACCAGAGTGCTGGAAGGACTCCCAGATACAGATTGCTTGGGGTCACACTAAATTAGTCACAAATCCAAATCAGAGCTCTGGTTATCCTGACTACCAAACTAGGATTCTCTTTAATAAACTACAACCATTTGAATATATGAATAAAGACCTATAGAAAGTAGAACATGCATTTAAATTATTAAATAATGATAGATTGTACAATTAACAAATCAGAATATTTTTCAATCAGTGATTTCAAAAGGATGAATTAATTTAGTTGATCAGAGAACTGAAGAAATCGGCCACTGGATTTGGGATGTTCAAATGCCTCACAGCATTCACTACAAGCAACGGTAAATTATGTTCCTAGAATGGCTTCATAGGCAAATCAGAAGGTTGTCAGGTTGTCTTTTTTAAACATACAATTTGGATATATGAATATCTTTTTTTTGAATGTATGTATTTTTAACCAATTAGCATTTGACCAAAATATATGCACATATCTTTTTGTGTGTGTGTGTGTGGTCCTGGAGTTGGAACTCAGAGCCTCACACTTGCTCAGCAGCTCTCCTTCACCTTTAGAATTTTTAGAGGCTTTTACTCCTTAACTGCCACTCTCCCTTACACAGTTCATGATGGCTGTCATGACAGAAGAATTTTCAAGTACATTTTCCACGACTCATTTGTGAAACAATATATTAACATAAAACTGATTCTTTTTCGTTTGTTTTTTTGCTCTTTTTGAGACACTGCATAGCCCAATCTAGCTTCCAACTGGTGTCTCTGCCTCCTAAGTAGTAGGATTACAGGCATGTACCACAATACCTGACCCATCACTGACCCTTAAAATTTGAAATCCAAACAAGCTTTAAAGGCTAGGGAAAAGTTCTCAGGCCACTGAATCCATGTAATATTCATGAGTACTTACATAAAATTGTCCTGTTATATAACCGGCAATGGCAGGAAATTGAGTTAGACAAGACTAAAGTAGACAGATCCTAAAACTCTGTGGGATACAGTACCAAGCTAAATGATAAGGGAGTGCCCAGGGAATTACAATCACTAATATCCTCTCTATCAACTCTAAACCCAGTTGTGCAGCACTAAGCAAGGGGTCTATGATTTGAAGAAAACCAGGCCTCTGTTTTGGGAAACCATCTCTTCCGGGCCTATCCTTTGAGGGAAAGAGGCCTGGCCAAGGGCAGCTGAGGAGTCCAGGGGTCAGTTCAGGGCCAGAGGACCCCAGCAGGGTGGAGACCTTTCTCCTGGGCTATGATGTTACTCCACATCAACTCTGAGGACTGTGGCCAGATGGACTGTAAGGCCAAATGACACCCAGGCCTTATCAAAGCACAACCTCTTCTTGTACTGGACCATCTTGGCTTGTATGCCATGACTTAGAAGTGCAATTATATTCATCAATTCTAGTCATTCCTGCTCATTAAACATATGGTCATTTTAAATGATGAGTGATTTTTTACAGACCCCCCTGAGTCCTTGACCCTAGAAAATCAGCCTGTGAGGAAACTTTTGCTCAATATAGAATTTGTCCCTAGTAGAGCCTTACTTAAAACTAATAAACTGAGATGTAAACTCTAGTTGGAACCAGGATTAAAATGTCAAACGGGCCCAGGTGGGACATGAGAAAGACAAAGAAGGTAAATTTTTGCCTTGGTGTGTTAAAACAATATTGATTCCAGTCAGTTATGCAAAGTATTTATCCTTTATGCCTAGCCTGTGTCAATGACCGTGCAATGAGTTCCCAACCTGTTCCACATTAGCACTGTTTTTGTTGTTGTCTTGATGTCAGCGATTGATTAAACCCTGGGTCTCCAGCATGCTAAGTGTGCACCATACCACCAAGCTACACTCAAGCCCTTGTTATTGTCTGATGCTACGGAAAATTCCTGAGGTCTACCTAGCTAGGTCCCATGGCCCAAGCATATATTACCTATCCTACTTCGAGCTGACTCATCCCAGGCCCAGGTGACTTTGATTTCTAATTTCAGTCATGCTGAGAAGTGTCTCTGCCTCTCTATACACAACTGAGTCCTCAAAGCCCATCACATTCTCAGCTACTAGCTCACAGCTGATTCAGGAACATCTGTCTGGACCATTTGGCCCCATCATTTGGTCTCTGAGTATAATTGTCTGACCATAACTCATAAAAAAGAAGGCAACATAGCCACTCTCAGAGTGTCTCTATGTTTATGAGCTGGTACAAAAACAAGAACCATTAAGAGCACTAGATTTTAAAACAAAATTAATGAACTACAAAAGAAAATCTCTAAATTTAAGAGAAGCAAAGAGAATTTGGGGACGGCTTCCCTCTCTGTTAAGCAAGGTCAATAATAAAACAAGTCAGCATCTACTATATGTTATGCTTTAAGATGCTTTAAAAAGAAGTGAAATGTAAGTTTACACACGGTTCAGTTAATTATATTCTTTAGGAGAGAAAACAATTGCACAAAGGAAATTTGTCTTAGAATCAGAAAGCACAGAAGGCTGACTTGGGGGCTCTGGCACCAAGTCTACATTCTTCCAGTGGTAAGAATAAATAGAGCACATAAGCAGCTTTCAAGGTCTCTAACTTTTTTGTGTGTTTTGTTCTTTTTTGTGGTGCTGGGGAACTAACCCAAAGCCTCCTGCACTCCAGGCAAGTGCTCTACCGCAGTGCTACACCCCCAGTCCCCAAAGTTTTTATCTCATTTAAGGAAAATCTGAAGAAAAAATACAGAAAGCCAAAGATTATTCTTTTAGTTTTTTTCTGGTGGTACTGGGGCTTGAACTCAGGGCCTATACCTGAGTCACTCCACCTGTCCTTTTTGTGAAGGGTTTTTCAAGATAGGGTCACGCAGACTCTTTGCCTGAGCTGGCTTTGAACTGTGATCCTCCTGATCTCTGCCTCCTGAGTAGTTAGGATTAAAGTAGTGAGCCACTGGTGCTGGCAATAATTATTCTTAACTCTCCATATGTTATGGAACTTCCTATGGGGTTTAGGAAAGACAGATGATTATAAATCCCTCAATAGGGGATCGCAGCAATAACTTAAAATACTGAGTGCATACACAGTATACAATGGGGGAACATGCCTGTAGATCTCTGCCTTTCCAAAAACAATGCAAATACTTGTATTTGTAATGATGCCTACAAAAAAATAGTTAAAATCTAAATAGTAATTTGCTTTTCATAGTTCCCAAAGAATAAGTAAGTAGGTTATTTGAAGAAAGAAGGGGGATATAAATATACTGAACGACTTTTTCTAACATTGGTAAACAGTAGGAATTGGGGATATAGCTCAATGTAGAGTTCTTGTGTAGGATGTGAGAGGTCCTGGGTTCCATCCCCAGCATTGTACATACACACACAGCCATTACACACACACACACACACAAATACATACACAAAGCACAATTTTCTGTTCAAATAAAAATTACCGAAAAGCCAAATATAAATAAATAACACTGGATTATAACTCAAAGTATAAGATAACTATCCTTGAGTCCATACTGGTATAAATAAATAATAATTGAACAAATAAATAAATGGGGATGAAAAGACAAATCTGTCATGCAGAAGAATTCAAATAATTCCTGTAGTTACTCCCATCCCAAAAATGTGACTTTCTTTCAAAAGAGTACAATGTTGATGGAAAAAGTAACTTCACAATAGAAAAATATAGTAAATGCTACTTCAGCCAGGCGATCAAGGCCAGGGTCAACAGTGATGTCATGCTGCTCATATGTACTCCTGATGCTACATGATAACAATGGTTTTCCTCCCCAAACCCGTAATCCCCATCTAATCATGAGAAAACACAAAAATCCTAGCTGAGGAACATTCAACAAAATACCTAACCAGTATGCCTCAAAATAAGGGAAGCCTGAGAAACCATCACAGCCACCATGAGCCCAAAAGTAAATGCAACCGGTATCCTGGAGGGGATACTGGAGCAGGAATGGACAATAGGCAAAACTAGGCAAGCCTGAAGAAAGTATGGAGTTTAGTTACTATGCATCCATATTGGTTCATTACCTGTAACAAATGCACCATACAGACAGACAGAGTGGCTCAAGAGGCAAGAGCACCTGCCTAGCAAATGTGAGGCCCTGAGTTCAAACCCCAGTGCCACAGAAGAAAAAAAAAAAAAAAACACAAATGTACCATACACCAAAGTAAGATGCTAGTGGTAGGGAATACCAGGCACCCCATGGGAACTTTCTATCTTCTAACTCTTCTATAAATCTAAAACAAACAGCTAATTTTTCTTTAAAAAAAAAAAAAAGCAAGTATATAAAAGCATATAAGTAGATAAGATGCTCTGCTGAACATGGAGTCTGGAGATATTCCAGAATTTTGCTCTCTCCACCCCTGGCCCCAGGCATTACTCTGGTCCTAGCCTGCCTGTCTTAGTCAGATTAGGCTGCTATATCAAAATGCCTTAGATTGAGTGGCTTGTACAAAATAATTTATTTCTCACAGTTCTGGAGACTGCGAAGTTCAACATCAGGTGCTAGCAGGTTCAGTTGTCTAGTGGGGACCCACCTCCAATCCCATTTCCCAGATGGCCGGATGGCTGTCTTTCCACTGTCACCTCACTTGGAAGAAACACCTCTTTCTTCTGCACTAATCCCATTCATGAGGACAGAACCATCACGACTTAATCAGCTCCTAAAAGCCCCACTTTGTAGTGGCATCACCTTGGAGTGAAGATTTTAACATATGAGCATAAATATTAACACCACAGCACTGCCCCTGAAATAGAGCAGTGTGAAAGTTACTATCACAGAAAACTGAATTATACCATGACAAAATACCAGCCCATTTTAGGTGGCCTGGCAAGACTCCGCTGAGCAAGTTAGTCCTGGTTCCGATGACTGCACTAGATCGTAAGCTCTGTGCAACTGGAACCACATCTCAGACTAGCACATGCTGAGCACTGTGTTGGCACCAAAGACTGTGCTTGATGGACTCTCCATCACCAGCACGAGCAGGGGCTATCGCAAAGATGAGATGAAGGCTTTCACCACCAACCTTCCACCTTCCTGGCAACCAACCTACAGAAACCACTCCATCATTAGTCAAATCCATCTCACATCCTCTGGTGAGATGAGACAGGGCAGGCATCTATCTCCACATGCATTTCTGGCTTCCCGGGGTCTCACAAAGTGATGACTGGCCCCTAACCCCCACCACCCACCAAAAACTACTCTTGGTAAAATTCAAAACAGAAAGTTAGCAAGAGTTTCCCCAAATTGATATTTATTTTTTATATTACTTTCACATTTAGTTGACCCATGTATCACAGACTACTCACCCAGAGGACAAATAGGTATGACTGAATCAAGTCCTTTGTAAGTTTTCTGCAAATGAAAGGCGATGTTCGCCTAAGAAGCTGCAGGTTTTATCTCTCGCTGGATGAGAGCAGCACGTGATCCAAATTGCAGTAGTATCTCAAAATAAATCATTGGCATTGAAGTCTGTGGAGTTGGAGAAGGAGAATCAGGAAAACAGATGGATCGCTGAGGATCCCAGGGTGCTCACCAATATTAAATATGTTTAATAATTCAGAGAAGCATTCATTTAACAAGTAGTTAACAAGATCTTACTATGTTCCAAGTACATCCCTGCTCTCACAGAGCTCACATTCTTGTGTAGAAAATCCAGTAAATAAGAAAGCAAGACAAGAAGAAGAACTTCAGTGGCAAGTGTCAGCATGGAAATAATCCAAGGAAAAAGCTAGAAAAGAATATGGCTACAGTGGACAAGAAAAGCCTTTCCAGGGAGGTCACATTTGATCATTTTGTCATTGATCCAAATGAAAAATAGCAGGCCACCCAAAGACTTGAGAAAAGGTGTTCCAGGCACAGAGGATGGCACAGCGTGAAGGCTGAGGAACAGAGCCCTCCTGGACAATTGCAGGAGATGGGCAGCTTTCGTCCAGAAAGGTGAAAATCAAGTTCTCCCAAGGTCATACAGAGGCTGAAGTGCACATCAGACCCAGCACACCTGACTCCCCTACTAGTCTCCCTGCACTTCACAGAGCCAGTACCAAAGGTAGGAACACAAGCCCCAAAGGAACTAGACCCAGGGAATCAGGTCCAATATAAATGACAGGGTAATAGGACGAAGAATGACCTCTGATTGCAATTTCTCACAACCAGAATTTGAATTCAAAGATAAAAATCAAGGCTACTGTGCATGATAACCAAGGCCCAGCAGCCCAAATGACCTAGGCATCAAGGGTGGGCAGTAAGAACCCATGGGAGGGGTTGCACAGGTTTGTGTGGTGACCACCAAAGTCTCAAGGGAACTGCAAAGCACCATTTTGAGACCCTTCCCCCAAGAATCCCAGCTTAGTCAGTACATGATGGAACCTGGGAACCTATTCTAATAAGCTCCCAGATGATTTGTTTAGCCAGACCTTAGAACCACAGTGATGGGAGGGAGGGAGGGTGGGCAAGCTCTTGCTGAGGGAGTATCAGAAGAATTCTATTCTACAACAGAAGAAATGAAATGTTAAATCAATGCAGGTGAGATAGAAAACATTTAGTTCCAACCACAACTGTACAAGACAATAGGAAAAGAGAGACAAGAACACTGCATCATTAAATGTGTAACATTCACCCCTAATGACCTCTGCAAATTCAGAACCATTGTGACAGGAGCAAGAAAAGAACAGAGCAAATCTTGAGAGAAGGGAGTGGAATAGCTCCAGTGTTCCACAGGGGCAAAGGCTGGGGCATGCTCACAAATGCTAACAACCAGCTGCAGAAGGAAAAGCCCTCACTGTGGTGTTTGCCAATTTCCATGGTAGAAATATGCCCACCATTGCTAAGTTCAAGCTACCAACGTCACTGTATGAAAACAAGAGAAATTAATAACTTCAAGAGCATAGACAGCAGTAGATGTAATATAATAATTAGTAAAAGATGAGTTTGGGAATTTATTACTTTTGTTTTCAATGTAACTTAATGAAGTTTAAAACCTAAACTTTAGAAATTTTAATTTTTAATAATGGCATGCTTAATAACTGGCGCTTAAGAGCTTAAAAATCAGCTCTGATAGGAACCAGCCTTAGCACAAACTTGCAAAAGCTTCAAAAAAAAAATTATTGGGCTTGAGGCATGACTCAAGTGGTAGAGTGCCTGCCTGGTAAGCATAGACCCTGAGTTAAACTCCCAGAACTGCCAAAAAAAAAAAAATTGTTATAGAATTGTTATATAATGTTGCAATAAATATGTCCCATATATTTTTATTTCTTTAAAATTATTCCCACAGGACAAATTCTCTTATTCAAAATGTTTTTCTATATTAAACATACTGCCAAGTTTCCTTTTGAAATTATCATATCGAGTTGTTCTTTTTTTTTTATTCACATTTGTTAAAAAGATGAATCAATAATGCTTTGTTCTCTAAAAAAAAATGAAAGCCAAAAAGACAGTTGGCTGCCTTTCCCCTCCCCTGTTCTGGTCTTGATCCTCTCTTTCTACCACAAGGGTGTGTCATCTGCTCCTGGAGCTGAGGTTCCAGCTGAGGCCTGGAGAGGGTGGACGGAGGCAGGGACTCACTGTGCCTCCCCAGAAATCTTCAAGAACAGCTTTGCTTTTAGATGTTTTGTGTACTGGATTTCACCATTCAGAAAAGGAGTTCTTAGGGTATAGAAGGGAATGACAACCATGATTTTCTTTTAAAAGAGTCTGGTCTTGATGCTGAACAGTCCATTCTTCCATCCATGAATATATTGCCCACACCCCTATAAAGCTGAGAGAGCCAGGGGAACTCTTCTATTTACTGTGAAACTACAGAATATGATGGAAGGGGCTTTTTCCAACACAGCACTAGCTGGTTCACTCTTAACTTGACAGTACACCTATCGTTTTTAATTCTAAATACATTTAATTTATTTTTAATTAAATACATTGCTCTTCATTAGTGTAAAGAGCAATGATCATACTTCTCCAATTAAAAGCTATGCTATGTTTATGGATTAAGAAAAATCAAAGTTTCTGACTGATATCAACATATATCCTAAAATTATAATTATCAAAGGCATGCAGTTCCCTGTCTCTGGTTGTAACCAGCTCCATTGCCAGGTCTCTTCTCATGCCTCCCATCACTGAGATCCCACGGAATCCCACTCTCACTCAAGATTCCTCCACACGAAACTAACTTCTCCTGCATCCATATTCCCACAGGGCCACACCTCACTGTCTACTCTAGTGCTGATTCCAGCTTGCTTGGTTTTTATGGATGTCACTTCTGCGGCATTTGGGGCAGAGAGAGGAAGACAGTATATAAACAAGTAGAACCTTATGCTTGTTTTGTCATTTCGATGTCCCAGGCTCTATGCTAACCACTTTACACATGTTATTTCCTTCAGTCTCCACAAGAATCCAGTGAAGTAGGTACTATTTTATCTCCATCTTGCAGGTGGGGAAACTGAGGCATAGAAAAATTAAGTTATTTGTCATATTGTGCGAGAGCCCTCAGTTTCTGAGCCCAAGCTAATCAATTGTTAGAGCAAGGCTGTATTCATTGCTCCTTCAAGCGAGTCCCTGGGAACCCACTGTGCTTTACAAGCTCACAGATGTGGTTCACCTAGTCACCAGCCCATCCACCTGCATTTCCGGCCCAGACAGTGGCAGGTTTGAGGTTGGGATTAGGGTTGTGGCCTTTGCTAAAAGTGCCTAGCTTTACGATTTTTACCATCTTAAATATCCAAACTTGTAGACTCCCCCAGAGGATTCTAGCTGGATTTCTAACACATTCCTTTCTTCTTTTTTTAAAAAATTTTTGACAGCCCTGACATTAGGGCCAAAAATACACTTACTTTATCCCCAAATTCCATACCCTGCCCTACCTTAGCTTATATATTTGTATTCTAAAGTGGGAATAATGGCAAAACTTTTTAAACAATACATAAAAAGCTCATCTTCAATACACCTTTTTCTTCTCCTGGCCCATTTAGGTGAAAGTTTCTACTTTTGGCTCTGTGTCTTCATACAAACCACAGCTGTTGCATACTTCTGGAATTGGTCTTCTGCTCCAAGCCATGGAGTCCCAACCCCTACCCTTTGCTCCCTACATAATTTCCTTATTTCTAAGGACACTTTCATCAGAACAATGAAATGAGTACAGCTGCTAATCAAAATGTTAGACTGTCCCCTCTGCATCTATAAACTTATCTTTAAGCAGGCAGTAGTTAGATGGCACAAAAGAAACAAACAGGTAAGTGAAACACCACCCTCAAAAATCTTTCCTGGAAATATCGAATAAAATGAATCCCACCATCTCCCTCCATCCGTTAAATGGACCTGTTCACTCAGCTGTACACTACTGTCTACTGGAGACACAAGGATGACAAAAACACAACCTGTGGCCTGGAGGACCTTGCCTTCTTCCAAAAGACAGATAGTAATCAAAACAATTACAAATCCAATGATTCTGTTATCAGGCCAGCTATAAAATCCACCTGACAAAAGTGGTGTAAACCAGACGAGACTGCTGGGAGTGCTCCCCTATATCTTATTGCCCCCAAGTTCTGTTGGTGAGAAACAGTTTAAACATTAAGATCACGTCAAGATAAACATGAAGAGAGATCGCTGAGATCCCTTTGGACTTTGGGCAGGCATTGCCCTTAGGTAACATATTGAGTCCCAGGCTTTTTGCCTACAAAGGTGTTAGCACTGCCCACCTCTTCTCCCCCCCCCACTCCTACCCCCACCCCACACTGTCTTCCCTCTTCTGTTTCCCCCTCCCTTCCCATCACTGTCCTTTTCCCCATTCTTCTTCCTCTTCTTCCTGTTCCAAATGTACTGCCTGTAGAAGCCTGCTTTGAAAAAAATCACTGTTGGATGCAAAAAACTTATTTTCCCATTTTTAATATAAAGTTTATAAGTTCATACCCTTAGAACCCTTCCCCACCCCTTGCTCCCAAAGAACCAACTAAAGTTAATTATTTTTATTTCCATGTTGCTTTTGGCTGATTCTCTTTTTTACATCAGAGGCTTTCGAAAGTTCCCCAACTCTAGATCCAAAATGCTAAAAAATGACTGAGAACAAAATCAGATTCTCCCCTCCTGCTGAGGGGACCCAGGGACTTGAGCCTCAGGGGCTAGGGAGGAATGGGGGTCCTGAGCCCAAAACAGCACAGTGTCCATGGCTGCTCTGCCCACCTGGGACAAACCTGGGCCCTTATTTAGCAGACTGGCTTCAGTGTGATCCTAGCACCCTCCTTATCAGCAAATACTTCCTGCCCCTCCTAAATAAAGCCTGGTCTCCCCAGATCCTCCCAGGATCCCTGCCCCAACCTCCTCTTAGCAGATGGTTTCTAGGTCCTGCTGGACACAACCATGCAATACTTCGTCTTCCTCATGATTGCAATTAGATCAAATTATTTATCCCTAAGGACAAAATGGGAGCAAAAACCAAGGAAAAGGTCATTTATTAGAGGGGTAGAATCGCAGGATATGTTTTTTGGGGGACAGACAGCAATACAAAAACTCTGAGATCAGGCTGCTGGAATGGAACCACAGCTCATGTGCTAGTTGTGTGATCAATAAATGGGTATAAATCAATAAAATGGGTATAATAAAATTACTTACTTCATGGTGTTGTTTTAAGCATGAAACATTCACAATTGTAAAATGCTTAGAATAAGTGTCTAGCACAAGCAAGCACCACATAAGTGTTTATTAAATAAACAATTCATCTTTCTTGGTCACTGCAAAGTTTATTCAATACATTTAAAAATTAAGAAAGTTTCTTAACAGAAAGATTTAAAAAAAAAAAAAAACTGTGACAATGTGAAAGTTACATAACATACACTGCTGTTTAATAACCCAGCACTAAAACATCTGGGACCCAGATTTTACCCAGCACTCTGAATTTAGGAAAACCAACACGTGGTAATGCATTCCCATGGACACATACAATGCAATTTATATGATCCCCTTTCTAATCAGAAATGTCACAGGCTTATGGGAAGCTGAGGTTGCTTGTTTTTTGTTTAAACCCTGCAACAACTTTTAACCACACCCCGGAAGATATGTTTTATATTGTGGTGCTAAGACTTAAAGGATTGTAAACATAAAACCAGGCCTGGGAGAGATATAGACCTTCCCCTGCACACAGTGACTCAGCCTAACTATAAGTTTAAAGACCTGTGTCTCATGTGCTGGGTCCTGCAGCGGGGACCTTTAGTAAGCACCTGGGGTGGACAGGAAATTGCTAAACCCAGCAGCTAGCTTCATCCAAATTGCCTTTACTCACTAAAAAATGCATGACAATGTGAGTTTAAACATAATTTAGAAAGGTGTCTGCTTCTAAAGGAAACAAAAGTACTGTATTTGTGTTAGATCCTCAGAGAAGGAAGCATTAACAGTAACTCCCTTCCCTGTTTCTACCTCTTGATCGCTAAACTCACACTGCTCCTATGTACAAATTCAAAGAGTTCACAAACTGACCCTCACAAGATTTACTAAACCACACCTGGCCCTGGCTTTTCACCCCTCCCCTTTAAAAGTGCATTTCTCTAAAGCTATGAAAAGAGACTCAGACTTTGCTTAGCGAGAAAAGGAAAGCCAGCAAGACTCATTATCATTAAAATGTTACTCAAACCTCTAGGAAGGACAGGGAGTGTGGGGAAAGGAGCGTGACCAGTGGTAGTGCGATGGCATGAATGTACTTAATGACACTGAGCAAACACTTAAAATGGTTAAAATGGTGAAGTTCGTTGTATTTTCAAAGTAAAATTAATAGAATGCCTGTCTAACAAGCACAAGGCTGAGCTCAAATGCTAGTTCCTCCAAAAAAGTAAAAGTGTAAATTTTTTAAGAAGTGTAGAAGTTAAAGGTAAATGAATTTTATAACTATAATTTTAAATGAAGAAAAAAACTGAATAGGCAGACAACTTGTCAGGAGCAGGAATTTGCACATCTAGTTATCAGAGGATCAGTAAAACCTAACTGGGCATGTAAGTACCTATCACCATGGTGTATAAATACTCTGACATGGCCTCAACACGGTAAAGATATTTTCCTCAAAACCATCACTACTCACACTTTTTATATGGAAAGTTAATTGTACTTGGTCTTAAGAAGCCAGACTGGAAGTTTGTACAATTAGTTAAAAGGTCTCTCCCCAAACATTCAAAGGCTGCGTGCAAATTCAAGCTGAAAGGTTGTGTACAAAATTCACTTGTATGTGTATCACAAAATATCCAGTGCTGAAAGATTCTTATGCAAATAGGCAGTATGCAAATGTGGTGTCTGATAGCAGCTCAAAGTGTGCATTCCCTTCATTCTTTAAGTTTTCATTTAACTAACCTACTTAACATACCTCAGAGGTGTCAGGGTGCCTAGTCTCCAGGGCCCTTGGAGGCACATAAAAGGTGAGCTAAGACAAATTGGCAGGCCTGGCTGATAAAGTACACACAACTCCCCCTTCCTTCTGGGGAGAAACCGGCGGATGATCAAACGCAGGACCGCCCCCCGGGGCCCTTAAAATTTTACTTGCATTAGAGTTTCATGAAGGAAGCAAAGAAGGCAATAATCCGAGATTAGGAGCAAACATAGGCGGGGCCGTAACTCTGGATTGACTCTAAAATGGTTCTGATGGGCATCACAAAATCCTAGGGCAGCCTTGGAGAATGGCACTCCTGGAAATGAGATCTAGATCCCAAACATTCTGAACTGGAACGAGAAGAACAACTCACGCCCTGCTCTGGCAGGTCCCGGTCCCCTTCGCCCCACCCCCGCGTCATCACATCACAATTTGGGCTCTGCAGCGAGCAGCTGTGTGGCCACATGCCCAGGACAGTGCTCCGGGAGGGCTGGACTCGAAGCCCCGGAATGCAGCACTTCCTGGTTGGTCCGGGATGTTGGTGCCATCACGACCGCCATCCCTCTCATGCCGCAGCGCACGCGACCCGAGGGAGCGCGGGATGACTTGGGGGCACAGAACACACTGGGGGCCCCGCGGGCGTGGAGAGAGGAGGAGGGTGGGTGCTGCCGGGGACGCGCGGGATCTTGGCTTCTGCGTGCGCTTCAGGCAGCCATCCGCCCCTTCGGCAAAAGTGCCGAAGTTGCCAGCGTGGACTCTGCAGGAATTGGGCCGGGAGGCGGGTACCTGAGCCGCGGGGACCGCCAGGGACTCCGCCGCCGCCGCCGCGCCTAAGATCCGGTCCAGGCTGGGCTGTTTGCTGCCAGCTGCCAGGCGGGGGCTGGTGGGAGGAAGGACGGGCGGACGGCCAGACGGACGGCCAGGGCCACGGAAGCTCGGCTTCCACCGAAGCCCCGCAAGCCCCGACCCCCGCGCAGCTCCTACCTGAGGCCGGGGGCGCTGCTGGCTCCTGCGCGGTGATGGCGACTCTCGGGGCTCCGGCGCAGCTGGCACAGCTGGGGCGCGGGAGGAGGCGGGAGGGGACCGCGCGCCGCGCCGCCGCCCGGAACTCGCCGCCCCGCTGCGCCCGGATCGGCAGGGGTGGGGCGAGGTGGTGGCGCCGGGGCCGCGCGTGGCAGCGCAGGCTGGTGGCCCGGCCGCGCTCCGGGCCCCGGCTTCTTACTCTCTTTTCTCCCAAAGTTTCAAATCTCAATGGCAGCAGCCCAGCGAGTGCCCGCTCGCATCGTCATCCAGACCAAGTACCCGGAGCCATCAAGTGCTCAAGCCGCAGGCTTTGTGCACAGCCTCGTCTATTGGAGCTGCATGCCAAGACTGGCTCGGTTTTATAAGTAAGAAAACAGCGGGCCAAAGGGTGAAATGGCTTGCCTGGGGTGACACCCTTATGTAGGAGCTTTGTTGATGTCATCTACAAGCCTTATTGTAACTCCCTCGTGTAGGTGTTATCTCCAATTTACAGGTAAGGAAACTGAGGCTGGGAGGAGTGAAGCAACCACCCTAGGGTCACCGGCTTAGGGGGAGACAGGAATCTGTTTCTGGATGTCTCTAAAGCTGGACTAATTCAGGAATCTTAGCAAAAATTAAGGAATCAAGTAAAACGGAAAAGTTCCATTCCACCCAAAGAAACTGTCCAAATAGCAAGTTTGCCATTTTTAGGCCACTTGGAATAGTCTTAAAAAAAAGAAAACCAGTTGTCATGTGGCATGAATAGCAACCTTTTCGGAATATAAATTTGAATATAGGCCAGTTCCACTCCCATTACACAAAATTGCATCCCGCCAACGCTGAAGGGAGCAATGGCCTCCCCCGTGAGCCAAACTGCTAATAACGTCAGCCACTTGAAAGTATTTAGTGGCAATTATACAGCCAAGACTAACCGAGTTACATAATGTCTTACTGCACACATGGCACTACATGAAATAAAAAATAAAAGATTTCAGTCCAAAATGGGGGGGGGGAGGAATTATAGTCTGGAACTGAGCTTTCCTGTAACCTATAGTTGTTCAGCCCTCCCTAAACTGCATTTTTCTGTCTTGAGCACATCTTTTCCTAATGACTGAAGAGCCACACAGCCGTCACTCTTTCCTTGTTGACAGAAATAATTGATGTCTTTCGAATCCTATGATACTGACAGATTTTTACAATTAAACACATGGCCCTCTGAGCAAACAGAGTATTGCCTAAGAAGAGTTTGGCAAGATTACAAGCATGTTACTGAAAGGCTGAATTCCCTCCTTCCTCCCTTTTCTCAAGTTTTATTAGTTACAGATGATTTGATAAGTGCTATGCACACAACCAAGCCCACTCTTCTTACAAGCTTGTCTTTAGAAATTGTAAACTTTTGGTTGAGAAGCAGCAGGTTTTAAAACTGCATCCCAGTTTCTTAAAAGTCACCATGAAAACATTTGGCACTCACCTACAACAATAGGTCTATTAAGTATAATTAGAAATAAAACTAGTGAAGCGCCCTCACTAAATAACTGAATTTCTTCCTCTCTGAAGTGGAGAAATAAAACAAAAATGTCAAATGCTGTTCAAAGATGAATTTAAGATACACATTTTAGAAGTAGTGCTGATTCTGCAGCACAATTCTGTTTTCCTGACAGATTTTGTGATTGTTTCTTCTTCAGAGAGGTCAAGAAAAAATGACTAAGAAATCTTGCTATATATCTATCTCAATATTCCTCTGACATTTTTATCCTTTCTTCTGAGTATAAAAGTAATATGCATTCATTTTTGTAATGTTGCATTCAGATACAAAAAATACAAAGTTTTGGAGAGCATAGGAAAAAGATTTTTTAATTAAAATCACCTCTAATCCCTATGCACACATTCATTGTTAGCATTTTGGTATATTTCCTTTTATTTTTGTCTATGCATAAATATGCATACACAGCAACACAACACTATAACACAAGACTATATATAAACTTCATAATTCTCTTTATCTCACTAAATACTTGTAAGTTGAGTTTTAATTGTTAACAAACTGTCTTTAAAATATAATTTTTAGTGGTTGAAGAATATTATTTATATATGGATGACTTTGGGGATCTTTTCAAATTTCTTCTCAGTTTACAAATTATGCTGGAATGAACGCTGGCTCTATCATTTTGTTGAGCTCTCTTAATTCTTAGGACAGATTCCTAAAAGTGGATCAACATTTATAAACACTTTTAAGGCTCTTTGTGATGCTAAAAAATGCTTTCCCATGTTAAATATTATCTTGCTTAGAACTTGAAAATGTGATGATCCAAATCATAACTTGCTTTAATCAGCATTTGGTGGGAGGGTGTGGTATTGGGGTTTGAACTCAGGACTTTCTACTCACTAGGCAGGTGCTGTGTGACTTAAACCACTCCACCAGCCCACAATCAGCTTTTCTTTGATACTCAGGAATGCCAGTCATTATGTTTTCATGTTTATTGATTCTTTGCATTATTTACTGATAACAATCTATTCATGTCCACTAAATCTATAGTGATTATTACTCTTTTTGTTAATTTGCAATAATGCTTTCAGTAAGAAAATCACTTGCCTATGAAATTTATATATATTGCTCCCTCAGAGTTTCTCTCTTTTGGATCAGCTGTCTTTTGGATCACCTACATCATTTGGGAATACTGGTATCTACCATCCTTTAAGGCAGTTTCATTTTCTAACAGAAGATTACCTCTCCACCAATGGGCATGGTCCAGGCAGGAGGGCAATTTCAGGCAAACCCTCAAGGCCAGGGCAGATGCTTTCTCTGTGTTCCCACCACCACTCCATTTACCTGATTGGCCAGGTGGACCCATCTCAAGGAATTCTGGGACTGGAGTATTCAGATTGGGCTCACTGAGCTGAGGCAGGTGCAGTCCCAGCAGCTGCCTTATCCTGACCAGGATGATCAGCCAGAAACTGTTTCCCACTCCCCGGTTTCATTTTAACATCTTGGTGCTTCCCTGATTCCACTATTTCCTTCATGTCGCCTTGATTCTGAAGGTCCCTGGAGCCCTTTTCCTTCAGAAAATGAGAGTCTGCATCGTTGCTTGCTCGCAAAACCCATCATCCAAATAATCTTCATGACTTCTGAGTCCTTCAGTCTACCAGATTATCGACCATTCATATCATTCATTCATTCACAAACATTTACTTATTACTGTCAACTATCCACTGAACACATGTTTGTCTGGAGACACAGAGTATAGACCAAGATATTTTATCCCCAGACACCTGCTGACATAAATCATTTCAGCCTCCATAACAGTGACAGAATCAAAGATGAGAACAGTGTAGTTAGGTTAAAATTTTTTTTTTTAAAAAATGACCTTGACAAAGACCAAAAATCTCAAGAAAAAAGGAGGAACAGAACAGATATTGACGAGGTGTACAGCGTCATCAGGCCTCCATAGCCTCATTTTAGCTTCCTGTGGATCATCTGTACATTTCATAATTTTTCCCTGTAACAGTCAGCTTGTAGCTGTCTACCTTGTGACACACTGATAGCTTGCACAGCCCCAATTGCAACACCAGTGGGAAGTCTTCTCAGTCACTGCCCACCCCCCATCTTCTGAGGAGCTTTTTCATATCCAAAGGTCCAAAGGGATCCTCTACTTAATTATTTATATAGGCTATCGCTGTATTTTCAATGTTTACAAAGTTTTTGAATTGCTGTTTTGTGGATTTGCATATTTATATAAATTAATGTGATTGTTAGAAAAGCAAATGTTCAAAAGGACATTTAAAAATGAGTAATTTTTCGAGACTGGAGGTGTGGCTCAAGTGGTAAAGTGCCTGCTTTGTAAGCACAAAGCCCTCAGTTCAAACCCCAGTCCTACCAAAAAAAAAAAGACTAATTTTTAGAATAATACATTCATATGCCAGTTGTTTGCTACAATTGTATTAAAGTAACTACAAAACCATCAGTAATCTGTCCTTCTCCTTTAAAAAAAAATCTATAAATTGAGCAGCTAAAAAATAAGCTAAAGAAAGTAATGGCTTTAGGAACCCAAAATAAAGAAAAACTAAATATTTTTTCAAAGCTGAAATATTTTATCTGAACATAGTAATATTATGGACTTTTAGACTCATAAAGTGTAAGCACTCATTCATTCATGAAAGCCCATTATATTGTGGGTACTTGTTTTAGTAGCTAAGGATACTGCATGAGTAAAAACAGATGACTCCCCTGCTTTTCTGAAATGTGACAGGCGTGTCAGGAGGCAATGAGTCCTATAAAGAAATAGGAACTGGGTGGGCATGCATACAATCTCAGCACTCTAGAGGATGAGGCAGGAGAATTACAAGTTCCTGGCCACTCTGGGTTATATAGTAAGACACTGTCTCAAAAAACTGAAGCAGATAAAAAGAGAAAAAGAAAAGAAACCTAAGTAAAGTAAAAAAGGTAGGGGTGTGTGTGTGTGTGTGTGTGTGTGTGTGTGTGTGTGTGTGGAGAGTACAGAGAAGGCTTCTCTGATAAAGTGACATTAAAGCAGAAGAAAAGGAGCAAACCTTGCAAATGTCTTAGGAAAGAGTACCCATGCAGAAAGACCAGGAGCTACAAGAGGTAGGAATTTGTGTTATGTGCCAGAAGTATGGACACAAAGGAGACTAGGACAGGGTAAATACAAACAGTGACAGGAAATGGACTCAGGTCTGGGCAGGAACAAGTCCCTAAGATAAGAATCTAATATTAATTGACATGGAGAACACTGAGCAGACAAGTGACTTAACCTACCTTTGTTTTAGAAGAGCCATACAGACTACTGGATGAGTGGGACAAAGGTGAAAGTTGTGGTCCAAGCATGGTAGTCACGGAGGTGTTAGTGGTCAGGCTCTGTAAGTATTTTGTCATGAACACATTCATGAAAGTCAAAGTCAATCACATATTAAAGAGAGCCCCATTCAGCCAGGGCATTAGTCCTTGATGATACAAAGTTGATGGGTAGAGTAGTGAACGCATCATCATCGGGCCCTGTAAGTTGCATTACTGTTGCATTTCTAAACTTTAGCTAAATGCTGTTCTATTTGTTTATAAAATGTAACTTTGAGCTACTGCAAGTTCACCCTGTAGGATTCGGTGGTACCACCATTAAACCAGGTCCTGGGTCACACAGATTCCCATGTCAAAATTAAAGATAATTTTTCTTTTCCATAACTTATGCCTCAGTCTTCACCTAAATAAACCTACAACCAACTAAGCTTTTAAGATCATGACTTCTGTGATGACTGCAATCAAATTTTATAGGTCTAGTCTCAAAATCACCTAGCTGCAGACCCTATTTGTTACAAATTAGCACTCTGCGTTTTCCAAATAAAATGTTGCCACAAACAATTATTTGGTTTTACACCTTCCAGGATCACTTTAGATTTAGAAAGTTATGTTTATTGTATCAGGAGTGTTTTCAATTAAAACAAAAGACTAGGAGCAAAAAAGACTCGTTACAAAGGTTTCTTTAATGATAGTAAGAATGGTAAAAATTCCCAGAGTAAGGGCCACTTGGATCCTTTAGAACCTCCAGAGAATTAAGGAAGTGCTTTCTTGGCAAACGTTTGCTAATGGTCAAGGGACTTGGAAAAGATTCTCATCTCCCAGCATAATTTTTCAATTTCTGGTAGAAAGGTTGTCCTGTGAACACACACTAAACTGTTGATGGTATCATTTTTTACACTTGTAAAACCTGTTAATTAAAGGTATACTTTTTTTTTCATTTTTCTTTTATTATTCATATGTGCATACAAGGCTTGGTTCATTTCTCCCCCCTGCCCCCACCCCCTCCCTTACCACCCACTCCACACCCTCCCTCTCCTCCCCCAATACCCAGCAGAAACTATTTTGCCCTTATTTCTAATTTTGTTGTAGACAGAGTATAAGCAATAATAGGAAGGAACAAGGGTTTTTGCTGGTTGAGATAAGGATAGCTATACAGGGCATTGACTCACATTGATTTCCTGTGCGTGGGTGTTATTAAAGGTATACTTTTAAACTCATGACTTAAGCTAGTTCATAAGGTGATCATGAAAGCCTCCTCCCACCCCAGATGAAGCAAAAGCATCTCTGATACCTCTTAGCCTCAGATGAGCTCAGGGTGCCCCTCCCCTCAAAGTCAGAAATTCCCTGTAAGGACAAAATGAGGGAAACAAATATGTATACACACATATGCACATAAATATACATATATATTTTCATGAACATATACGTGTGTATGCATATTTGTCTTTCCAGTGGGACAATCTGCTTCACTTACATTTTGATTCTGAATTACAGATCCTACTCGCAGATCCTACCAATAGGATCTAGACATATATAAAATAGGGACTTGTTATGAGGAATTGTCTTATGTAAAGATGGAGGCTGAGAAGTTCCATACTTGGCTAACTGCAAGCTGGAAGCCCAGTAAAGCTGGTGGACTAGTTCCAGGCCAAGCCTAAACAATGGTATGAGTGCAAATCCAAGTCCCAAGGTCTGAGAACAAGTAGCTCAGATGCTCAAGGGCTAAAGATAGACACCTTGGCTCAAACAGAGAAAGAAAATTTGCATTTTTCTCTGTCTTATTCTTTTTGGACCCTCAATGTTTTGTTGCCCAACCACATTGATGAGAGCAACCTTCACTCAAGTCTACAGATTCAAATGCAAATATCTCTTCCAAAAATACCCTCACAAACACAACCAGAAACAATGTTTTGCTGACTATCTTGGTACCCCTCAGCCTGGTCAAGATGACACCTAAAATTAAACATCACACTCTATCAATAAGCTCTTGTAACAATTTGTGCACTTTTAGCTTCAACTTCTTTGCTGCCAGAACTTCTTGTCTTTAATAAAAGCAATTAAAAACATGATGATTTGGGAGCTATTTCTGTATTCTTATCCCGGAATCCAAGTTTTAGTCCAGCCAAAGCACTGTTACATGAGTGATTCCATTGCCATCATTTTGGCATAAAACCTTGTTTTATTATGGAAATCTATGCACTGGTAATATATTTTTCTCCTTCAGTACATCTCTCCTTTATTCACTAGTTCTCAACCCTATCAGACCAATATGTCCTTTTAATTGTTGTAATAATCCCTTCATTATCTTAAATAAAATTGATGATAATTTCAAAAATATATCCTATATTAATGATAAAAGAGAGAAAAATATGTAAAATTCTCAAACAAACCACACTATATATCACAAAGGAGCTAGATGTTTGTACTACCTCTGACTAATATGTTTTGGAGAAGTGTAACAATTTTCACCAAATTATTTTCTGCACTATTGCTTCTTAAACTTTGATGTTTATACAACAAAGCCTGTGTGAGTCTTGTTAAAATATGAATTCTCATTTCATAGGTCTGGGTTCAGCCACTTCTAGTAAGTTCATAAGTGATTTCAATAGTCTGGTCCATGGAGCACATTTTTATTGTATTTTATTATTTATTTATTTTATATCTATTTATTTATGTTTTATGGCTGGGGGGTTGCAAACAGAGGCCTCACATATGTTAGGCAAGTACTCTCCCATTCAGCAACACCCTTAGTACCATGGACCACGTTTTGAAGACAAAATGTCGACCCCATATTTTTTCTTTGCATTGCATTTGAATGTGACTGTTACAACTATATAGTGATAACAATATTACTTCAGTGAGGTGGTTTTTTAAATAGTCTCAAACTAACTCGGGTCTTGTTCAACTGCTAAGTGAGGTCTGAATAGTCAGGATTGTTAAATGAACAAGAGTTGAAAAGCAACTCTCAGCAAAATTCCAAACAAATAAAGTGCAGTTTTCCCACCTCCACCCCATTAGAGTATTTGAAAAGTGTGCAAATGATAACTGGGGTTCGTATGTAAAGCAGAATTAGTTTCTAGGCTCGGCATTAGGTTTTCTCTTGCATGGATGGGAAGTTAATGTAGGATAAAGGACAGTTCCTCTTTGAACGTCACCATTTCATGCCTAGCAGGATTTGTAGCATCCTTGGCATCCACTAAGTGCCAGTGATAAGTACCCCCAATCACTGGGCTGATCAACAATGTTAACCCCCATTTCCAGAATGTTCCAAGGGAGCAATATGTCCTCTGCTGATCACCACTGCTTAAGTGAAACACAGACATTGCTTAATATTTCTAGTATTTAATTAAAGGCAGAATCCAGCAAAAGTCCACTGTGGAGACACCATTCTTCCCTCCAACTGTAGAAGCACCTCATGCTGTGTTGTTGGTTCTTGCACTTCGTCCTTAAATTCTTCTACAATGTGCTTTACATATCTTCTAAAATTATTTGCAAATGTTTGATTCTTACACTGTTTTCTTTATGTTATCTTTATTTAACCATTTTTGCTGTGGCAAGAAAAGCTTGAGGGAAGATACCTGTGTCCATCAAAATGTCTCATTAAAATTTAATTTCTTTCATATTTAAAAAAATAATGATTTAATATTTTTTCCACATTCTTCAGGGAATTGTGAGATCTGCTTTTTCCTTTGGGTTGTACAGTTTAACATTTGCTGCTAGAAATTCAAACTTTACAGTTAACAAAATAGAGGATCTGGCATGGCAGCTCTAAAGGGCTTGGGCTGTGTGTCACTAGGGTATGAATTGGAACCGTTTTATGATTATTGTGATATAAAAATGTTAACCCAAAACTCTTGATTCCTGAAATGCAAGGGTTTATTGAGCCACTATAGACATTAGCCAAAAAGGACTAGGTTCTGGTGTGAGCAGAGATCAATGGCAGCTGTTGGTCCCTGTGAAGAAAGAATTCAGGGGAAGACATACAAAGGAGTTTTGACAGAACAGATGATTTGAGCAAAACCTAGATTCACCAGAAGTGATTGTAAAGCAGCAGTCTAGGACTGGAGGTGTGGCTCCAGTGGTAGAGTGCCAGATTTGCAAGCGTGAAGCCCTCCTTTCCAAAAGCAAAGAAAACTGAAAGTAGACAAAGTCAAGTGCATCGAGCTCTCAGGACCGAGACAGTTTTATGGATAAGGTGTAGTGATTATATACCTCAGTGATGCTGAGGATACATACCTAGTTGTGAAGATTTCCTAAAAACGGGAGGACATTTCCAAGGGGGCATGATTTACCCAAGTATCCCGAGACTCAAGACGGTGACCTGACGGGAGGTGCGTGCATGAAACCACAATGAGATGCAGATGGTGTAGGTGCTGGTGCCTAACCTCGAAGGTTGGGAAGATCCCTGCTGGAGTTGTTGGGGAGCTGTTGGCTGCAGTACCAAGAAGTAGCCTCAACATAATTAACCATTACTCCAGGGCAATGGTGGAACAGAATGTTTGGCAAAATGTACCCAGCTTCAGTACAGGAACGCGTTCCTACCACTTCCAGCAGCAAAGATACATAGCTATTAGAAAATTTCCATTGGACCATAGCTGAAATCATTATTTTATAACAAAAAAATGGGGGAAGGAAAGCAAAGTTATTTACATTGAACCTGTATGTGCTATTGATAAAAAGCTTGGATTACACAGAATCAACCAGGAAAGGCTTGGTTAGGAGGAAAGTCCTAAGTAGCGAGGGATCATTACCTCTGGATTGGTTGGGGCTATAGGCAGGGTTCAGGGACACCTAGGCATATGGGATATTAGTTAAGGATTTAATGCACATCCAGGAGTGGTTCTTCCTGACTTGGTTGTTAACTTATTAACTCCCTCATCTCTCCTCCCTTCCATCCTCTGGCCCTTGTAATTAAATTTAGCACATTTCAGAATTTTTCTCTTTTAACTATAAAAAAAACCTTTTAAAATAGGGCTGGCAGGGGGAAGGAGATATAATTCAATTGTAGGAACATTTGCCTAGCATGCAGGAGGCTCTGGGTTCAATTCCCAGCAGGAGGGGAGATCGTCTTTAAAGTTACCATTTGAAGCCAGGTGTGGTCTTCCATGCTCTAATCCCAGGTACTCAGTAGACAGAGATTGGGTGATCACACTTTGAGGCCAGCCTGAACAAAAAGTTCACGAGATCCTGTCTCAACCAACATAAGGCTGGGTGTGGTGGCATATTCCCATCACCCAGTTATGAGGAAGCACAATTATAGAATCACAGTCCGGGCCAGACTGGGCATAAGTGCAAGACCCTATTTGAAAAAGGAAAACTAAAGGAAAACAAGTTGGGGCATGGCTCAAGTAGTAGAGCACTGGCCTCTCTCAAGTGGTAGAGAGCCTGCCTAGCAAGCACATAAGGCCCTGAGTTCAAACGCTAGTACTGCAAAAATAAATAAGTATTTAAATGACCATTTGTGGTTGTTGGACTATGATTCTGATCACGATTGTGCAAGCTGAGCCACACAGAGCCCCGAGATTTATTAAGGTTTAATAATTTTGGTGAAAGAGTTACTATAATGGGAGTTCCATGCATTAAGGCGACATGAGTCAGCCATTTATGTCTACCAATATGTGTGTATACACATACACATATATATCTAATTTTTGTTTTTCAGTCTCATGGGGGAATTAGTAAAGCTCTTCTGTGACCTCAGGGGGATGTAAACTGTAAAGGGATTATTCCTTAACTAGTTGAAAAAAAAAAAGTTTCCTTGTAATTTGAAGGTGCATAAAAGAACACAGCAAAAAATGAGCTATAAAACCAGTTTGCAAGAGAACAAATAAAATGACAAACAAGTAAATGAAAAATTTCCTCACCTGGAGTTTTAAAAATTAAAACAAAGCACAATAATATTGCATTTTTTTACTCATTAAGTCTAAAAACTTTTTTGCTTGTAATTATAACACATATGTTAAGAAGCATGGGGTGGAGAGATAGCAAGCAGTCATCATTATCTTGGGGAGGGTCATAAGGATATGTACTGAAAGCTGTTGCAAAATAGAGGGTGGTGGAAGGGAAGGGGTAGGGGAGAGTAATGGAAGGGGTTGAATGGGTCAAAATAAAGTATCCCAGAGCAAGGATACACTGAAACCCCTCTGAACATCAACTCAAATATTAATAATGAAAACCAATTCTGTAAAGTATGTGGGGGGGTAACAAGTGGGTAGGGGGAAGGTGAATTAAGGAGATTAAGGTGACTTCATATACCTGTATGAAGTAGAACAAAGAAACCTCTTGCAAATGTTTTAAGTGGGGTGGGGAGGTGGTTGAGGGAACAGATCATGGGTGCAACATAACTAGTGTACAATATAAGCCTAATTGGAATTGTAATTATGACCTCCTCCTGTATAATGAATATATCATAATAAAAAATTTTCTTGGGATAATTTGGCAATACATAGTAATATATTTATATGGATATTTATATCCATATAAATATAAAAACATATACCAATATATTTATATTTCTTATCCTGTGACCTAAAAAAATCTTGATTGTGGGATTTTAATCTTTAGGTAACAATTATTATTTTTTAGCATTTTTATTAGTATATAATAGTTGTATAGGGGGTTCTTTGTGACCTTTACATATATACATATATTGTACCCCATTTGGTTCATCCCTTCCACAATTCTCCCTCTTCCTCTGCCCCTTGTTAAAATGGCTTGAGCAGGTTTCAATATTCCATACTCATACCTGTATAGAAAATACATTGACCATATTCACCCTTCTTTACCCTCTTCACTTACCCTCCTCCTAAGGAAACAATTATTGATTCATAAGAGAGCTTAAGAATATTAATGACAGTATTGTTTGTAATAAAGAACAGAAACTACATAAAAATCTTTTAATTGTATTCATTATAAATTATGGTACAACTACATGATAAAATACTATGACGTTATTAAAATAATGTTTTTAATGGTATTTAGCAATGTAAAAAATAATAAAAAGTTAATCTTGAATTTAAAAATCAAGACACTAAACCTGAAGGCTAGAGGCATGGCTCAAGTGATAGAGCACCTGCCTAGCAAGTGCAAGGCCTTATTGCCACCACCACCACCCCCAACAAAGAAAAGATACAAAACCTGTTTGACATGGGGCTCAGAGTTGCCACTGAGTTAAATGAACAAATAAATAACCTTGTGAGGAAAAGTATCTGTACCACATCCACATTAGGGGTCAGATCTACCAGTCATGTCCAGCAGACTCACAGAGGACAGGATGGGTGGGACAGGAAGATGCTTGCAGGGAAGGGCTTTAGGGCCCCTGGGTGAGAATATGTCATCCAGCAAATAGGAGATTAAGAAATTCAGCTGAATTTAGCAACAGTTCTAGGCACAGGAGAAAAAGGATCTCACGTTTTTATCCCAAGTCTTCCCACAACTAAGGAGAGCAAACACAGACCTCAGCATGATGTTGGAGGTGACAGTGTATAGTTTGAGAATTAGATGTAATCAAATTGCTTTTAAGCTTGATATTTTATCATAGTTTTTAATTCATATTTTGCCTTCTTATCCTCAATATAATTCTTAATTCTTATAACATAAAGCCAATGTTCCATCTCTCCTCTCTTTACATTACATTGGTGCTCCAAAAAATGAAGCACCTCTAAGATCACAGGAGTCTGATCTAAAGAAACATCTGAGCTGGGCCTAGTGGCATACACCTGCAGTCACAATACTTGGCAGAAGAAGGAGAGGAGGAGGAGACAAAGAAGCACCCTATGGAACATCTGTCCTAGTCTTGTGGGTACACAAAGAAAAGCAATCTAACTAGACACTGTTAGATCCAGACACTAGGAGGGCTGAGGGCATCAAGACCCAGAGCAATGGAAGAAGTTGATCTTTGAGGGTGAAGCACCACAGAGGACAAAGGCTTCAGTACATTTCTGCTTTGGCAGAAACCAGGGGTCTGTGTTGACATAGAGACACCCCAAAATACATACTGTGGAGGAGAGATTTTACTTGGGATTCAGACTCATTCAACGTAGGTAGGGCTTTGAAATAACCTCATATCTTCTCATGATAAAATTTGAAGACAGGCCTATGTCAAGTAGGACAAAGCCTTGGTCACTGATGATGACTGAGTAGACTTCATTGGCTAGTGGTTTTCACTGGACACCAAAAAGAACTGCAGGGCACTGACTTGTGTCATGTGGCCCCCTGGCACAGTTGATGGGTGGTGCTTCCAATAGCTGGGGCTGTGTTCTCTTGACCGTGGTTGCTCCTGGCTGGGATTCCTCTGTCCATAGCTCACTCTTCCTTGACTTCTCTAAAGTGGTGTTGAGAATGGTTACTCTACAAGTACCTATGCAACAGGTTTCTATTTTATGATTAATTTTGCCGCTTTTGACCTTAAAGACCTAAATTCTCCCACCGGGTTTTCCTGGTTTTGTTGTATCCATATCCCCTCAATGTTTGAGCCAAGGGGAAGGAAGACACTGAGTGATCTGTTAAGGGGATTCCATAAAGTGTGGGGGTTGGATGAGAGTAGGAAGGGCAGTAGGGAAGTGGGGAGGTAGGGAGTGGTGGAAAACCAGAGGAAGCAAACTGAAAGAAAATAAACCAAAATATATACAGTGGTAGATGGCTGAGCTTCTATGCAGCTTTTATTTTCTTCTTTATGCATTTATTTTAAAGACATGTTTCTTTTAAAAGCAGCTTTATAGAGCTGGCATGCCTATAGTTTCAGCTACTTGAGAGGCTTGAACCCAGGAGTTCAAAGCTAGAAACATAGTGAGAGCCTATCTTAACAACAGCAAAGGTTTCCAAAGAACCACTTATAACTTTAATAAAGAAAACAAATTATGAATGGTATAATTTTTCTAAGATGATGAAGACTCACAATGAGCCAGCACAAATTCCCCAAAATAATTAGTTATCACAAACAAGACACATGTAACATTTGCACAGAGCTACTGGCCTGCTAAATCAGGACATGGATTTCTGAGTACCTTATGTAGAACCCAAATTGATTGAATACGCATATTCAAAAAATGTTTATTATGACATGTGAATACAAACCTTTACAGAATTGCCACA